>NC_090020.1:84442363-84746829 GCF_036417845.1 Apteryx mantelli | reverse complement strand
CGGTGATTTTGGGTTTTTTTACAAAACCAAACCAGCGGAGCTGCTTTGGCGCAGGGCACACTTCATTAGCTAGCCACAGCGCCGGCCCTTAGAGCCCGAAAGGATGCTTTATTTCGCAGGTGATGCGGCCGGGGAAAAAAAAAACGCTTCTCCTTTTCGCTCTTGATTGCAAATCCCCTCCAAGTACTTAGAAGAAAGGTTGATTTAATGGCCAGTCAAGCAACGCTCTCCGAAAGCACGAAAGCAAAAGCTTCCCCTTGCTTTAGAAGTGCCTACAGCAGAGCAAATATCTACTTTCCCTTGATAATAAATGGTTTAATTATAAAGCATGGCAGTTGTTTCCATTTCTACAGAGTAGTGCAGATTCTCACTTCTGACTTGGTTTTCGATTACATCCTTTGGGGACGATAGAGAAGACCGAAACACAGCTTCGCTGCCCATCACCCCTGTCCGGCCTCTTTAAGGGTTGCTCCCGTTGAGAAGTGCCTAGTGAAACGTTGGAAGGATTGCTGTAAATTTTTTTTTTTTTCCTGTAAAATTATTTTTGCCGGGAGGCTTTGTGGTCTTGGAGCTGACTTTGCTACTGAAAAAAAGCCCTTTAATCTTCTTCTTCTGGCTTTTCTCTCTGTCTCCCTCGTTTTAGAATAACCCTTCCAATCTATGTTATGATCAAAATTGAAGCATCCTATAGGAGCGCGAGTACCAACAACTATTCTTGGGGCTTTCAGTAGTACGTAACCCCCTCATTTGGTGAGCCAAGATGATTCAAAACCTGGCCAAGAATTTTAAGGGAAAATCCTACCTACCCGCATGCCCCCTCCCGAGATTAGGGACAGACTGGAGGTGCGTTTCACAAGCCGTTGGTGCCAGCGGAGGCCTTTAATAAGGGCTGAAGTAGTCCTAAGCGCTCGGCGTTTGACATCTTCCCTAGAAATTCATTAAAGCAGGTGCCTTTCCATGGGTGCTGTAGCATTTGAAGCACCTTCCAAAATCGGCTTCCCATAGACACCTTTCCCGAAAGCGGGCCACGGCGAATAAAAGGCACCGACGGGAGAAGTGCATTTTTAAACCTGAAAATAATTGTTACAGATTGTACCAAGTCTTTCAAATCCAAAACGTCCCTCCAGCCCGGTTGAAAAGGCTCCAAATTCTTATCCAGTTGTATTTTCCAGCTGTCCTACCTTTGCCTTCTGGGCCAAAGAGTTTGTTATTAGCACTTTCTCCGTTAAAGAGCGGTTATAGCACAATCCCGTCGCCCCTGATCTTTGCTCCGACGGGATAAGCAAGGTGAGCTCCTTGCTGCCTCGTTGCAACGCAGGTTACCGTTCGATGTGCGTCGTATGCAATTTTTGATAAATACCTTGCTTTGAGCTCGCTCGCCTGCAAGACCGCGGTCGGTGCTGGGAACGCAGGCCAGCGGGGCTGCCCGTATCGCTTATCTCGCGCCGACAGCAAATCGTTATTCCTGGAGAGCGAACCCCGCTGTGTGCAGGGTTGTCCGGCTCCGGCATCGGGAGATTCCTCTCTTTTCTCATTTTCTCCGCTGGCGGCACGATGCAGCGGGGCAGGCGGAGAGAGTGACCGGCCGCCGGCGCCAGGGAGCAATTTGCTCCCCTGCGCGACAGCGGCAGAATCGTTCTGCTTAACCGCAGCAACGTGTTCCGCTTCGTAACGCGATGCTTTTATGCTTTAGCTTGTTTGAAATAATACCATTGAATGCATCAAAATTCCCGAGGATGGACAAAATTACGGGATAGGCTGCTATCGGCTTCGGTATTCGTGTGCTGTGGCAAGCAGCCTTGCTTTCCTTCGTTTTAAATGAAAAGCTAGTGTAAAAAAAAAAAAAAAAAAAGCTATTTAATAGAACTCGGTTCCTGCTGTCATTAATTTTTGCTAGGCAGTTATTGGTGCTAGTAATTGATGTACATGTTTCTCTTGTATCACGGAAGGCCCCGAGCCAAGCTGTGCCTTACCATGCCAGGGGTTTTGAAGCAGCATGAAGGAGTCTTAAAATGACTGTACTCCTATTGCATGAAGTGGGCACAAAACATATTAAAAAAGCTTGAAGTATTTGTTATTAGGCTTCCAAGGTGCTCGCAAGCACTGTGTCCCTCTTAAGTGATATGTTGCTTGCAACAGTCAACAGATTTTTCCATTTCCCCCAGGCATCTCTCTGTTCCTCTTCATTTCCCTTAGCCGACTGGTAGGTGCAGTGAATCCTGTCTTTCCTCCTAGCTTAGATCCTGCAGGTTGTATTTTTCTGGGTGTAAAGCTGCATTCGTCGTCCCCTGCCCCCGCCGCCCCTTTCCTATTTCAGCACCTTGCTGTTACCTTCTCGGATTTTGCAAATTCTGCAGCAGCAACGCTGACGTCTCCGAGGACCTGCAGCCGCTTGGCGAATAACTAGTTGAGTCAGCGAATTCACGCGAGGAATACGGGGCAAAAAACTTGTCCTTTCCTGGTGTAAGTCGGTGCTGTGACTTGAAGAGGGCGATAAGACCCGCTGCGGGGTGGGAACGAGCCTCTGACGTGGCGGCCTGGGCAGCTGCAGGAGTTTCGCTCCTACGGATCGTGGTTGCCCAGTCTGGCCGTTCGGTATATTTTCTGCAGAAAATGTTAATTTAAGGGAGAGGTTTCCTTAGGAAAAGGAGAGTTTTGTCTCTGTTGCAGCAGAATTGTCGTACTCTTTGACTCCTGATATACAAAGAAAACCTAAACGGCGGAGAAAACCTGGAAAAAAAGCTTCCCGTCTTCCGCCAGGTGAAATTTAATCAGTGAGAAGAGGCTCTGCCTCTTGCATTAACGCTCTGCCTTGTTTCGCAGCGCATATCGGACCTGGAGGAGGAGAACGCGCTCCTGAAGCGGGAGAAAGAGGAGCTGAACCGCAGGATCCTGTGTCAGTCCCAAGGTAAGAAAAAGGGGCTGATGGCTTTATAACAGCGAGAAGCCCCCAGAGAAAACGGCCTGGGCAAAGCCCCGGCCGCCGAGGAAGCTCTCACCCGTGTAAAGGAATGAAAATAAAATGTAAATAAATAAATAATTTTTTTTATTATTTTTTTATATATTCCTGGGCTCTGCTAGGATGCTTTCGGAGCATCAGAAAGGGAGTTTCTCCATCAAAGAAATTTATTTGCATGCAAAATAATTTCAACCACCGCAATCTTACAGTAGTCAAGGGTTGACGCTTGTGCGAGAAAGAGATGCTGCTGCTGCTGAGTTGTTCCTCTATTAGATCTAGTGGTGGTGGCGTGGGGAACGGAGAGAAATGTCTTGAAATGCGGTGAATACCCATTGCACTTCTTAAACACAAGTGTATTTCCATCCCATACTGCTCTTACTCACAAGTGGGTTTGTGACCGGCCCAGGAGCATATCGGAGCTGCTTTGCAGGTGCTGGAGATTTTTCTTTGACTCGGCTGGGAGAGGGTTGTGCTCTCGGAGCAGAAGAGCTGGGGCTCTTCCAAACAGCAGGCAGGAAGAGCTGGATTTTAATAGTCTCTAAATACGAGAAGAAGGTTATGTGCATTTTAAAGGTTCTTGGCAGAGAACATTTTCTGAATTAGTCAGTGCTGTTGCACATATGTACAGAAAGTCCATTCAGGGATGAAGATTACAATTCACTGTTGCTGTTTCTTATTTTAAAAGATGAATTTGCACAAAACACGGTGGAGGAAAATCTCCAGATGAAGAAGGAGCTGGAAGAAGAGAGGTCTCGTTACCAGAACCTGGTGAAAGAGTATTCGAGGCTGGAGCAGAGATATGACAACTTGAGGGATGAAATTACTATTATAAAGGTAACAGAGGTCCTGGAATTATCCCTGTTCTGTTCTCTCCTAGGCACGATGTTGGCAGTGGGATAACGTGGCTCACTAATCCCCAAAACACTTGGCAGAACTGATGTTATTGGGCAGTTTGTGCTTGGTGTTGCTAAGACTGAAGGTCTATGTTGAAGGTCTGTGTTGAAGCCAAAGCACGTGCGTTTCTGGAAGAAGGACGCTGATCTTCCCAGCCTCTCCGTTTGCAGTGTTGAGATTTCTGTGCATCTTGGCAAAAGCTGACTTCATATTTTTTGTGGGTTTTTTCCTGTTTGTTTCAGTGATGCCAACATGCCGTATAGGTGTTGAATTAAAGAAAATCTTGGCTTCCAGATTTCAGAAGCCTAAAGTCTTTACATTCAGCTTTGCTAAAATTTTAAAAGAAGTGTTGAAAGCGATGCGATAATTAAAGAATGCAGCTGATTAGCTGCAAGGCTGAGCCTTGGAAGAAGCTCCTTAGGGTGCCGCAGAGAGCAGAAATCGTGAGCTCGGATTTGCACGTTCACGCTTCACTGGCATCTGGTGTCCTGAACGACCTTTAATTCACGCAGAATAATGTTTAAACGAAGCTTCTGTTTCATTTTACATTTTACTTTAAACGGTTTTGTTCTAAAGCATTCCCTTCCTAAAGCGCTGAACGCGTTTTGTGTCTGCATCCCTTTGACAGCAAGCTCCGGGGCACAGGAGAAACCCGTCCAACCAAAGCAGCTTGGAGTCCGACTCCAATTACCCGTCGATATCGACCTCCGAGCTAGGGGACACTGAGGATGTAATCCAGCAAGTGGAGGTACGGTGCCTCGGGCAGGTCGCTCCCGGTTTTTGGGGACCGAGTGCCACAGGTCTCGCTCCGCAGGGGAGCACGCGGGAGCAACGCGGGCTGGAGCACGGCGGCACCGGGGAAAATTGGCTTTTGCGCTGCAGAAATACCCCGCTAATTGCTTGCGAGGGATTGTAAGGTGGCGGTGCGGTAGCAAACGCTTGCTCGCTTGTGGGCTCAGGCTTAAATAGGGCTCTAAAAATAATAAAGTGCTGTGTTGTGCCCGGGCCAGCTTGAAGGCTTATGAAAATGCACCCAAGCTGTTAGCGTTGTTACAGTCAGTTATTACTAGCGCTGATGGCGACGTCTACGTAGTGAGTCTCCTCCACCGGGATTACAGTTTGTTACCCCTCGCGCCGAGCATTTTCATTCCAGTTCTCCTTTACAAATACTTTGCTGGCTGGTGCAGTCGCTGAAAAGGACGTCATAAACGTCAAGAATAATTAATCAAGAAGTCCCGGGGAAAAGGAGAGCGATTTTGTTTACATGTGAATAGGCTACTTTTTGAACGCCGTTTTCATGACTTAAGAGCATGCAAAGGACAGACGGGGGATGAGCGTTCCTGGGGTCTGCCCTCCCACTGGCAGGACCGTACTTTGCTTTAGATATTAAAGGTGCCAATCAAAAAAAAACAATAAATGACTGGCCGAGATTTGAAGCCTCTTACAAATGTACATAGCTTGGAGAAATCAGTAACTTGCTGTAAACGGTTATGGATAAGGTGGGCTCAGAACTATTATCTGCTGCCTGGTTCTGAGATGTTACAACTAAAAGTCACTCGCAGCAGATCAGTGTAAAATGGACCAAAGAAAGCACTTCAGCGCCTGCAGCGTGAACTCCTCCTGGAGCTGGCTGCTGCAGAAAGGTTGTGGAGGCAGGTGGTAGGGAAGTGTCTACCTGGTGTTGTGCGTGGTTGTAAAACTCCACTGAGGTCTTCCCTCTTTTTCCCCTGCCCTGTTCTGCCCCAGGAGGCTGGAATGGAGAAAGCAGCCATGGACATGACGCTCTTCCTCAAGCTGCAGAAGCGAGTGAGGGAGCTCGAGCAGGAGAGGAAGAAACTGCAAACCCAACTGGAGAAGAAGGAGCAGGAAGGCAAGAAAGCGCAGGTAAGAGATGTCTTTGCGCTGATGCTGATATTTCATGCTTGTAAGTGGCTTTCCATGGCAGTCTGAGGGGACACAGTGCAGGAATTCAGGTTTGAGTGATGAGTTCCAGTTACGGGGCGGCAGATCCATCAGGGAGATGGGGAGAAAGCTTTTTGGCAGCTAAGGACAGCTGGATGGTGGAACCAGAGCAGCTCTGTGAGGAGTTTTCAGGGCTTTTCCTCCTACTTGGAGGCTCAAAGAGGAAACATCCAAGTGCTAGCGCTCCACCACCGCTCGTGCAGCTCTGTCGGCGTAGTCTCACAAGAACCGCGTAGTCTCCTCGAGTTCATACTCACCTCCTGCATGACATAAAGTGCACAGAAAAAGGAGGCTTTATATAGCCCTCCAACTTGCCCTTTGGGGGGGCCTCTCTTCCATTGATTTTAGAGGAAATCAGATGGGTAAGTTGGGTGTTTAGTGTCTGAGAGTGTGGAAATCCTCTTAGGCTGGGCTAACATCACTGTAGGATCTATCAGTCTCCGTGCTGTGACTATAGACGTCCCCAGAGAAGTGGTATGTTCTTTCCAAATACCTACATCATGCTAGTCATCAATAGGGAATAACAGCTGGTTGCCACCTGTTTCCCCTGCAAAAACAATGCATTTGAAATCAATGAAATGGAAAATCAATTTTGGAGTGGTTTATCCTGCCAGAGGCGTAACTGGCCCTGCGCTGATCCTGTTTACTTGTCCCATGAGAAATTTTAACTGTGAGCTGAGTTTCTGTAGCTGAGACCAGAGGGAGGAAAGGGACCTTGAGCAGCAGAGCTTGCTGCAGCGTTGTGAATGTGAGACGGAAATCTGACGGACTCGGGTACAACCGTTGGGCCTGATCAAGCCTAGGGGCATGTCGGTGCTCGGGAGTCGTGTATACAAAGGTCCTGGTTATCAGTTGTGTCCAACAGCCCTCCCTTTCTGTGGATTTTGGTTGCGAAAGCCTTTTTTTTTTTTTTTTTTTGCAGGCCTGCCTGTAGTTTTTGCAGTGTGTCTTTGATTTCCCCTGCATGGCATGAGCTGATAAGCACTTTGCAGGCACGTCCATCAAGCTCGTGTCCTCAGCTTGGTGTTTTTTTGCAGCCTATGTCACGTTTTTCTCCAGTGATGGTCATATAGGAATGTAGCCTAAACAAGGCCACTACAAATCAGAAATAGCAAGATAGCAGCATGCATGCTTCCTATTGCAGGGGAGGGGATTTTCCCTTGATATCATCTTTCTCCTTTGTGGAAAAAAAAGATCTTCCTACATTTTGGATGATTTGCCTGGAAGTCATTTTAAAAAATCCATATTACCAGTTGCCCAGTGGTAACTGAGAGGCAGGAGTTAGTCCTGCCCTGGAACTGGAGTCTGCAAACACAACTCTTTCTAGCTGCTGTGGGCTAATGCTTGGCCTGGGGGGCTTTTAGTGGCAGTTCTTGTGCGTATTTTTTCCCCCGCCATCTGCAGCTGGAGCCTTGTGGCTGGTTCGCAGGCCAGCATGCTACGTGGAGGCAGCGGTCTGTGGGGAGACGGAGCACGCTCTGAAGTGGCAGCACCGTGCACATGGTGTCACGGAGCAGTCAATGCACTTCCCTAGTCTGCAGAGCCTGATGATAATAAAATAAAAAAAAGAATGGGTTCCTACCAGCACGTTGAAGGTTGTTCCCCTAATGACTGCACTTCTTTGAAAGCTACAATGAGCCACAGCCTTTAAGGCATTAACGAGATTAAACTGAAGTCTTCCCCCAGACTTCATCTAGGTAGAGCTCGTATGAGAATAATTCAAGGCTTTATTTACTTCTAGTTGCATTTTCATGGGTAGGACAAGCTACAGGTCTATCTTTAGGTATCTAAACTTAGATGTTTGATTCTGTTAGGGAACCAGGAGCTTTCCTCCTTTGTTTAACGGGGAGAGAAAGCTACCGCCATGCCTCCACAAGAGGAGTCCTGAGGAGCTACGTGGGCTTTGTGTCCTTTCTGCATTTCTACGTGTGATCCTGGCCCTGCTTTAGGTCATCAGAATTGATGTTACCCTGAATTTCCCGTGGTTCAAGTCGAGCTGCCATGGCAGAAGTTGGGTTGGGACTGGGTTTATTACTTTTGTGATAGGGACGTGTTTTAGGAGAAGGGTGCTACTTGGAAGGGGACCTCTGTTGAATGACAATTCATAGTTTGTTATTTGCTCGGCCTGCGGTGGAATTGGTCAGCCACCGTGCCAGTTCCTCAGGCTGCTCTCAGACATGAGTTTGTCCTTTTAATCCTCGCAGGTAATCGAGACGAAGACTGAAATGGCTTCAGACCATGAAGATTTTGCATACGACAGTCTGAAGGTGAGGAACGCGTGCATAGTGCTGTCACCTTTCGCCTGCCTCTAACAACCAACCAAATTATCTGACGGTGGTAATGAATTGAACCCTCCTGTGCCTGGGTCTGTCAATTAGGGATCACAACCATGTGGCGGTGTGAAAGCACACCGTAGCTCTCCTGCAGCGCCCTGGCCTGGGGAGCGACCACCCATGTGTCTCTTTGGGGCAACATCTGTTCTGCTGCTGCTCTACCTGCTTCAGAGGCATCCGCAGCAGGAGCAAGCCTACGTGTGGTCAAAGGACATGTGTCCCCTTCACCTATCCCCACTATGACTCCACTTTTGCACAGTGGAAAACCTTGGGCTTTCCTTAATGCAACACTACTGGTCTCTGCAGCTTGCCCAGCAATAGTTGCACATTCTTGCAGCTGAAGCCCAAGGTTTGACCTCTCCACTGCTTGTCCGCTTTCCTTGCATGTCCAACGTGCCAGGCTGGGCTGGCCTCCTGGGAGGAAAACTTTACCCACCTCTTCGCCCACTCTGCCATCTGGATCCTCCTCCAGAGGAGGAGACGGGTGGTCCTCCCGCTCTGCACCCAAATGCTTTGGGTCTTCGCTGTTATGTGGATCCTTATGCCCTGCTCATCCTTGGAGAACCGGTTTCTGGGATTGCCTTTTTGTAAGGGTTTCTTTTTTTTAGATCAGACCTAAATGTCAGATCCTTGTCCCTTTAACAAATATTGAAATACAGCTGAGAAATCCAGGGGGGCATGTATTACCTGGAATAATTTCATACTAAACAATCTGACAGTAATAATACCCATTTTTGCCATCTGCATTATCTCCTCCTAAGGATGCAACAAAGCAGAAAGTAGAGATGGCAAGGACTTATGTTCAGTGCTCACTAACAGCAGATCTCTAGCAGTAGCTTTTTTGGCACTTAGTCCGTTTAATTTTTAGTCTCTGAATGCAGTGTTTTTGTTGCATGTGTTAGACACGCTGTTTCTGGCTGATCCCTGCTGAGTTTCCTCGGTGTCTCTGCACAGCCTCTGGAAGAGCAGCATGGCAGGGACTTCAAGATCCTTGCCCGAGTGTCACTGGTTCAACACAGCTACAAAAGTTTAAAATCTCTTGAAGTTGTAAAGCGCAGTAAAGAGGCAATTTGGCATATGAAAGCCTCACAGATTAGAAGTGCCAGCTTCTCAGGTGGCTCCTGGAGTTCTGACACTCGTGTGAATTAACAAAACTTTTCTTCGTGTTTTAACCCCGGTGCAAGTTCAGATGAAAACCATTCATTTTGGCTTTTCCCACCTTCTGCGTTCCTATTTAGCAAACCTCAATAACCCTCTCTTAATACGGTTTCACAAGAATAGGGAGATAGTATGCATTGCAAAAATTCAGGGTTCTTTAATGTTTAGCCTAAAACAGGTGGAAAATGCACTTGCAAAAAAATAGAGCTTCTCACAATTTGTTTTTAGCAAAGCTGCAAGGCAGCGGCTTCTCTGCAAAGATCCCAGGCACGGTTTCTCTTTGGAGTTGCATGAAACTGAGCTGAGGGTTGCAGCAATGAACTAAGAGGCTGATTTAACTCAATACCACGCTCAGTAAAAGAAAGATGATCTCTCTTGGGCCTCCTTACCAACAATTCCTATTTTCCCTCTGTGCCCAGCAAATGCACCCAACTTGTTACGAAGTTAAATTTTCTGGGAATATAACAAAGTTCTGCCTCTCTTCTCTATAGTGTCTTTCTCCTGCTAATTTACATCTCAAATATTTATACTGCCTTTGGCTCCTTCAAGAAAAATTGTGTAATTAAATTTATTTTTCCTTTTTACCAGGTTAAACCTTTTAAAAAGTCTTTATCTTGCAGAATGAGGCTCAGGTGTCTGGAGTGTGCAGGTAGCAAAGGGCGTGAGATCTGAATGTTGACCTAGGTGAGACACGATGTTGGTGTAGGCATCATCTACCTCCAGAGCTCACGGCGGTCCTGGTTATTTGAGGTCACCCTTGAGAGGAGGAAATAGGGAAGAGTTTTTCCTTTGAAGGGTTTCTCCATTCTCTCCATTTAATGCATGTGAAACAGCAGAGCAAGAGCGTGAGATGGTTGGGTGGCAGACATAGAAGTGTGCTGGGGAAAATCAGCTCTGCGGTCGGACAGATGATCTGCGGTGTCCACGAAGTCTGCCTGCAGGAGGGTGCTTGGGTATGGTCTTGGCTGACCCAGGGTTCATATTGGATAAATATGAATATAAATATGAGTATAATAAACAGTATAAATGTAAGTATAAATATATACATTTTAAAAGATGCATAAAATATAGAAGTCAGTTTGGGTAAATATAATAAGTAGTGCTGGTAACTGGTGGAAATGATGTTTCACAAAGTGGTATCTGCCCGTTTGTCTGGTTTGGTTGCTTAAGTTCACAGTTTTGTTGGGTGTAAGAGCATTTCTGGATGTCCATGTGGTAGCAGCAGCCAGGCAAGCGCTGGGAGGGGTGTTCGTGCTTGCTAGCACAGGTTTGGCTTCGGTTCCTTTTGCGTCCATCCTGCAAACCAGTTTGAGATACTGATTTTTGACGTGCGTGGACCTCTGTGCAGATGTTGCAGAAGGGAAGTGCGAATGAGCCAGGGTCCTCAGGTGCTTCGAGAGGTACATCTGAATTATGGGCTTTTTGTGGTGCTGCTAGGGAATTTAATAAACTTGTTGGACTACTTAGGAATGTGCTTACAGCAGGTGTAAGTTATGTGTCCTTTATAATAGATAAATCGTTTTCAGTAGATGCTGTCCCAGAATGTGCCCCACCAGGTGTTGAGTTAGCCATGAAGCAGGGCTGGAGGCATGCGAGGCAGGTCATTTAATCTCCTGGGGAGATTCCGGTGGGAGATGTGTCCCTGCATTATGCTCCGTACAGCAAAAGGTTCGTCAGTGAAAAATGTATTTTCTGGCTTGCTTTTTCTAGCTGGGAAAGTGGGAGTGGGGAAGAAAACCCCGAGGAGTCCTTGCGATGACTTTGTGTTGCTAGCAAGAGCCCAATGCATAATTTGGTTTCTCGCTGTCTGCACAGCTGAGATGCTTGTTGCATCCCTTAGACTTGTAAGCTTATCATTAAATGAGCTTCTCGAGGGTGTGTTTTTCCTCTATCAAGTACCAGAAAGAGAAGAGAGGGCAAATTCCTGGCATGGCAGTGCTGCCTTCTGGTTTCCGGAGGCCGACACTCCTCCAGCCTTGCTGGATAAGCCCCTTTCTGAAGGGTGAGGTTATTTTTCCAGCGCAGCTAGGCCTGGGTACCCATTTCACATCTCTAATCGCTGTAGGCGTTGGGACAAATGTGAGCGCAGGTTCATGATGTTTGGTCTGCCTAACTTGTCGAAGAGACCTGTGGCGTTGGAGTACCCTGCAGGAACAGGATGATTTCTCACAGTCCAAGCAGAAATCTCCCCTTCTGAGTTCAAGCATTTTATTTAGACATCCAGGTATTTGGAGATGGAGATTGTGCGAGCACAGGACTAGCGGTTAGATCCATCCAGTGGTCAAATCTCACTTCTGATGCTCAGTCCTCCTCATGCCATGGGCAGGTTCATTAATGTTAGAGAATAAAATCTTGCCCATGCCTAGAGAGATTTTAATGTCTGTCTGGAATCGTCCCATGCCTGAAGCCCATCAGGGAGCACAGTGGAGTGAAGTGGCAGCATTGCCCTATGTGTAGGGCCATTCCTGGTTGTCCAAGAAGGAAACGGGAAGATGTTGTCTACCAGAGGTGATCTTGCTACAGCATCACTGGATATGGAGGAATTGCAGGATCAAATTTGTTTGTTATCCTTTTTTTTTCTTTTTTTTTTTTTAATGACAGATGACATAAAGTACCTGAAGATGCACTGTCAGTGGTGTTTGTTCAGCTCAGAGCATGCTGTCTGTCCAGATGCCAGATCAGCTATTCCGCTCACACCTCTGCTGCTATATAGCACGCTATTTATAATTTGGAAGGGTTTGTAATTATACCACTGGTTGCCTATGGAAATGAGGCTTACACAGCTGTGCCATCAGCACCCTGCTTAAATTGTACAGTCGTTTCAGATCCGGTAGCTTGCTTCAGCCAAAGCCCATCGTGAGGCGGATATCCCATGGATAAGTGGGATCAGACGAGAAAACCACGGAAAGAGTCGAGAGGCAGAGGGGAGAGAAGCACCCGGATTTGGGGGGGGAAAAGCTTGTGCTATTGCGGACACTGGGAATCCTCATGGGGGTCAGTCCTTAGGGAAGACCTGACCTCGAATCGGTCGCAAATTAGGTTTTTACCTTGCTTGTGTCTCAATTATTTTTTTGCTTTGTAATAGTGGGATGTGGGGGTTGCTGCTCCTGCCCACGGGAAGGAGAAAGGATGGAGAAGAAACAAACGTGTTCAGGCTCTCTAAATGCTTTGTGTTTAAAAATAGCATCAACAAGTAAGAATTCTCCCATATGTCACTTCTGTAGCATTATTTTGTAATGGCAACAGGCTCCTGATTGCAGCCTGATAGGAGCCGAGGTGTGGGAAGCCGCAGAAGTCGTTTCTGGCCTGGACTGATAGCAAAATCCCCATCTTGGCATGAACTGCGCAGTCAGCCGTGCTCGTTGGTGATGGAGTTACGTTAGGGGCATAACAGAAACGGATGGGGCAGTTTATCTAAGCAGGGTAACGGCTTGATGCTTTACAGAGGCAAGAACTGGAATCGGAGAACAAGAAACTGAAAAATGAGCTGAACGAGCTGAGGAAGGCTATTGCGGAGCGGGCGACCCAGAACAATTCCTCCAACGACATCCAGGACAGCTACAGCCTCTTGCTGAACCAGCTGAAGTCGGCCAACGAAGAGCTGGAAGTGCGGAAAGAAGAGGTTCTTATCCTGAGGACACAGATTATGAAGGCGGCCCAGCAAAAAGAGACAGGCAAAGATATGGTAATTGAGAGGATCCTTTTTTTTCCCCCCCCTTTGCTATTTTGTCACCGGGAAGCTACTGCCTGCCTGAACGATAGGTAACGTTTCTGCTTTGGTAGGCCCTGGGCATCAGGATAGGTCAGGGATTGTAGGAGGCCCATCCTCTGGATAAGCTGTGGTCCATGACTTCATTTCAGACAGCCCGGGACCATGTGTCCCTTGGTGGTCTGTAGTGCTAGAAGGTGTTTGACACCACTGGTAAAGCCTAGCCAGACCATGCCAAGGAAAAAATTCTCCATCCTAGGCATGGTTGTCTGAGGTACGTCCCAGGTATGGTAGTCTCCAAGGTATGGCCGTCTGAGATGGCCCAGGTGATGTTTTGTGACAACTGCCTTATTCTGCAAGGAAATGTGATGGTGAAAAAGAGCTTCTGGACCAGATTCTGCTCACGTGACGCTGATGTGGGTCAAGTGTATCTCTGCTGGCATGGACGCAAGAAGAGAGCTTGGCCCATCTCATTTGTTTGAGGGCTTTTTTGTTTAGAGAGGCTGTTCTGACCAAAGGATGTATTTTCCGAAACTCTCACTTGGGCTTCTTAATTCGCTACTCTGCCTTTCTTTGAGGTTTTAGCGTGTTTAATATTTCAGACCACACGCCGTCCTTATCTCCATCCCCGGCTCACTGCACCTTCCCCTAGCTGCTAACCTCAGATTCTAGTATGAATCCCTAGAAACTTGGCAGTCTGGTGGGTGCCCCGAGAAGGCTCTGCTGAGTATGGTTGGGAGGGATTTAGTATCAGGAGCTTGGAAAGATGTGGAGAAAAGTGCCAGAGTTCATGTTGCTGTGTTTTGCATATTAAATTTAGGAAGCAAGCATCAACACTCATGCCAGCTGGCCCAACAGCGACAAGCACGTGGATCAAGAGGACGCAATCGAGGCTTACCAAGGGATGTGCGAGACGAACCGGTAAGTGTGGCCCAGAGCAGGGGGAGGGGGTGACCAAACCACGAGAGACGGGGTGCAGTCCAAAATTAAAAAAGATACTGAGGACTGTTATCAGTTTCTGGAGTCTGTTCAGGAGCTTGGCTCAAGGATGGGCAGTGAAGCTGGGACCACGATCAACATCTCATCATGGGTGTGGTGGCTTCATCTTTGGGCCTGTGCATCACCAAGGTGGGGGAGGTCCTGGACAGGCAGAAACACCAACACTGCCATGAGCAAAACTGTGTTTTTACTTTTGCGCTGGGGAACGGCAAAGACAGGGATCATGCTGCCGAGTGAGGGAAGGCAGCTCCGTTAAAACACTCTATAGTCTCTAGCAACACTCACGTTACTGGTTTTCCTGCATGTGAACTGAGAGCCAAGAACATCCTTTGGATTACAGGTTTCCCGTAGCGAGAGCTGATATTGCAGACATGCGTCTTTCTCTGTAATAACAGTGGGTTTATATTGCTGGGCGTAAAATCAATCCTTGCAGCCATCCAGGTAAACTTAAAATAAAAAGGTAGTGTCTTGCAAGAGGACAAAATTATACAGATTAAGCAGCAAGATAATATGTAAAGCAAATGTTTATTTTACTGCAAGGAAATTGAATGTTCATCTCCGTTTCTCTACCTGCTTATTTGACAAATACAGATGTTTCAGGGTTTTTTCTAAGCAATTTGCGTTCAGCAAGGTAGTAAAAAGACGCAACTGTTGTGGACTACCGGCTTCTACTAAGAGAGGTTACGTTGCCGCTTTGTAAACTAGTTGCCGAAGGTTGTTAGAAGCCCCAGCTGGGAAAGCTGGTGACATAATGGGATTTTATTAATGCCTGTATGGACATGAGCAAAAGCATACCACCTCTGAACGTCTCATGAAAAATTATGTTGTTTCAGCTCCATCAGTAACAGGGAGGGAGCTTGTGGAGAGGAGATGCCGACTCTGGCTAGCAGGTTAAATATAATAAGGGTGTTTATATATGATAGCATAAATATAATAGCACTGGTACTGCCAGCGAGGATGGAATCAAATGCAGAAATCGTCAAGCACGCTAAAGTGATCTAATTTTCCAAAAGACTGCAGAGCCCTTTCCCTGTGAATGCACGAGCGAGCTGCGATTTCAAAGCTTCGCGCAATCAGGCCTTTGCATTTTTTGGCCTCTGGAGGAGATGTGGGAGATCTGCAGCCTCCAGGTGCGATCTCCGATTTCCTCCACTTGCTCCACCGGGAACGCTTGGCTCTTGCTTGCCTCTCATACGGCCTTTGGCTGGAAAAATGGCAGTTTTCTGCCGTGAGTTGTCCAAGGGCTTGTTAATCACCCCTGGCTTCCCCGTTACATGGTTTCCTGGGCATTTGTTTGTGTTTTGGGTCGCTTTGTAAGCTGTAGGCTGGAAGCGATGGCAATAAAACAGATGGAAGCAAACGCTGGGGGAAGGTGGATGATTATATTTGTGGGTATAAATTAACGTTCCCTCCCCGCTCTGGCACAAATTTGCAGTTTGCACATATGCAGCTTCTGTACCGAAATGTGCCAGCGTGAGAAATAAAACCGCTTTCCTTTTTTCGATCTTCTTTTAATCAATAACTATTTTAAGGGAGAGCTTTTCTAGCGGGACTGCAGACTCCGAAGTGGGGTTTGTGAGCAGGAGCCGATTCCTCCCCCAGCGGCGCGGCCAGGAGCGCTCCCGCTTCTCTGCACCCGGGAACCTCTCTCGCACAGGCGGTTTCAAAGCAAAAGGTGACTGCTCCTCAAAGTGTGCCCCATGCGATAAACCCGTGGCGTTAACAGAACCGCCCTGTTCACAGCCCCGAAGCGTGATGGAAGCGGGGGAATCCGGTGTCCGAAGGGTTGCTCCTAGGTTGCCTCTGCTGCTTAGGCTGGGGATGGAGCCTAGCTTTATCCCGGTGGGAGACTGCTCTTTATTCACTTTATACCTGCGTATAATCCAGATCTTTTAAATACAGCATGAGGGAAATAAGGAAAAATGCTGCCCCCGGAGTGTGTCCCATCCTCCTCCCCGGTCTCGGGAAAAGCCCTTTGACGCCAGGGCAAGGGGGAGCTGGGGTGAAAAGCAGCCCCATATGAAGGCAGTGAGCTCAGATTTTTTTAATATATTTTTTTTCTGCTGACTTTTAACTGCAAGGAGATGGAGGGACAAAGCGTCAAGTTTAATTTCCAGCTAATTTTCTGCTTCAGTAACTGAACGTAAAACCAAGTGAGCTTTGTTCTCTGTTCTGGTTCTCAGGATCTTTCTTTCAGGCTTGTTGTGATCGTGGAGCTTTTCTGTATGAAAGCTAGAGCTTCCGAAAGACCAGGCGGTGACGTCAGGGGAGGCAACCTGATAGCTCAAAGCACGTCGGACTTCATGTCCAAAGTTAACTTTTATGATAACTCTGAAGGCACTTCTGCAGAACTGGTGGCTGGTTTCTGCCGGCGCCTCTCGCCCGCAGCCCCGGTGCAAAGCCAGCAGCCAGCACCGACTCTCCGTGCGGGTTCCTTCTGCAGCTGGAAGAGGCCTTCACGTGGAAGGGCTCATATCTCTGCTTACCCATACCCTGTTCTTATCACTGCTTCCCACTCTGTGGTGTATCTAATCTGCAGTGTGCATTACTTTCCCATTTAATTAAAAAAAAAAAAAAGCATATCTGCTTTTTCAGATGAAATGCCCTTTATTTTTTATTAAGAGATGGTAATTATCTCACAATGCTAAAATTAACGTCTCTGGGATTTGGTATACGTGCGTCTCCTTTAAGCTACTTGTGTACAGACGCACGAAGGAGCAGGGGAAGCATCTGGGGCAGGAATTTCTCTCCCTTTTCTGGACACGGTTTGCAGAGTGCAGGTCACCAGCTGCTGTCCCTGGAGGACTTTGGGAATCGGGTACTCATTCAGGCTTATTTGGGAGAAGGGGGGGGGGGGGGGGAAAGGAAGAAGAAGCCACTATTGGCTTCCGGGAGAAGGGAATCTCAGTGCTTTTCATCTTGAGGCATACAGATTAAACACTTATTTCCCAGGGCACTTTTGTCTTAGTACAATGGCACTCCCTTGACTTGATTTCCTTGTTGACCGTAAAACATATGATTAAAAAACAAAGGAAAACTATTTTTCAAAGGAAAATGTATCTCTTTAAAATGCTGCTCATCCAGTGAGAATTCCCAGGTTACTAATTTGTAATAAATAGCAAAGACCCTTCCTGGGGTTTTTGTTTGCTTTTTCACTGTCTAAATACATGTTCTGTTGAGATTATCTGAAACAAAACAGGACCCAATTAACAGATTGACCCAAACCAGTCCAGTAAACCTTCCCCCAGTACATATCAGATCTTTTTGGAAACCTGCTGCATATGGGTGAAAATAAGATTTTCCCCTAAATCTGCCAATATGGCTTTAACAGATTAATTCTCCAAGTGGTGGAGCCTGAAATGTTTGCGAGCGTTGGGAACTCGCGTGCCCGGACACTAGGATGGCCGGGAGCCACCAGGGTTTCTACAGTCGCGACCACCCTCTCGAGTGCTGGGGTCCTTTCGCGGCTGTGCTGTGTCAGCTCAAAACACCTCTTAAACCCAGTCTGGGACTGATTCCTGCCAATTATGTCCATTTGTATTAGCAAGCGTGGATTCAAAGGCCAAGGCTTGTCATTCAGGCTAGAAGAGTATAGATGACTTCTGTGGGTCTCTACCAGCCTTAGGGTGTGTGTGTTTGCCCCAGGCCCAGGTGTTTCGCTTGAGTTTATCTAAAAGTCTAAATATGCACTATGGAATTATTTTCCTTGATTTCATTGCTGTTCTGCATTATACTGGGCTATACTGATATATGCCATTACCCAGAAACCAGATTGTGCTTGGGTGATGTGCAACCAAGGTCCTAAAGTGGGGTGCATGGAGCAAAGGCGTTGGCTTGGCAGATGGGAAGGGCCTGAAGGAGCCAGAGACAACCAAGCAAAATTAATCTGGAAATCACTTCATTAAATAATGCCTGTGGAGTTGCCCCAAAGACAGAGCCAGGCCTGAAGCATGCAGTTTGGGAGCAGCATGCTCAGCGCTTTCCTCTTGTGAAAGTTCGCAGGAGAAAGCTCGTGCGTTGTGTTTTTCCATTTAAGTGTGCAGAGCTTTCCTTGCAAGGGAATGGCATCTGCTGCACCTCCTTTTGAAACAGGAGATGCATCTCAGTTTGGCTCTTTTCTCTCTGGAAGTTTAATGATATATTAAGTGATTTTTTTTTTTTTTTCTTATTTCCAAAGAGGAAAAAAGAAAAAGAAAAGACTTTCAAATGCAAATTGAAGCCAAGGAAAATCTTGCTGTAGCGAGTGTTTCTGGTCAGGTTAACCAGCTTGCTTCATTCGCTTGTAATGTGTTCAGCACCTCATTAAAGAAGATAAATGAGTTCTGTGCCTTTCATAGTTTAAAAAAAGGAGTGTTAAAAGGAAATGTCTACTGCTGAAGTGAGGAGAGAATTTTCTGGGCATTTTTCTGCCTAGGGGAATGTGAAAGAGATTGGATCTTACATGGGTCTGAAAGAAATTGAGGAAAAGAGCATCAAAGGGTGGTTTGGATTGAAGGTTGTCTGGAGGAAAGGCTCTCGTGTTTGACTTGATGATTGAGGAAACCCTCTATTGATGCAGAAGGCAGAGAATTGATTTTAGAACAGTGGAAGCTGGTGCAGAAGAAAAGAAATAGCTAAACTTGTCCGCTGCGTGATCAGAAAAATGTCCTGTTGGTGAGACCTGCCAGACTGAAGGAGGTCTGGAAGAGAAAGGGGTAAAGAAAGGGGTAAAGCTAGGAAGTCAAGCAAAGGAGGCAGGAGACCTGCATGGATGAGCAAGGAGCTCCTGGCAAAACTCAACCAGAAGAAGGAAGTATACAGAAAGTGGAAAGGGGGACGGGCCACTTGGGAGGAATATAGGAATGTTGTCAGAGTATGCAGGGATGCAACGAGGAAGGCTAAGGCCCGTTTGGAATTAAATCTGGCTAGAGATGTCAAGGACAGCAAGAAGGGCTTCTTCAAATACATCAGCAGTAAGAGGAAGACTAGGGAAAATGTGGGCCCTTTGCTGAATGGGGTGGGTGCCCTGGTGACGAAGGATGCAGAGAAGGCAGAGTTACTGAATGCTGCCTTTGCTTCAGTCTTTACTGCTCAGGCCAGCCCTCAGGAACCCCAGACCCTGGATATCAGGGAGAAAGTCTGGAGAAAGGAAGACTTTCCCTTGGTGGAGGAGGATCGGGTTAGAGATCGTTTAGGCAAACCTGACACCCACAAATCCATGGGACCCGATGGGATGCACCCACGAGTGCTGAGGGAGCTGGCGGACATTATTGCTAAGCCACTCTCCATCATCTTTGAAAGGTCATGGAGAAGAGGAGAGGTGCCTGAGGACTGGAAGAAAGCCAGTGTCACCGCAGTCTTCAAAAAGGGCAAGAAGGAGGACCCAGGGAACTACAGGCCAGTCAGCCTCACCTCCATCCCTGGAAAGGTGATGGAGCAGCTCATCCTGGATGTTATCTCTAAGCATGTGGAGGAAAAGAAGGTGATCAGGAGTAGTCAGCATGGCTTCACCAAGGGGAAATCATGCCTAACCAATCTGATAGCCTTCTCTGATGGAATGACTGGCTGGGTAGATGAGGGGAGAGCAGTGGATGTTGTCTACCTAGACTTCAGCAAGGCTTTTGACACTGTCTCCCATAGCATCCTCATAGACAAGCTCAGGAAGTGTGGGTTAGATGAGTGGACAGTGAGGTGGATTGAGAACTGGCTGAATGGCAGAGCTCAGAGAGTTGTGATCAGCGGCGCAGAGTCTAGTTGGAGGCCTGTAGCTAGCGGTGTCCCCCAGGGGTCAGTACTGGGTCCAGTCTTGTTCAACTTCTTCATCAATGACCTGGATGAAGGCACAGAGTGCACCCTCAGCAAGTTTGCTGACAATACAAAACTGGGAGGAGTGGCTGATACACCAGAGGGCTGTGCTGCCATTCAAAGAGACTTGGACAGGCTGGAGAGGTGGGCAGAGAGGAACCTCATGAAGTTCAACAAAGGCAAGTGCAGGGTCCTGCACCTGGGGAGGAATAACCCCAGGCACCAGTACAGGTTGGGGGTTGACCTGCTGGAAAGCAGCTCTGCTGAGAAGGACCTGGGAGTGCTGGTGGACACCAAGTTAAGTATGAGGCAGCAATGTGCCCTTGTGGCCAAGAAGGCCAATGGTCTCCTGGGGTGCATCAGGAAGAGTGTTGCCAGCAGGTCGAGGGAGGTGATCCTCCCCCTCTACTCAGCCCTGGGGAGGCCACATCTGGAGTAGTGTGTCCAGTTCTGGGCTCCCCAGTACAAGAGGGATGTGGCACTACTGGAGAGAGTCCAGCGAAGGGCCACAAAGATGATTAGGGGACTGGAGCATCTCTCTTATGAGGAAAGACTGAGAGAGCTGGGCCTGTTTAGCTTGGAGAAGAGAAGGCTGAGAGGAGATCTTATCAATGTGTACAAGTGTCTGAAGGGAGGGTGTCGAGAGGATGGGACCAGACTCTTTTCAGTGGTACCGAGCGACAGGACGCGAGGCAACGGGCACAAACTGAAACACAGACACTTCCATCTTAACATGAGGAAAAACTTTTTCACTGTGAGGGTGACAGAGCACTGGAACAGGTTGCCCCGAGAGGTTGTGGAGTCCTTCTCTGGAGATATTCAAAACGCGCCTGGATGCAATCCTGTGCAATGTGCTCTAGGTGACCCTGCTTGAGCAGGGGGGTTGGACTAGATGATCTCCAGAGGTCCCTTCCAACCTCAGCGATTCTGTGATTCTGTGAAAGTACCCACTTGCAGTGGGTTGTTTAAAACAGGACTAGGTGAAACCACGAGAAATATCCTGGAAGGAAGTTGAAAAAATAGATTTCTCCGATATAATGTTGCTAGCCAGAGTCTTAATGCAGACGCAGTTGTCCCACAGATACGTCTTTTTGCCAGTGTAGCTTATTCCTCTCGTAGGCTGGGTTGCTCTGAAGGGTTTTGCAATCTCCCTCTCCCCCAGGAAGGTTCACCCTGTTAGCCAGGCCTTTCTGTAGGGCCTTAATGTTATTCCTGGGTCACAATACCACGGCTCAGGCTCTCACTCTGTGCACTTTTCATTTTACCCCTTCCCTACCCCTTGTTCCAACTTCTGTTCTCTCACTCACTACTCTTGCTCCTTGTTTCTCTCCCCTGATTTTTAAGTGCATGACTTTAACGTAGTTTTGAGTTAACCCGTATGTCTTCTAAGTGTTTCCTTGCGATTCTACAAGAAACAATTTAGCCCTATAGAAAAGAAAACTCAGGTTCTGGTCCCCAAGAGTTGGGCTTTTTGGTAAAAACAGAAGGGTCTTAAGAATCATAATATATGGCATCTCTTCTAGACCTGCTTTGAGCAGGAGGTTGGACTAGGTGATCTCCAAAGGTCCCTCCCAACCTCGTGTTTGTGTCGGCAGCAGTGAGGAAAGGGCTGCAGAAGTGCCCAGTGCGATGGTGCCATTGATGTGGAGGGAGAAGATACCTACATGAGTCAGAGGAGTCCTGTGGGGCACAATTGGGGCCTCATGAACCAGCCATGGTTCTTCTCATCTCATTTAGCATGGTGGAAAAGAAAATACGATGCAATGAAAGTGTGCTTTAAAAAAAAAGAATAAGGGTAATACGGGTTCTGTACTTTTTCCCCCTTCTGTTGCAACTGACCTTTTGTCTTTCTCTGTCCTCTTGTTTTCTTTTTCTGTCCTTTACTTCTAGCAAGACTGAGGACTGGGGTTATCTCAATGAAGATGGAGAGCTCGGCTTGGCTTATCAAGGCTTAAAGCAAGTTGCCAGGTCAAATGCTTTTTTTTTCCCCACTGCTTCCTCTCTCTGTTCCCCTTTTCGCCTGCCCTTTTGTGTATTCGTCCTCTTCCTTCACTAACGAGCTGCTGTCACCCATGGGAGAGCTCTCCCTAAAGCCTTTTCTCCTGTTTCTGAGCATGCCGGGAGCTGGCTCCCCGTGCTTGCGCCGCACTGTTGCCCACCTTGCCTGCTCCCCGGGGTCACGCGCTGCTGCATGGCCTTTGCCATAAAGTGAGAAGGGAGGTGAGCGGTGGCCGCGTGGCACCGTACTTGCACAGCAGACGGTGCAGCAGGACGCGCGGTGGCAGCACCCACCTCTTTGGGGCCTCCTGGGAGCGATGGTGCTTCTGGGAGGGTCTCGCATCTCCAGGCCAGTGAATACCGAGAAAGGCTCCGGACACATGATTTCTGTAAAGACTATGAAACCAGCTGATTAAAGACACTATGGAGAGGAAAAGTTAAAGTAATCTATTGCACAAGGTAGTCTAAAGCTGTCACATCTGGAGGGATCAGACTAAATCCAGAAAGTGGCAGGCAAAATAACAGGGTTGATTCATTTATTTTTTCAAAGGCAGGTAGGAACCCAAGTTTATAGAAGAAACGTGTGTTTCTGAGGGTTGCTCATAGTTAATCCGAACCCATGTGAAGAAATAAAATGAGAAGTAAGTACTTAGGCCCACTGTGAAACGACGTACTGTATTTTCCAACCCTATTAAGGATATAACTCCTGACAACATGATTATGAGGCTGAATGCATTATGGTCCATGGTTTTATAGTTAGAAAATATCCATTCATATCTTTTGCTGGAAAGAGAGGCTGGATTATTTGAATCTTTTAAAAGCAAACAAAACAGAACAAAAAAAACCCCCCAAACTAGAAAATGATTAATGCTTTTCATCCAGAGATCTGCCATAGAAAGCAAGCGTTCTTTGCACTCTATCAAAAAAGGAAAATAAATAAATAAATAAATAAAGAATCGTTGCTGGCAGGAAACTAGTTCATAGGCGTGAATTTACCAGCAGGGCTAGAAGAGTTGTAGCTTTTTCCCCGCTGGCACTGCTCGGCGGTCGATGCACGTCCTGGGCAAGGTATCGACGTCGGAGTTTTCCTCCCCTTGAGCACTGCAGTTGCATCCGATGCCGGAGTTGGTCAGCACCCCCACCAGCGCGGATGCGTACAGGAGGCAACAACCTTTCCGTCAAGGAGTTGGCTGAGAGCTTGGAGTGCTCCCCTCCGTTTGCGGGTGCAAAGTTGGGAGCTCTCCTAAAGGTTCCCAATTTCCAGTGTTTGCTTTGCTGCCCGTCCACCCTCTGCAAAGGAGCCTGCGTAACCCGGGCAGCCGCGGCCAGCGTTAATACAGAGCAGGGCATGGGGCAGGCTCTCGTTAGCATTTCCTCCCTGTTCTCATTCCTAAATTTAAAACAACTAGCTACATCACCTGATTTCTGAGCAACTGACTTAGGAAATGATAATACGGTAACTAAATGCCTCGCTGGCGGCTCCCAGGAGGAAAAGGGGTCTCATGTGGTCTGTGCATCATCCCCGCGGAGGTCCCGGAAAGATGGGGTACCCGTGGAAAAGCAGGGGAAAGGCTGGTTTTGGTGACTTCTGTCCACAGCGTATCATGGTGTCAGTACGTGTACATGGCAGTTTGCGAGGAAATTAGTGTTTTTTCCCACTGCTGAAAACTCCTGGTGAAGTCAGCAGTGCCTGCGGAGCTGGCAGCCTGGAACCGAACAGAAAGTTCCCTCTTGCACAGTTTCCTTCAGTTAGGTGATGAAAGACAGTGGAGGTATACCTGTATATCTTTTCTTTGTTTAAAAAAAAAAAACAAGAAAACCAGTCATACAAATAGCTGGAAGGAATAAAAGGTTTCAGCTTCTGCCCTTTTAAAAACTCCTGGCAACAGCAAATGAAGCCCGTGGCAGTCTAACCCAAGGAGCAGCTTGCATTACACATGGTTCAGTTTGCAAGAGCTGGTGCTTAGAAGGGGCCAGAGCACAGGAACAAGGGTCCTTTGTGCGCTGAGCTTTTGGAAAACCTGTGGGTCGTGGGCTGGGCTGTGCTTCTGCCCTGTGTCTGCTTCTTGCTAAAGGGAAAAGTAAAGTGACCCAAATCTGCGATTTAGCTGCAGAAAGAAGGGAACTCCTGGATTTTTTGGATCATTGAGCAAGGTAGAAGAAGATGAGACTTAAGTAAATGATTAGCAACCATTTTTATTGATTGACCAGTCGCCTAACTTTCCAATTGGAAAGACTTTTGTGCACGCTCGTGATCATAGCTCCCCTCTGAACTCGCATTGCCCCATTCTGCATTGAGCTTGTTGAGCCAGGTTGGAGTCCAGGTTGTCCTGGCCACTGCTCCAAGGCTCTTGCCTTTAGGGGCCTGTCTGGAGCATGTTCACATCCCATGCATGGTTTGATCTCCAGTATCATAAATAATAAGGTAGCATTGCAATAACAGCCATAGCACCCGTGTGTGTGTGTGTGTGTGTGTGTGTGTGTCATTGGGAGGTCTGTTCACTCTCACAGGGTTGTAGCCAAAGTTGGCTGACTTTGAAGAATCTGGACTCAAAGTGGTAGTTACCACTGCGATGCCAAAATCACTGATGGTTGGAGTGGGCTTTTCCTCAGGTTGCTGGAAGCACAGCTCCAGGACCAGCGAAGAGAGCACGAGGAGGAGGTCGAAACTCTGAAGAACCAAGTGGAGGCAATGAAGGAAGAGATGGAGAAACAGCAGCAGGCCTTCTTGCAGACCCTGCAGCTGTCTCCAGAGGCCCAGGTGGAGTTTGGGCTTCAGCAAGAAATTACGCGCCTCACCAATGAGAATCTGGTAAGCGACTGCGCTGAAAACTGCTATCCTTTGCAGCCTAAGGAGCTGAAAACAGGGGTTGACAGAGGTGAGACAGGAAACTAAGGGGAGGATGAGACGCTGGGGGCTTTGCATGCATTTACTTGCTTTAATTGGTGGGATTGAGGCCGTCTGCTGCTCTGGAAAGTGCTGAGTGATACATTCTTCCCCCCCCCCCTTCTTACCTCCCATATCTGTTTGTTGTCCAGAGTGAATGTTGATCTCTCCTGAATTGGGGTGAGGGCTACTCAACAACTCTATTTTGTCTAAATAGTGTTGGAACTGCTTAAATATAAATAACAGGCAGGAGATAAAATTCCCTGGGTGGCATGTTGTGAGTAATTGCCTACTGTAGGCTGTGCCAAGAGAAAGCAGCCAGGGTCCTTGTGGTAATGGGCACTCAGGGTGAACGTCAAACTGTTGAGGGAGGAGAGCCCGAGGAGGCCAATTTGTCTCTTCTCGTGCTGTGGCAGAAGTGCATCTTTCTTCAGAACTAAACGGTCTTTGCTTTATTGCTCTTCTGCGTGATTAATTATCTGCCCTAGCAATGGGACTTGATTTATAGCACCAAGAAATCCTGTAGAGCCAATGGAGAACAAGGCAGCTCTTCGTGGCCCTGTAGAAGTCAGTGGAAGTTTTGCTGCTGACTTTAAGGGAAACCAAATTGGATGTGTAGTTTGTATATGGTGCTTTTGCTCAGCTTCACTCTGTAACGCGGAGGAGTTGGGAGACCTTTATAAAGCATCAAGAAGGACCTGAGCACCTGAGGGGAGCTCCATTCCTGCTCGCGTCCAGGGAGGGAGGACGTTTACTTGCTCGGTGCATGGCTCCCTGCCTCCATCTCTGCAGCAGAAGGTCACTGCTGGAGAGAGCAGGGTGACCTATTCTTTAAAATAAGGTCCTGGAGAAATCCGCTTTAAAAGCTGCCATTTTTATTCCTCTCTGACTGTACTTGGAAAGAGCTTGACAGGTTGTTTGTCCTACTGTCCCTATGGGAAGTAGGTTAGCTCTACTCAACTGGCCCACCTGAGGGGTTGTTTGTTTGTTTTAACCTATTACATCTTCTTTTTTTTAGGATCTCAAAGAGCTACTAGAAAAGTTGGAAAAGAATGAAAAGAAGCTGAAGAAACAGCTGAAGATTTACATGAAGAAGGTCCAAGATTTTGAAGGTGACTTTGCTTTTATTGGATGGTGGGGGTGGGGGAACAGCGTTCTGATTTTGCTTCTTTGGCCAACCTCGGAGAACTGCAGATTTCCAGTCAAAGCTTTTGCTCCCACTCTCAGCCATTGCTGGTCATTGCTCTAGAGTCACTGTGCTTGCGATTTTTCAGTCTAATTATATGTTATTTTCTTGACTCTACCTGGGCTTCACGTTTTATCTGTTTTTCATCTGTTCTCCTCCTCTTTCTTGGTGGGCCTTTAACTCCTTTTTTAGCTGTTTAGGGTCATACTGTCAGAATGTACAGTCTGGGCTCTACTTGTAAAATAAGGACAAGCAAATTGGGTAGCCACTGGTGGAAATGGAAACTTGCAGTAAGAAATACCGGTTTAAATGAGAGCAGAGACCGGAAAGTTCAGCTGGAGCCCACAAGTGGTGCTTAGGCGGCCTTTGAACAAGTACAACCTTTTCCCTGTAACTGTTTCTGCCACCTTCACCTTGGACGTGAATCCAAAAGTGGGCTAATTGGGAAGAAATGTCCCTGGACTTTGCTGGACTCTTTAATCAGATAGGGACAGATTCAAAATCCAGGCCAAAAGTTTGGAGCCTCCTTTAGCTTGCCAACGTGCTTTCACTGAAGCTTGCAGGAGGATGAGGGATTGAGGAGATGCTTGGGATGTGCCAGGCTCCAGATGGTACTTCAGATGCCTTTGCACTTTCATTACAGTCAGTGCTGTGACCCCAGCAGAGATTTAGAGAGGACTCCAGCGGCTACTAGGAACCTCTGTTGCGGGAATTTGGGGGGATTAAAGATACTTAATGTTTTTTGTTTTGTTGTTTAAAAAAAAAAACAACCCTCATGCTTGATGAGAAAACACCTCAAACGACATCTGTGCTATATAAAAACAGCTTCTCTTTCTCTGTTGAAACAGTGATTAACCAGAGAACTCAATTCTCATGAGCTAATTTCTGAAAACTAGACATTAAGTGAAATTAAGTTGAATAAACGGAGGATTTCCACAGCTAGCACAGCTGGTCTTTGTCACTGTAATTTGCATGCATCAGGCTGATGTTTACTGCAGTACGTGCATTTGAGTCTCATAGTCTTCCGTTTTATTAAAATTATATGCAAGCGCAATGCTCAATAGTATGCCATGATACTTCTTAGTTTGGCTTCACAGCCAGCCATAAGCTGTGTTGCATGGATATTTTTTCATGGGCTGGCTTTTTTTCTTCCATAAAAATGGTGCACTAAAAAGATTCCCCTAGGACTGGCACCTTCCAGCTGTAGCCTGGAAGCTTAGAAAATGGAAAATTGTTTCATCTTTTGTTCTTTAGGTCTGACTTTTGCATTCTTTATTTTGTTCAGAGCCGGAACTGCAGTTGTCTTGGAATTCAAGACCTATTTTTTAGAAGGTCTGTCCAAAACTGAGGACATTATTGGACTTATATAAAACAAATCCACCTGGTGTCTGGTCTAAGGCCAGTGGATTAGCTCTCCATTACCAGCTCTAACATTTCATCTCCTCTCTCTGCAGCATCCCAAGCGATGGTACAGATGGAGAGGAGGCGGCATGAGCTCAACCGGCAGGTTGCGGTCCAGAGGAAGGAGAAAGATTTCCAGGGAATGCTGGAATATTACAAAGAGGACGAGCCACTTCTCGTGCGAAACCTCATCACAGGTTAGCAGCTTGCTCTGCAGCAGTGTCCCGCGCTTTGCGCTCTCGCCGGAGGGAGGTTATAAACTGGAAACTCAACCGAGAGAGGTTTTATGAGGCTTTAGACCTCAAAATAGGCAAACTGTGATTGCTCTGGTTTAAACCCCTAGCAGGACTCAGATAATGCCCTGAACTGGCAAAACACTTAAATGTGCATACGCGCTTTTGGGAGAACTGCTGTAACCGTGAAGAGCGGAGGCGGGCGCGTGGCTGCAGCCTCCTTCCCCCAGGCCAACCCAAATGCTGGCCAGCTTTGGGCTCCCCAGGTTTGGGAGCTTGGGATCGTGTAATTCCTTAATTCCTCACTCTGCGGCATTTTGTATAGACAGCCCTCTATTTCTACTGCTGCTCTTATCTCTGCTCTTTCCTGGCAGATTGGACACGTACTGCTTAAGAGTTTGTAAGTCGTAGCCTAGTTGGGGGGTTATAATTTATACTTTCTGAATCCAGAGGTTTGGGTGTTTAGTGAAGGTTTGAATTCTGTTCCTGGAGATGGGTTTTTTTGCTCTGGAGCATTTACTGAAGCCTGTTCAGAGCTGCGTTGTCCACCTTTAGTGTTTGGCAGTGAGTAAATGTCTGAACAAGGTAGCACACGCCTACTTGCCAGGCTACGAAGTCCTCCACCTCCTCTGGAGCTGTGTGCTACAAAGCGAGCTGGTGATGTTGTGCAGGAGGAAATCCTGATTAAAAACACAGTGCTACTAGAAGCTAAAACACTCTTTAAGCTCATTGGTTCCATTTGCTTCGCTTGAAACTGCTTTATCTCTGTGCCATTAACCTGTGCTAGGTTAGTCCCATCAATGACTCGTGAAACCTGAGGGATTGCAATCGATGATTTTGTTTTTCTGGTGATTATTGGAGTCTGCATGATGCAGAAATTTGGATTGCCCGCTTCTGAAATCTCAAATGCCCATTTTATGATTGTGGGGTACATTGTACTTGCAAGAGCTTAAGTCTGGCGGCAGTCAGGTGCCACAAGGAAGGATGGAAACCAAAAGTAGTTCTTCACCATCTCTCTTTTATCCACTGCCGCAGGTAATAATAAAAGGGGATAATAAAGGATAAACCCTGGGGATCTTGCACAGCAGTGGAACAAAGGCAGTTTGTTTTAGGAGACATCTGAGGGTAGCTGCAGTACATTATAAACTGCTTGGGTAGCCGTTCATAAGGTAAAGAAGATGTAGCTCCACTGACTGCCCAGCGTGCCACCAACCTCCGTGCAAGAGGTGCTGCCCTCCTGGACCTCAGTGGTCTGTCCTTCTGCCTTTGGCTGGCTCCAACGGGTTGTCCGTCCGTCCTGCCATTGCGCCTCTGGGTCTGCGTCTGCACCACGGAGCTGAAATCTTAGCTTCCCCAGAGCCGGGGTCTTGCCTGGGGGCTTCTCCGGCAGACAGCTGGCAAATTTGGGTTGTGTTTTACTAAACTTCCAGATCTGAAGCCCCAGACGGTGTCTGCCACTGTCCCTTGCCTCCCTGCCTACATCCTCTACATGTGCATCAGGCACGCGGACTACATCAACGATGACCAGAAGGTGCACTCCTTGCTCACCTCCACCATCAACGGCATTAAGAAAGTATTGAAGGTGGGTGCAAGTTTCCTCTGACTTGGGGAGAGGGTGAGGTGAGTATGACCACGTCACCGTGTTTGGTGTTCCTCTCTCAAGGTGGTTTTCAAACCCAGTCCCTTGCCTTGCTTCCCTCTTAAGAACAACAAGGGGATGATTTGCCCACCAGGCCAATGCAGAGCCAGGAATAAACCCTGGACCTTGTTCATGCCGGCTTAGCTGCCAGATTTGATGCAGGGGATGAACATGTCTCATTTTTATGTTCAGATGTGGATGGTGCAAATGTATGACAAACTTGAGCCTTTAGGAAAGCGCTACTGCCATAGCAAGAAGTATCACTCAGGCTGCTTTTACTGCTGTATTTTATTCAAAAAAAAAACGCAGGTGATGTTAGCAATGAAGATAGTGCTATTTGCGCTTACAAGCAGTTAGATTAAAAAACTGTTTGCAGAGAACAAAAAGGGAAATATCCTCAGTAATGCTGGCCGTTCACGGAGAGGGAGCTTCGTGCGCCAAGCGGGGAAACTCGAAACCCTTTCGCCTTCGTGTGCCGCCTTCCCCCGCCGCCGAGGAGGGGGCTCACGCGTTTCCTTTTGCTCCTGCAGAAGCACAACGAAGACTTTCAGATGACGTCGTTTTGGCTGGCTAACACGTGTCGCCTCCTGCACTGCTTAAAGCAATACAGCGGAGATGCGGTGAGAAACTTCAGTATTTTTGCAGCCTTCCGGGAATTTTGCTCTGGGCTTGCGTCGTGCTCCCGGGGCTCGGCTCTGGCTACGACGTGGGCTGCTTTCTGACCCTCCTCCTTTTTTTATTTGGATATAACAGGAGGCAGCTCCAGCAGAGCCTCATGAGACACAGGACAGTGGCAAGAGCAGAAACCAGAACCCTTATAGCATAACCCACAATTTTTTCTGACTACTAGTTTTAGTACTAGCAGTGTTTTGAGTTTTAAAGCCAGTCATGCAATCTGATTCATCCGAGCAGGGGAATCCCTCCTGGTAGGCTGCCTTCGAAGGCTGTTCCCTTGATTTCAGTCCTTTCATTACCCAGAGGAAAAGCGTTTCAAATCCTGCAATTTTATTCTGAGTAATCATTGGCATTGCTATTAAAACTTGTAACAGGGCCAAATTACGTAGTTTCTCATTTACTCCTAATTTGTGTTAGATATATTGAACAGTCGAGCTTTAAGAATAAAGAGGAATTGAGAATTTAAAGCAAAGTTGTCTTGGAAATCAACTTAACTATTCAGATCATTCACAAGATAACGTTCGGTTTGTAAAAACTCTGCTCTACTTCCAAGTTCTAAATTAAAAAAATAATAATTTAGATAAGACTTAGTAATAGTTAAGCTGCTATTCGCCCTCGTCTGCCTGGATAGCAGCATTGCATTTAAAGAGAGTTATTCCCAGAACACCAGCAAGGGGGGGGGAGGAAAAAAAAAGCTTAAATTTCACATTGTTTGCCACAGTCATGCAGTGTCAGCTGAGCGGGCTTTTTACAAATAGGGTTGATAATTTTGTCCAAAAACAGAGGGGGAGGGAATCATTCCCATCTGAGTAGTTTCCAGAATATGGTTTCCTTTAGTTTGAAACCCAGCTGATTTTTTTTAAGAAAATAAGTTGAAAAGAAAAACCTGAACAGAATGGCATTTTTGCAGTTCCAAGAGCGTAGCGCTTTCTTTATTTGCGGGGAAAAGTGAGAAATTCGGGAGACAGCTCAAAGCGTACGTGTCGTATTTTTGCATTTTGCTAGTCAGCAAACAAAAAAAAATTAGTAGCACAGCTCTCGTTTTGACACTAAATTGGGAGGACTACTATGTGAACAAGCAATTAAAGCGCCTGTGCTAATTAGAGACTTAAGTGATGTCACGCTTGCAACTATAAGCAAAAATGGCTCGAGTCCTTAATGCAGGAGCCCAGAACTGAGGGCTGCAGCAGCCGATTGCAGGATCGGAGATCAGCTGCTTTTTCGGCTAAAGGCCGGGGAAAAAAAATCAGCTACTAGAGGAGATTTATGGGCTTCAAATCAATCAGTTTAAAAAGTTGTCAAAAAGCACGTAGCTAGCGCAAAATTTTTTACGGGAGGGGAGGGTGTTCAGTTTTCTTTTTCTGAAGCCTTAATCTCTGACCGAAATATTTGGGGTTGCCGGCAGATAGTTCTGATGCGCGGGGATAAACAAATGGATGACCAAGAGTTTCTCGGGGCGCTGACAAGTCGTTTGCTCTTTCAGATGTACATTGCAATTAATACAGATGTATTTCTCCTTGCTAAAGTTCCAATGAAAAGCTTACTGCTTAATGATGGTTTTCTTCAAAAAGCAGCCCTCTCATAATAATTAACAAAAAGCGACTGAATAAATCTGAAGTGATTTATGAGCCTTTTTTCTTCTATAATAGAGTCTAAAAATGTATATTGGTAACATAGCTGGATGCATTATACTCTAAGCTTATTTTTTTAATAAAGTGATTTTACCAGGCGATGAATAATGAAGCCGGCTGTTTTAATCTTCTCCTGTTTAGGGTTTTATGACCCAAAACACCGCTAAGCAGAATGAGCACTGTCTCAAGAACTTTGACCTGACCGAGTACCGCCAGGTGCTGAGCGATCTCTCCATCCAGATCTATCAGCAGCTCATTAAGATAGCAGAGGGCATACTGCAGCCCATGATAGGTAAGTGGACCACACGTTAGCCTTTATGGGGGGAGTTCAGCTGTAACTGGGTGCTCTGAATGTTTCTCAGACCTTCCTACAGTGCTAGCAATGCTTCTTCCCAAAGGGAAAGCATGCAGGGGGCAAGAGGCATGTGCTGCAAAAAGAAAAAGGTCAACCCATGGATCCATTCCGAGACTGCTCCGTGTTTATGACAGCCCATAAAATTCACCGTGGAAGGAGCAGTTTCTCGCCTCTCATGATTAACAGGTTTTCTCCTGATTTTTTTCCTCCCGTCTCAGTGTCTGCAATGTTGGAAAATGAGAGCATCCAGGGGCTTTCCGGCGTGAAGCCAATGGGCTACAGGAATCGCTCCTCCAGCATGGCGGACAGCGACAGCTCGTACAGCTTGGACGCGGTCATCCGCCAGATGAACACGTTCTACAGCGTCATGTGCGATCAGGGCCTGGACCCGGAGATCATCCAGCAGGTCTTCAAGCAGCTCTTCTACATGATCAACGCGGTCACCCTCAACAACCTCCTGCTGCGGAAGGACGTCTGCTCGTGGAGCACTGGCATGCAGCTAAGGTGGGACTGGGGCTAGAGGCAGTGCCCTACCCGCTCAAGGACAAGTTTTGTTAGTTTTATAAGCCAGGGAAGATAGTAGAATAAAGTGCAACAGTGTAAGTAAGGAGAGGAACTGTTTGGGTTCAGCAAACCTGGGTGAAACAGGGAACTGATGCAGCTGTCAGCAGTCCAAGGAGAAGCAGTGGTAGTCAAAGCTAACCCTCATTGCACAATGCGTGTACAAGGCAATTTGCTGTGCCCTTGGTGGATTAAACACGCGTTATGGAAATTATCTCTAGGATGAGCCTTATCCCACCTCGCTTTGCCCCATCTGAGCAGGAAGCTTGCGCAGCCCAAAGCCTCCACCAAGTGATGTAGGATGCGTTAGTTGCTGGGACCTGGAAAGGAGGGTTGTGTCTCCTCACTGCCTCCCACTGCGATGTCTGATGTTTTTAAAGCAACAAGTGTTTTAGTACCCAAAGTTATTTGGGTTGATCACAGACCCCTGTGGCTGTGTGAAGCCCCTCTGACTCACGTGAGTCCCAGGCAAACATGGGCGTGGATGTCCACAGGCTGTGCTGGTGTCAGGGGTCCGTGCGCCCCGTCTCTGTTGTAATATAACACTGTAATAACTATTGCAATTCCAAAGGAGACGTAGTGCAAAGCTGCCAAAAAGGAGTCATGAATATTTACTGGCCCTGGCATAAATCTGTCAATTGACTTCTTGCTGTAAAAGATTTAAACCTTCTTTTCTCTTCCTTCTCCCCTTCCCATGGTGGGTCCTTTGCACGTTGCCCTTGACCCTGGGAGTGGGCATGGACAAAGGCATTTTTGTGCATGGACAGATATTTTCAAAGGTACTTGGGCACCTTGCAATTTTTTTTTTTTTTAGCACTTTAAGATGCTTGTTAAAAGCTTAATTTTCATTGATTTATTTATTTTTTTAATTTGACCATATCTGAATACTTTTGAAAGTCGTATCCCTTGTGCTGTTCAATTCTTTCCTGGGTCACCTAATTTTAAGTTACACAGAGTGTAATTTTTGCTTTGAGCTGAAGAGTATTAAGTTTTGCTCTGGTCGTCCCATGCCACGTGTATTGCCACTAGGCATCAAAAAAGCAACATATACTGGCACTGCAACATACCCCGAGTCTAGTAAATGGTTTTGGAGAAGCTATGAATTCTCTCTCAGCTCGTCTTACCCACGTTATTTATCCAGGTTTAACATAAGCCAGCTAGAGGAGTGGCTGCGCGGGAAGAACCTGCAGCAGAGCGGAGCGGCGCAGACCTTGGAGCCCTTGATTCAGGCAGCGCAGCTCCTGCAGCTGAAAAAGAAGACCTCGGAGGACGCCGAGGCCATCTGCTCCCTGTGTACCTCGCTCACTACCCAGCAGGTGGGGGCCGGAGGGCACGCGTCGCTTCAGGGGAAGCGGCAGGGTTGCCTTAGCAGCAAATGCCTTGTTCGTTATTTCCCTGAGTTTTCTGGCTTTCAGATGAAAGCTCCTTTTGGACGTGTCATCAAGACACACTTACAAAGCTCTTTGCTTCATGAGCAGGGCAGAAATTTACAGCACAAGGTATTGATGGTTAAAGGATTGGAAAAAAGTGGTCTCCCACTGTCATTTCTTCATTGCACAGACTGAGACTGTTGAACTTTTCGAGGTGGTCATCGTTGACCGCTGCTATTTTACAGCGCCACTGACGGCGCTGGACCTTCATAGTAAATCTCTCAAAGTTGAAGCCCAGCCCTGACAGCTTTATGGCTTAAGTGAGACATTTTAGATGTTGTTACAGTTCACAAAGCCGCCTGTTGTCTTCTGCTAGGATCTCATCTGCCTTGTCCTGTGGGATGCCCAGCAAGAATTCATGTTTGGGCCAGGATGTTGAGAACTGCAGTCCTTAATGCACCAATTAATTGCACTAAGTAGATCTGACTTAAACTTTTAGACTTCATTCCAACAGGAAGAAGCCCCTGCTCTTTGCTGCTGGCTTGTGTGCCATTTATTTGATAATGTCAAAATAAGGGAGGTGTGGATTGATCTCCAGTGATTCTCGTGGGTCCTTTCTCCTATGTCTCCCTCTCCACACCCTGAATCTCTCCGAGGCAGAAGCTGAATGGTGATAGGGGAGGTTGAGGACTTGCAATGGGAGTGAGTTAGGATCAGGAGGTGACATCAGTTGTACCGGGAAGCAGTCACCTATTCTGAATCTTCCTGAGTCCCCATGGGCCAACCCAAAAGATATTCCGAGATAAACCTGTTGTTCAAGTTTATTCCTGGTTTACAAATGTTGTCATAAGAAGTAAATTTGATGGGGATGTAAAGGCTTAACCTTTACAGCAGGCAAAGGAGCACAAGATGATATTGGTGCTGTTTCCTAGGACAGGTTCACTTAGGGCAAACATGCATATTGTAAGCAATGTTTATAAATGTGCAGAGCATATCACATCTCACTTTCCACAAGCAGATTTTCCTTGACCACTGTATTTCATCAGTTCTGTGCAGATTTCAGGTTGGTCCACAGCACTGAATATGGTGCTGTTTTGCTCTCCCACTTCTAGATAGTCTCATGTACGATTTGTCATGGCTCATCAAGACAATGTTAAATGTTAGTGGTGCTTTGTATTCTGGAGAAGTTGGACTTCTCATGACTGTCTGTAATCCTTTTTTGTTTTCAACAGATTGTAAAGATACTTAATCTCTACACTCCTGTGAACGAGTTTGAAGAACGTGTTACAGTATCTTTCATACGAAACATACAGGTAAATTAAAGGGCTGTAAACTGGAGGAAAGGGTATTGATTTAACAGGAATATTCCATGTTGTCATCAGTAATGACTTAGGCACTTTGTAATAGGCGTGCAGCTGCAGGTTGTCCTGAGTTTAACGCAACCCGTGGTGCTCTGGGAACGTGCCTCCTTGCAAAATGTGGCTGCAGGGATATCTAGGCTGTTGATCGCAACGGGCCAAAGGCTGAGATAAGCACCCGAGTTCTCAGCTCAGCCAGTGTCGTGGCCCCATATGGTAACAGAACAACATGCCCACGAGAAGTTTTACTGACAAAAAGATGTGCCTGTGTGATTAGACCCTCTTTTTGAGGATTACTCACTTGGACTTCAGTACCTAAATTTGACTTTCAGAGCAAAAAAGTGCATTTCATGCCTGATCTGTATGGCTCAGAAGTAGGGTTGCAGGAGTCAGTGAAGCACAGCAGAAATGGAGTTACCTCTGAGATACAAGGCAGAAATTGGCAACTAAAGGAAAAATGCGTAAATGAAAACCACAGGACATCTTTTAATATTCACTAGGAGGAAGCAAGTGTTCAGCTCTTCCTAGAGTATGTCTCCATCTCTGAGTGGTTGAGTCAAAATGGTCTGGTATCAAGCGGTGCTGCCTTTGCTGCGCAATGGTCGTGTTGTTTCCAGGTCCTGTCTCGCTTCCTGGTAGCGTAGAAGATGTAACTAGGTTCTGCTGAAGCAAAGCTTCAAATAGACTCTGCAGGAGTTCCTGGATGTATTTGCTTGGAGGAAGGCCGCTGTAAAAGAGAGTGAAATAATTCTCACTGTTCTTTTCAAGTATCTCTAGACCTGCTATCATATGTAATTCAGAAAATTCCTTTGTGAATGTGCTCCAGATCCAGAATTTGTAGGAGAATAGTGGGATCTGTATAATTTGACCTGTGCATTTGGGAAGTATTTACATTTGGTATTTATAGCTATTTAAGGCAGGGGCTGTTTCCACTTATTTTCCACTCTGTACTCAAAAAGCAAGCTTCCCCTTCAGATGAAAGCGTAATCCATTTCTCTAGTATCTCTTTTATATACCTGCACACTCAAACCTTTGCTCTTGTAATGTTTAACCTAATCAAAGAAAAAGGCAACAATTGGTACTGAATTTGTGTTTTCTTCTCCCCCACCTCGTAGGCACACTTGCAAGAGCGAAATGACCCTCCGCAGCTGCTGTTAGACTTCAAGTATATGTTCCCAGTTTTGTTTCCCTTCAACCCATCCTCCATAACCATGGACTCTATTCATCTCCCTGCTTCTCTCAACTTGGAATTTCTCAATAAAGTCTGAAGAAAATATAATTAAGTCCATCTCTCGTACCCAGAGACCTCCAGCAAAAAAGAAATCAAAAAAGAAATTAAGGAGCTCTTTAAATGTGGACCAAATAAGTTTATGGAAGAACTACTACACAGTAATAAATGGACTGTACAGTAAAAAAAGACTGATCTGTATGTGATTTTTTTGGTAATTTATAGTTCAGAATAAGGATACTTGAAATACAATTTTTTTTTTTTTTTTTTACTGCTTGATTTTATGCTGACATAGTTCAAAGCCCAAAATAATCTCCAAAAGCTGCTAACAGAAAAGAATGATTAGTGGGAGACAGCTTACTTTGATCTTCATAGGTGACTATGAAGAAATGACAGTTAAAAATGTGAAACAAAATCCTAGACATTTATGCTGCCTTCAAGAACATGCAATTTGTCAAATAACTAGGTGGTCTGTATATATTAATAATGGAGATAAACAATTCTGCCTGTTGTTCTTGCTAGTAACTGTATCGCAATAGTTCAGAATTAAATTGCAGAAGGTGCAAATGTGTGTTTATCATGCAGGTTGAGGTAACAAGCTGGAACGATGCTTGTTTCCACCGATGTGGAATTTGTTGTGAATTCTCAGTTTCAGAAATGTTGCTGCTCTCCTTTGTACAGTGCATCTCTTATTTACACGCTACAGGGAATTCAAATAAACTGGGAATTTGGACTTTCTTCCGTTACCAAATTTGTATTAGTGACTTGCACAGATTTCACCCGAATGACGTGATCTTGAGACAAGGGGCTGCCCTGGGCCTCCTGCTTCTAGTACAGGCGAGCGCCATCCTGAGCCCTGTTGCTGGCATCCCTGTGCTTTTAGAAGTCAAATACTCTCATGCAGTGGCTAAAGGTGATTGAGCCCGAGATAAGAAGCTGTTTCCTTGCTTTTACGTAGCCAGGATCAGAAGCTTACGCGTAAGTAAGTCAGGCAAGTGCAACCCAGTTTAATCATCATGTCCCCGGTCCTCCTTCGGTCAGTGGATTCATCCTAGCCGTAGCCCAGGACTAGGAAACAAAAATTCTCTTCAACTCAACAGCCATCAGAAAGTACCAGCAGTGCAAATACTGGGTTTAGATAAACGAGGAATATTTTAAAAAGGAAAAAAACGTTCAAAAGCAAAAGGGAATGGCTAAGCAATGAAGTGGTTTAACATGAAAAATCAACAGCTAGTGTGTTAGTACATAAGCTGTTTTTTAAAGAGCAAACTATTCTTTTATCTACAACAACCTCAAACTAAGAAATCCAATCTATTCAAATTTTGACTGTTAGGACTTTTTTTTTTTTTTACATAACCGGTGTATTAAACAAACCTTCTGACCTCACCAGCTGGGCATTAAAAGGGGCCAGCCACCCCCAAAAGCAGTAACTGATTTTTCCTCAATACTTAGCACACTGCATTTAATCACTGCAGTCATTGCAGAAAGCCACCACGCTTGCTGAAACGGAAAAAAAGAAGACGGTTTCCAAGGGTGAACGAGGCTGTACAACAGTCCTGTGCGCAATGCCGTGGTGGTAGGTCTGCGCACGGGGACTGTGCCGTTACGGTGGTGACGCTTTTGCTGTAACTCATCGTGCCCCAGTGCCACGGCAAAGGCCCCCCGCACCGATAACGGGAGCGTTTTGGCCTCTCCACTTCCATAGCGGTCTCGTCTAAGTAGATCTTAGCATACTTGTGGTTGCGGTCCTAGTCGTCTCCGCGCCTCCGTGATGGTTAAGAACTTTCAGAAAATCTCTCTGCATCTTTTGGGCTACTTTTAGTTGGTGTAAATCATATCCACGCAGCAAATTTTATGATTATGTATCCCATCGACTCAGAGTGTTTAAGAGCCTTTACATTCTGTTTTAAGATGCACAACGCTGAGAAACCACCGTGCTGCAGTCACCCCTTTAGATGGTGTGTGTGTTGATTTAAACATCATGTATATAATCTATGTATATACAAGCTGTAACAGTCCTGTATGTACTATATATGTATATTACTATCCAAAAGCACATTTTTAAAGAAAAAGTTGAGTGCTGTTAAGAATTGTATCGGTCTGTGCTTGAGGGTAAATGCCTTGTTTCAAATGGAGGACTAGGATTTAGTACTGCTATTACCGGTGAGGACAGAGTTAAGGCCATTCCCTAGGGAGCAGTTATCTTTTTCTCTAACCATTACCCACCTAATTACAGAAGAAAATTTATTGCTTGTACAGTACCAGCACTACCTCCAAACTACAGTCCTTGAGCGTCTGCATCTACTGCGTATTTTCAGTAGTGCCTTCATCTCTCCTTCACATGCAGTAAGGATAAACCACCGTAGTGCTGCCCGCACCCGGCAAGCACGTACTCTTCTCTCACTTGCTCATCCACAATATTTTTATTTATTGTACCTATCTCTTTTCACCCTTTGCAAATGAATGTTTTTGCAGTGCTCTGAATTTAATTTTCCAATTAAATCTTATCCCTTTTTTTCCCATACAATAGTAGTTGGCACAGTACAAAACAGAAATAACTTTCAAATTTAGTCTTTCTGCAACGTGGTTATAGCACAGGGCTATTTCTCAGAATTTGTCTTAGGCCAGCAGTTTCCTCTCAGGCTCTTCAGGTCTCTACCTCTCTCCGTTGTAAATTATTCAGTGTACAATTCCCAACAGGCTGATTAAACCACTGCTTATCAGTCAGACTAAATGACAGGTTGCTGCAGAATCCTCTTCCGCAATGATTTTGTTGCTGATCACAGTTATAAAATGTGGTTAATGCTCTTCTAGGGAATAATGGTCATTCACTGGAGTTTTCAGGATCATCATTTATATGTATAACAAAGAGACTCTCTTAAAAATGGTTAGTATGTATAGAGAGGAACTGGGATTTAATGTCTTGATCTCTGTAATAATGTAGCTTGTCCATTAAACTCCATCTGGAAGAGGACTCAGTATTAAGTATCTTTAATAGACGTAAATTTTTTCTGTTAGCAATTTTTTAAATTTGTTTTTAAACATTAATTTTGTTAAATTGCTATGCTGAAGCATGCCTTTCTCTCCTCGGATTGGCACTTCTTTATTTAAGGAGCAAATTTAACACAAAGCTTGGCTTTGAGAAAGCTGGCTGCTTTCTAGATGTCTTTATTTTTAAATATTGATTATTAAGTTGAGCATTTTCCCACTGTGTGCCTTTAGCTGTTACTAAGGTAACTGACTTCTCAACCACTGTTCCTGAAACAAGTGTTAAACTGCGGGAATATTTTTACTGTTCTGCCATGAAAATTTGTCTGTGGATGTAGAAGTCTGCATATAAAATATGGCTCTGAGAAGGTCGCGAGAACATCTTGAAGTTGCTAGAAAGAAAACAGTACTGACCCACGGCAGTTTTTGCATGTCTAATGTATCTCGGAAAAGTAGGATTGGGAATCCTAATCTCCATGGAAATGGATACAATATGTAAATCGTCCACCCCTACCCCAAAACAAACAAAACTAAACCAACCGCCTCCTCAAAGGCGGCTTCATGCATGTATTTGGTGTATCTATCTGAAAAGCATCCAGGACAACGTTCGCATTTCATTTTCACTGATTATTTTCTGGGGGGGTGTCTTTGTAGCTGAGGTTGCTGATCCTCCAGCTGGTGAAGTTGTAGTAGTTGACTGTAGGAAAAAACGTTAGACCTTAGGTGTGAATTTATGCAATCCTATGTCATTAACATTTTTGCTGGTACAACTTATTTCCCTGAATCTAATGAGACTTCTTGCATGAGTGAAATAATAAGAAGAGGTGGGCATGCTGCAGTGTTTAAGCATACGGAGTCGGCTACCTTTCCCGATCCTCCAACTTAAAAACACATGCAAGCAGGGAGAATCATGTCCAGTCTACCCTGCCGCATCACTAAAATCACAACGTAGGTATCTCCCTTGCAAACGGGATTTGCAAAAAGATGCAAGTAGCAAAGATGCACTTGAAACAGCAGGTCATTTCCTTCCCCTTGCAACAGTAAACTCACTGGATTGTGCAAATTCATTCTTTCAAGCTGTGCTTAACTGCAAAATTAACACTTCATGATTGCATATAAACGTGGCAACCTAACTAAAACGATTTGCATGAACGGCCGTGAACCTTTTCCTCCAACTTTGATTCCCATGTGTTAGTCCTAAACAATTCTTTCCGTGATAAAATTATAGCAATGCGAATGTTAAATAAAACAATCCAATGAGCATACCATTTATTTTAAAATGTAAGTGCCAGTGAACAAAGACTTTCAAATTAAGTTGAAATGAGAAGAAATGAAATTATCCAAAAATGTGCTATAACAGTGCAATGTCTGGGGTTTTTGGGGGTTTTTTTGGTTTGGGTTTTTCTGGGATTTGTGAAGTCTCATTACCGTAACAAGAAGGTATAGCCGCTCTAAGAGAAGCTGAATGATATACAGGAGTGAATACTGTAGATGAAGTACTACTGCTTATAAAATATTTTCCATTTTGAACAAAATCTGTAAACAACACCTTTGTTTATTGAAAAATGCTTGTAATAGTCACTGTAATATTCAGCTGTGGATAAAAAAAAAGAGAAAATTTGCGAAATAAACACTTTTGAAGAAATCGTGACTTTGGGTCAAAACCGGGAACATAATAAATACACATTTCAAGAGTTATATATGTATTTCCAATATATAAATATATATTTTCAATATATAAAATATATATTATATTATTTATATTATATATATATAAATATATAATATATATTTCAAACATTTCTATTCTTAAAATTACAAGCAGCCTGCAAACGTGAACAAATGGTCTGGCAGCTTTTGCCGGTGACTTCAGAAGGTTGAAAAGCGCTAACTTAAGCGCACAAGCAGTTGCTTCAGAAGTGCTAAAGTGCCGTGAGCTAATTAAAAGTCTAAGCTAATTAAGTGCTAATTAAGTGCGCGGAATCGGCCTTGCAGGCCGCGGCAAAGAGGTGAAGAAGAGCGAAGCAGCGCCAGCTCCTGTTTATGTGCTTAAATGGGATACGGTCAGCCAGTGGCGAAGGGAGAAAACGTAGTTTAAAAAAAAAAAGTAATATATTTTTTAAAAGAGGATGAAGTTACGTGTGGAGAGGGGCGGTGGGTTGCCGGGCAACGGCCGCACGGGCACGCGCCGCCCTGCGTTTCCGCGGCCGCCGATTCCCCCGAGGCCGCGTCGGCTGTCCGAAGAGAAGGGCGAGGAAGAAAGAGTAACATAAGAACCTAAAATCTAAAATAAAATTAATAAAATTAAAAAAAATTAAAAATTTACCTTCCCCCTCCGCGCGCGCCTCCCCGCCACCTCCCCCGCGGCGGCGTGGCGAATTTGCGGTTGCGGACGCGTAGGCAGGCGGGGGGCGGCTGTGGCGGCGGCGGCGCGGCCATGGCGCTCCTGCGGGGTGAGGCGCGGCGGGGCGGCTCCGTGCCGCCGGGCAGGGCCGGGCAGGGCCGGGCAGGGCGGCGGGGAAGGGGAGAAGGGAGAAGGGGAGAAGTCCCGGCTTCTCAGCGTGGCGGCGGCGGGGCCGGGGAGGCGGCCGGGGGCGGCCTCCCGAGGGCGGGCTGCCCCGCGAGGGGAGGCCGCGGTGGGGCCGGGCAGGGGGACACGGGCGCCGCCGCCAGCTCGCAGGCCGCGTCTCGCACGAGGCGGCGGCGGCGGCGGCTCTGCCCCCGCCGCGGGCTCTGCCTCGAGGGCAGCCCGGGTGCGAGGCCCCCGTGACCCAGCGATCGGGGCTGGGGATTTTTGTTGACCGTCACAAAAATCGGAAACGGAGCTTTTGAACACATTTCTGTCCATTCCCCCCCCCCCGCTGTTTTGTCCATGACATGTCAGAATTGGGGCAATAGCTGAAAGTAAAAGCAACGTTTCAAAAAAAAAAAAAAAAAAAAAAGAGTAGCCGGATTAGAAAGTTAAATTGACAGCATTAGATGCAAGCGATAGAGAACTGGTACATGGTATCACTCACAAACCTCTCTGTTTTGACCCCAGATTTGCAAACCCTCTGGGGGAGGGAATGTGTTATGTTTGACTTTCTGTACTGCTTAAGTCAGTTGTACTACAAAAAATCTGTCTATATATATGTCCACTAACTAGCCATGTCTACATGCAGAAACCTGAAAGCTTCTATGTCTAAAAGTTCCTTTTGGTACATCTGACAGTTGTCTCTGCTAGCAGGAATAGTGCAGGATAAAGTCCATTTATAAGTTCTCTCAGTTCCTAAGTTTTCTGTGTTAAAAAATACTTTAGGCTCTAGGTTGTTTAAAGTTTGTGTCTCTTAAAAATAAGATACCTAACACCTAGTTAGCTTACTTTACCTAATACCTACTTTATTGCCTAATTTTGTTTAAAAAACAAATATGAAATTTATTGAAATAATTTTTTTCATATTTTACAGTGTTTCGCTACTTGACAGACTATCTAAATAATAACATAAGTCCTAAATAATAACATAAGTCATGGTTTGAAGTTTCAGTGATGAAAGGCCATCTAGGCACCAGTGCAGTAATTTTGTATTGCTCTGCTAAACTGGATGGTACAGAGAGCAGCTTTGCCTCTACTTATTTGATGTTAGTTTTTGGTGCCTAATTCAGGATCTTCACTCATATCTTGGCACAATGTTTTTCATGCACTGTTCTTGTGGCTTCATTTTTTGAGGTTAATGATTATTTTATAGATCTTTAAAATAGGATTTGACAAGTATTTTCATATGAAATGTTGAGGAGTTGGGGAATATTTCAGTTCTATATAAATACCAAATTGGCCATAAGTAGTTAACAAAACCAGATTAACAGATGTCTTGAATTGAATGTATGGTAAGGATTCAGGGTGACCTTTGCTTTCTAGCCCACAGGGTTCTTGGAGCACTGCTCTGCATGCTTTTATAGCATTCTGCTCTCTTCTAGTGTTTATCACCTTGGAAAATAGCAGTGACTCTGGAAATCTTGCCGTGGTAATGTAGAACACCAGGAACTAATGGCAGAAGTGTCAAAGGCCTTAGAGTCCCTTCTCGCTCAGGACTTCAGCTACCCTTTGCCCCTCCTGATATTCTACGGAGGGAGTGGCATTTGTAGAGGTCTCTCCCATCAAGCAAAATCAGACAGGCTCTTGAGTAATTCCCCTTAGGCTATAGCTCTGCGATCAGTTAAATCAGCATAACTCTACACCGCTGCTGGGAGAGGTTGTGCTTGTTCTTCTGCCCCTGGTAGTTCAGTCCTTAGTCTGGAATTACTGTTTTATTGAGCAGCCAGAAGGCAAACTCGCACAGGAACTGATCTAAATAGCCTCTCATTTTCTCCTGATTCTGGATTTCAGCTATCTCAGTTGTGTTGTCTGGTCTGGATTAGTTTTTGGCCCCGCAGTGCTGTTGCAGAGAAGTGGGCTGCAGTGAGCAGCCTTGATGAAAGAGAGGGAGATACTGTGGTTGTAAAAGCAAGGTTTAAGGTAAATTCCACCTCCCACCTCCAGACTGTTTACAAAGCAACACAGTGTAGCTGATTCAGCAAATAATGTAGCTAACCAACAACCTGGCCAAAAGGGAGGAGAAAGAGTTTTTCTTTTAGTTTGATCAGTTCTTTGAGCTGGCCCACAGCAAAGCCTTGCAACCAGCAGTGCAGGCACAACTATGGAGGAGATGGAGGGACAGGAATCAGTGGGAAGGGGTGGAGGCAAGGAGATGGGAGTGTTAAGGCCTGCTTTGCTACAGGGAAGGTAAACTTAGGAACATGAGATAACCCTTAAAGAGCTAATGGATGAGAGCTAAAAAATTCTGGCCCAACCTATAGATATGAAAAAAAAAAAAAAAAAAAAAAAGCATTGATAGCATTTAACGAAGACATAAACTTGAACTTGCCTAAAATATTTTCATTACAGTAAATTTCAAATAGCTAAATGAAAACTACAGGCTTAAGTTTAAATCTGTCACCTGAGCGTTTAGAAAGTCCAGGGACTACGTCTACAGTGACCTTATTAAGCAAGCCTGTTGTCCGTAAGCATAAAATTGTTAAAGCGTCCTCATTTTTGTTAAAAAGCTTGTAGAGGTTCACAGGTTGTGTCTGCTAGTAGTTTTCAGTGCCACCCCCCCCCCCCCAATTTGTACAGCTAAGTTCAAAAATTAAGATTCAGTGAATGGATTAATAATTGCTTTGGACTGAATTATCTTCCATTGCTTCCTGTCATGAAATTATCATGATGATTAAATGAATAGTGAAAAAACAAAGATGAATATAGCACATGGCCTCTTCTTACTCTACCTGCATGTATCTAAGGAGCCCCTTCCAAGCCTTGGCACAGCACCTTCCGTGCAATACCAACTTTGTTATTTTTCAGAAAACAGAGGCTTCCTCTATCAGGTATATGTTTTTAGTGACTGTGACCTTTTCTCTACACTTAAAGCTGAAGAGCTGTGATTTTTTTGGATGCATAATAGTTGGATGCATGATAGTTAGTAGCTCTTTCTTTGAGGGGGGAAAAAAATCTGCTTCTTACAGTTTGTCCTTGAAGTTGCAATTCTTGCTTGTTATACCTTAGGAGATTTCCCACATGGTCTTCTGACCATGTTCATTGTGTGTTTCAGATCCCAACATTGCATTCATATCCTTGTCAGTGGAGCAAGCTTGACCTTCACCAGTTTGGAAAGTCCTCTCCTGTAACTCACGCAGCCTGGGCTCCAAATACATGAGAGACAGAGGGGAGCACCCTCTCTCTGCCAAACTGGCCAAAGAGTATGGATTGCAAAGCTTCCAGTGGAAGGCCTGAAAGCAATCCTGTAGCATTCATGAGTAGCTTAATGAACAGGTGTTTTCATTTAGCTACATTTTTACATCTTTATGTATCCTTATAGTGCTGCTTAAAATAATCCTAGATGTTCTCATGGCAGTGGTAGGGAAGAAGGGGCGGGTGAGCTCTGCTGCTCAACTGGGCGAAAGTTCACAGGCCGCCTCCCATGTGGCAGGGAGCTGCTGTGCCAGCTAGTCAGAAGATGTTTTGTTTGGTTTAAAGACAACACTGAAATGCTTACGGGCTGCTTCTGGCCAATGTGTCTATGCACATGCACTTTGCACTGGCTCTTCCTGTCTGCTGAAAACTGGATTTTTCTCCTCAGAAACTGGAAGACAGGTGCTAAGACAGTTTAGATGATCTATATCATTATGGAAGTGTCATTAAACTTTTGATTATAGAATGTTTTTGCTCTAAAGTTAAAGGAATTAAAGTGGATATTAAACAATTTTTACTCTGTGTGAAAACTATGTCAGTGTTTACATTTCAGAATATAAGCCAACAATTTGCTGATTTTCTGTAGGATGAGGGAACTGTGTTTTCTAAAAGGCCTTTCTTCCTTAATGACAGATTATATGACGGTTGTCCATTATGGCATTTCATGAATCCTACTCTGATGCTTTTAGTACAGTTACACTAATGTCTGATGTGGTATGGCAGCCTCCTTTGTCTGCTGTATATTCCAACTATCTTTTTTTTCCAAACCTACTCTTGGAAAAGAGTTATTCCCAGAATCTTCTCAGCTTTTCCTTCTGACCATTGATTCTGCATACCTTCTCTGTCTAAAGGATTGCTACAACCTGTGTCTTACTTATCTTGAACTGCAGGGTGTTCGAGTTGTCTATATTTACAAAGCTTCTTGTGAATTTATGTTATTAATTTGAGGACGACCTGCTGATTTTCTGCTTGGTTTAGGCTCTGTGTCTGCTTACCTGCACAAAACTTTTTGATGCATTCATTCTCTTTGCTACAGGTCTGGCTGTTACCTCACATAAGTAGACATAAGGGAACTTAACTGTCCTCTTCCCTGATCCACACATAGGGATAATCCTTGCTTGTGTTGCAGGTGTATTCATTGTTGCAGCGAAGCGAACTCCCTTTGGGGCCTATGGAGGTTTGCTGAAGGACTTCACGGCCACAGATCTGACGGAACATGCTGCGCGGGCTGCGCTGGCGGCTGGCAAGGTCTCTCCTGAGATCATCGACAGTGTCATCGTTGGCAATGTCATGCAGGTTGGTAGCTTGGAAAATTTGCTGGTCGTTGATTATTTCCGTCATCTACTTCAGTGTGATTCTGTAGATAGTCACCTCTGTTTTGCAGCCAAGAATAATCAAAGGGGTGAAAATGGAATGAATAAGCATTCATAGTGTAGTGTTTCCTGTTCATATTTAAGGGACTTACCCTGCTTGATTTGTGACATTACTGGGAGCAAGACTTATCTTCCTTTTTTAGTTCCACAAAGCTGGTTTTGAAGTAGGACAAGCTGATCTTCTCTAAAATGTGGATTCAGTAAACACTGAGTTACTAATCCGTGGTACATTTTTCCTATTTTAATGACCTGAGCTGTGTAACATAATGAACAGTGAGTTTTCACTGGGTTGTATAAATCCTCTTCTTTCTGGAGACTTAACTGGTTTGAGCCCATTTCCATTGATTTTTCTCTGTAGATTTTTTTTTAAGTGAATATAATTTTACTTTGATCTGGAAGGATACATGTCTTGCCTGGCAGAAGCATTTGGGGAATTGTATCTTCTCCAAAGGGCTTGTGATGTAGAGGCAACTGTATGCATTGTGCCAGCACCGCAAAACTGCGGTTATCCGCATATCTAGATCAGCGTCTTTGTTTTAGGCAAGAAAGCAAAGAGCGTGTTTTGTTTTGTTTTGTTTTCTGACTTCACCATATTAGGTACTGATATATTGCTTGCAGTGTTGACTATTTCAAGGGTGCAGAAGAGCCAAATACCTGAGAACTTTCACAATAGGTGAACAAACATGCTATGTTCCTTCTTAAGAACTTTCAGCCAAAAAGGTAGCTTTTGATTTTTGTTTTGTTTTTCTACAGCTACCAGCTGAGCTTCTTTTATTCAACTTTTTGGTTTTTGTAAGAATTATTTGTGGTCTGGAATAACAGACAAACTGCTGCATTCAGATCTCACCTAATGTTTTTACATGAAGAACAGCATTTTGCTAATAAAAATACATTCACATTGAAATTAAATTTCTTTTCCCTTACTTCATACCTACCTCCCCCACCTCAGTAGATTTTCTTTTCTTAGTCCTGTACTGCTTTCAAGTATTATTTGATTAAGTATAAATAACTATGAGTGTATGACCATTTAAAATCCCCCTTCTTCAGCGGAATTGGCTTGGTTACACTTTTCTTTTGAACTTTCATTGTCAGGTAGCTTTGTGCTCAGAACTATGTCTTAATAATACATGTTAGCTTAGGACATGATCCCTAGAGCATAACTGTTCTTTCTGTTTGGAAAAGATCCATAACAAGCCTTTAGCAGTGTTGTTGTAATTCAGTCTTTTGGTCTGTACCAGTGCTCTAGTCAATCATCTGCTGACTCAGTAGTTGGACTGCAGCTGCCTAATCATTTTTGTTTTATCTCATGATGAATCATGGCTTATTAAAGGAATGGATCTAAAACAGACTGATCTGCGTACGGTACAAATAGAGGTGTGATATAACCATCTTTGACAAGTTTTGGAAGAATGAGATTTCACTGTTAGAACAAACCAATGTACATTAAAATATCATATGTACAAAATTTCAGAAAGTGGATATGAAGCAGCAATGGCATCTTTCCACATTTTCCACATTGCCTGTTTTTTGGAGGGCCTATCCCTGTTAACCTGAACAATTTTAATTTACCTTGAGATAATTGTTGCTTGCCAGTCCAGATCTGGCCTTTTGTCATCCCACTGTGTGGATGCTGATTTGAAATTAAGGGATAAGGGAAAAGATAAGATACTGTTAAAGTCACTGGCTTCAGAGTCTTAACATCTGCAGTACCATTTTCGGCATGATGTCTGGCTCTTCTGACAGAGTTTCTTTCAAATGCATGTTCAGACACTGGCCTTCTTTGATCATATAGGAAGGTGGTTTTTGAAATGAGTCAAAGTGCTTCTTAGGAGTAGCAGAATTTCTGTTGCACAGAGACCTGTCTTCTATCAGTGATTCAATTACAACATTCAAACTTTTGATCAAGACTTTTACTTCCCAAAGAAATAAGCGTGTAACAAAAACTCCCGTTTGTTCTGTCTGCAGAGCTCCGCAGATGCTGCTTATATTGCAAGACATGTTGGTTTACGTGTGGGAATTCCTGTCCCAGTTCCAGCCCTCACTGTCAACAGACTCTGTGGCTCTGGTTTCCAGTCCATTGCCAATGGATGTCAGGTAGAAAGCCCTTTCTTTCTGTATTTCTGCATTATCTTTAACCTTTATCAGGCTGTTAACATGAGAGGAGAGACTTGTTTGGAAACATGTAGTGTGTGTTTGGGTATTATCATGGATTTTTAGTTACCGCTGGTCAAGGCTTACTGTTGTCCTGCATGGTTGTGTGCAGCAGTTCGGCCAGCACAGCACTGTTTTTGTGGATGGTTTTAAAAATCATCATTGGAGTTATTTTGAGTTTAATAGAAGGAATGCAACAAGTGTTAACTCAGTTGTGCAGTAGTTGCATTCTGTGATCCTGTTTGTGTGAATAGAAATTACTGGGCATCAGAACCATTACCAGAGTTTATTTTTTGCCCATTGTTTATATCCTCACCTAGCCAGTAAGCAGCAACCTGTGCTTATTAAGCGTTATTTTGTTCAAAGATCCAAAGCCTCTCATGAGTTAGATAATTTATAGCACCACTGTTTTTAAAATAGGAGAAAACCAACTTCTCTTTGAAGAGAGAAGTCTAAATAGTTGGCCAAAATCACTGAGTAAGATTAATGGAAAACCAGTTAATGGCTAGAAGTCAAATCTGATGACTCCTATTCTCTTCATTTCTGCTGGACTAATCAACACCTCTGTCAAACATGGAACTTGTGGCAGAATTTTAATGTGTGCTTTAGAAGTTTCTTGGGATGTTTTTTACCAAATACCTAAGGGTTTTTTGGCTGTGTTTATTCCATTCTTACAGTAAGTACAGTTGATTTGTTGTTAAGTATTCTTGCAATCAGATCTCATTGTTCATTTTGTCACTAATGCTTTTTTTGCTTAAAAATGCTGATGTGAGCTGTCTCTGCTGCTCGCAGAGAAGTGTTGCTCTTGTTTTCTATTTGTCACAGGATTTGCTCTCTGCCAAATCAAAAATAGCTTTTATTCTATCCTTCAGAAAAGAAACAGCACACACTTTTTATCCAAGTAGCAATTAGTCATTACAGTGGTACAGTGATTTTTATTTGATTTGTTTGGTTGGTCAAGGAAGAAAGAGACTTTACAAAATGAAAGTGTATTTTATAAATATTTGAGCAACAGTATAGTTAAAAAAAAAAAAAAAAGTTCTTGTTGGCTGGGGAATTATTTCAGATCTAATCCTCTAGAGAGAAGAATGTGGAAGACAGTGCAAAGTTGAGGTCACAGGTTTACAGTAATATTCACCTGAATAGTGGTCTTTCTAGTGGTCTCTGGAAAGTCTATGCACACAAGAAGAATTAGTCTGCACTAAAAAAAAAATATGTTGGAGATTTTTGACCACTTACGTTGAAAGAGTGGTCATAAGATCTTTTCCAAATATCACATTTCCCCAGTATATCTAATGTCAGTCATAGCAATTATTAAGAAATAGTAAATATTAACTAGTTTTTTAAATATTAACTAATATTTACTATTTAGTAAATATTAACTAGTCATCTCAAATGCATATCAAGATGATTTCATCTGCTTCCATTCCAGCACAGAAATATTCTGTGTTGTCTACCTAAGTGAATCATTTTAAGGAAGCAGTATTTTGAATGGTCAGGGCATGTGTTTAGGAGATGGGGCTATGCCAGTGATGAATTAGTGTGTGATTTTTTTTTTTTATTATTATTTATTTGGTTTTTGGCAGTTCACTTGGCTAATGTTTTCTAAAACAATGTCTCATTTTTTTAGGCTCATAGGACCTAAAAAAAAAGAGTTGCTTTGTTTTTGTGGTACTAATATTTAAAAAAATCAGGCCAAACATCTTTTAACCTAACCATACAAGCATGGCAATGCTTAATGGCTTTCTTCCTCAGTCCTGTCATAGGCATATACCCTTATTCTCTTCCAGGCCTCACTGGTATAATCCTGCTGCGTTGACAGCTGGGTGAATGAGCACCTAATGAAAGTGGCAGACCCCCCTCTTAATAGAGGGTTAAACCCTTCATAAATATATGCATAAATAAGCATGAATTCATTCTGTGTGTGGCTTTGTAGGTGACAAAGTGCTTTTGTCTTACGAAAACAGCAAACTAAATCCTAGATCTGTTTTGTTTTTATGTTAACAGGAAATTTGCCTTAATGACTCAGAAGTGGTTCTGTGTGGTGGAACTGAAAATATGAGCCAGTCTCCTTATGCTGTTCGAAACATTCGATTTGGAACCAAATTAGGAGCAGATCTCAAGGTTCAGTACTATCCTTTTTGCCTATGAATAAAGTTGTGTTTACAGAGCAACAGGAAGTATTGGACGCATAGACACTGTAGTCTTGCAAATGAAATCGTTGGAGAATAGATCCAAATTCAGTTGTTCAAAGCATTTATCAAGTATTCAGACATTAAAAAAACAGTTCAGGTAATTTTTATTAAGAATGCCAGTTTTCTAGCTTTTCCAAAACTATATATGAATTCCTGAAGACTGTATTTGAATTCCTGTCCCATGTGAAACGTATCAGTAAACTCTTACATACAAAACTTAGTTCACTTGGTATATCCCATCAAAGTAGTGTATATAATATAAAAACTTTTCTATTGTCAGAGGCTGTGAAATAGAGATGCCTAAAGAGTTTAGGTAAAGCTAGTAAGGCTAGCAATGGAGAGGTGGACTGGTAGAGAACACGTATGCCTCCAAGTTGTAAGCATCTTTCAACTTAAAAATGAAGAACTGAAGTTAAATCTATTGACAGAGGAGTTATTCTAACAATTTCTTCTGAAGATGAATTCTCAGTGAATACAGTGGGAAATTTGCAGCAGGGAGCGCTTCTGCTCTGATAATTACTGTTTACTCAGCGAGCCTTAACCAAATCAAATTCTTAAATTAGGATCTTTCAATATTTCAGCTTTTTTTTTTTTTTTCTCTGCACTGTTTTTTTACACTATGAAGTACGCTTGACTGTCCTTCCTGTGAATACTTTGTGGCACTGTGACTGAGCCTCAGTCCTTACAGAAAGCCCCTTCACAGAGTTGCTAATCACACTGAGCCTCCACAGGTGCCGTTAGATCCTTACCATGAAGGTAACTGAATTATACGGTTACAGGTGGACGAGTGATTTATCTTGCAAAACTTTACTTGTGACAGGGAGATGAGAAAATCTAGCTGGACTGCCTGGGCTTGCCTTTATTAGGTTAATTGAAGTTAAGCTTAGGTATTTTCTCACCTGAGGCCTTTTACCCCCAGAAAGCTTTAACTTGAGTGTAGTGGAGATTTTACCTGGCATTAGGGAAAGAGCCAAAGAGTCAGTAAGCTGCTGTGCAGCTTCACAGTTCCTCGCTTTTCGTTCTTGGTACCAGAAAGCCAGATATGTTTTCTTGTGGCTCTCTAGTAAATAATTCATATAGCAGTAAAATACACTGAAAAACTAAAAATCACAGGCTTTTCCCAAACCTCTCAGGCCACATAGGAATGAAAGGAGCTGCACTAAACAAAACACAGAGTAATTAAAATAACACACAAGAGCTTGCATGCTCTTTTGCTTTGTATTTGTTCTAATTTAAATAAAGTATCCGTAGGTAACTTGACTTAATTTTGCAGAGTGACGCTGCCTTCCAAGAGGCTAGTGAATAATTAAAAACTATTAATGTTAAAATTGCTCTACATAATAATTTTCTTTTAATTATGTTCCATGCAGATGGAAGACACATTGTGGGCAGGTCTAACTGACATGCATGTTAAAACACCTATGGGAGTTACAGCTGAAAACCTGGCTGCAAAATACAACATCACACGAGAGGACTGTGACCGATATGCGATCAAAACACAACAGAGATGCAAAGCTGGTTAGTAAATCCAGGAATGGAAGTGCTTATATGGTATCAATTTCAAATCTGTTTAGCTTACAGCATCAATTCAAAGTATTTTTAAGTTGTGTGTAGCTCGTATGTTGCTTGATTTTTGTGGTTTTAAAATCCTTTTGTGTGTGTGTGTGGTCTTTCACCTTTTTTCTGCATAAAGGATGAAACTGCAGACAGCAAAGGGTTTTAAGATGGTAGTAGCAGTGCCACATTACAGGTCCGTTCTTCAGATCCTAGACCAAACTGAGCTGTGTCAGTGGTGGGAAGGGAAGAAGCCATCGTGTGCTTCTAAATCGGTTGTTTGAGGAGTTATTTAAAGCAGTAGGCAGTAAAACATGAATGGATTTTTTTTTAGCTTTAAGGTGATCAAATATATGTGATTTTATTTAATAAATTTACTGATTTTTGTGATAACAGTGACTACTGTGTAAAGTAGTAAAGTTGCCTGTAAAGCCTCTGGCATGCCTTCTCTTAGTATTTTACTGGACGTATACCAGCAATAATTCTAGCCTGTGATCCTGCTGCTCTACGACTGGCTATTCACAGTTGCTGTTTGAGCTTCATTTCAGTTTCTCAGACTGTAAAATTAGTAGCATTTTCTATCTTTGGAAACATTGGAAAGTTTAACAAGATCTGTAGTGGATGATACTTTTGAAAGTGTTAACATTCACGCAGTTTTTTTATACTACGATATATGCTATCTTAATCTTGGTACCGTATAGGGGTATATTCCCTTTGTTGTGCCCAAACAGGAACGTTCCCCTGTTTGGTGGTGGTTGTATGTTGCTGGTAGGTGTGGTGCCAGACCCTCCTGCAAGAAGAGGTCAGCCTTGCTCCCACCGATTGACTCAATGAGACAAAGAGCGCAGCTACCTTCCCCCTAGAGGTGTAACACTATTCCTGTGCCATGAGGCCTGCATATAAAACACAGAGCAGGGCAAATCATTGTATTGCTTTAAAAGAAAAAAAAAGTAACTTCTCCTTTTCAGCAAGTCAAACTGTATTTTGCTTTGAATGTAAAAGAGTTGACTCCAAGAGCGGAGTCACTTAGAACCGCTGTGCTGCTATAGAGGGTAGCTTTAGCCTGAAGCTTGTGTATTTTTTGCAGAATCAGGCTCTTTATTGTTTAGAAAAAAAATGCACAAAAACATAACAAAAAACCTTTGTGACCTGCAGTTATTACACAAATTGAATGTTTTCCTGTTTTGCACGGTCTACTGAGGAGTCAAATGTCATAGAAATAGTGCATTTTGCAGAACCTTTCTCTATTTTCTGAATAAAGAGATTTAAACAATGCAAAAAAGTCACATTTTAAAATGTGTATCTGCTAGGAGAAAAATATGTAAAGTATTACTCATCTGAAACACACACCAAAAAAAAGTTCTGAAATTGTCTGTATATGCGGACAAATGCATCTTGGATGGTCTGGCTTGTGTAGTTGTTCTGCTTTGCTGGCTATGTCAATAATTAATCATTTGTTTACAAAAATGTTATAACACAGCAGACAAGTGATTCACTTTGAAGCCTTTCTATTGAGAACACAAGTGTATGTTTAGCTGGGAAAAGCCCCTGCAAGATCAAAGAAGTAATGTAACTTTACTCAGGGAAAAAAAATATTGTTAGCTATTGTTATCTTAGTGTCATTTGCCTTTTGATACAAAGATACTGTAATTCCTGCGTGTTTTGTTTGCCCTGTGATACAAGTAACCCGCTCTAGGGGGGGTTGAATTTGAAAATACTGAGTAAGTGGTGTGACTGCCGGCAGGCTGAGTAATGAGCCCCTTGGCAGGATGCTTTCGCCTGGCTTGCTGCCTCTCCCTAGTGGCAATGGAACGGCCGTTCAGGCAGAAAATGCTGTCTGCCTGTCACATGTCCCCTCCTGCCTGAGCAGAACGGGGCTGGTGGTGCCCTTTAGGTGGCATGTCTTGCCTTGTCTTCCCCGCAGCACAGCAGCATTGCCTTCGGCGTGCCTGACTCCCCTCCTTCCTTTCCTCTCCGCTGCAGAACAGTCCTCTCCCACGCCAGCCCACATCCTTTTGGCCTGTCAACATGAGCTATAATTGATCTAAATCCTTTTAATTTCTTTTGCATATCACACGCTATTCTACAACCCTAGCCGGCATCAATATGAATTAAAGAACTTTCTTTGTAACGCATCTTGATGTGTCACGTTATGGCTGTAATATGGGTAACTACACTGTGTACTAGGAATAGCAATACTTTGACTTCTGTTCATCTCTTTGTGGAGCAAAATATCTGAGATGCTTCTTAGTGAACAGTTTTACAGAGTTTTCAGGAAGTTTATCTGCATGGCAGGACAGACCCTGGTATGACATAGTGATGTGTGTGCACCACAGCCCAGCTTGGGAGGGGGTGAACAGGCGACAAGCAGCACCTTTGCTACTGATCTAGCTCCTAACAGTTACCTTGGTGGCTGCAGGATCTCTTTGCCGTTTAATGTGGAAAGCCTAGAGCAGGCTGAGCGTGGGGAGAGCCTCCTTACCTGTATCCAGATATTTAACGTTGAAATGGCGAGCCAGACAGTGGAAGACTTAACAAATGGGGTTGTGATGGCCGTGGTGCTTCAAAAGATAGACTCAGCTTGCTTTTATGAAAACTTGTTAAAACAGAATCAGAACAGAACAAAGTACTTACTTAGAGGGTAAAGGTAAAAAACGTGGAAATGATAAATTTGGGGGTTATAACTGTGAGATTCTAGGGCAACAGATTCAGGACTTCACCCTTTCCCACGTTAACTTGATTGGAGTTAGTCTGATGCTGCAGAGCTTGGGACAGTGCTTCAGCTCCTCTGGGATGTGAATGGAAGCAAGGGTACATCCAGTACCTTGTAAAAACGTTGTGAATAACTAGAAAGGGAAATGGCAGAACTGAGACAACAGGTTATAGAGCTTAGTACGTTAGCAGAAGGGTTAGAAAGCCATGTAGAGTCATACAAGGAAGAACTGTTAGATCTTTTGAATTCTGAAAACAAATCCAGATGGCTGTAATACCAACGTTGTACTTTCGTGCTGTAATCCTGCATTTGTATAGTCGTGCAAGCTCACCAAGGGACCAAGAGTTTTCTCCTACTGCTGTGAATTCATGTCAAAACAGTCCAGTGAAGACAGTTTCTGATCTTTAGAAAGATTTCAGTCAGTTCTGTATAGTTGTGTCAGTGGATACAGGAGTGTCGCTTGTAACTTTTATTAATCACCTATGAATCTGTTGCATCCCCTGCTGATTTTGATAACTGACTCCTGCCGTTGGTAGGGCCTTGGCTAGAAACTGTGCTACTGAAGAGGCTTTTGCTCCTTTCTTGTTTTGTGTGTGATTTTTAGGATTTTGCCTTGCTGCCTTCATCTTCTGCTTGTTATGACCAGTGCATCTTATCTCACGCTAAAGACAGGATCCTGTGGCTTGTCAGGGAAACAAAAAAATTGTGTAGAACTTAAAATAAAAGTTTAGAGGTAGCTAAATAACATCAGACAAGACAGTTTCAGTGTCTGAGTTTTAAATCCTTTAAATCCTTTAGAGATAAATCTGTGGGATGATTTGAAGAGGCTGGTAGTCTTGCTACATTTTGGGGAGATGTGAGTTTTGGTTTTGAACTGAAGTGTTCACATCAACATTGTGGACACAAAAGGTAGGGTTTAGTTGCCTGAATATTGGCATCTGCTGTCATCTTAGGTGCTGTGGCTGGATGCTCTTATGGGCATCTTAGATACCTGCAGTGTCTTGAATTGTCTCAGGCTCTTTAGGCAGCTGAATCCCATGCTAAGATCCTGACTTGGAGTGCCAGCCCCTTTGGAGGAGCAGCTTGGCCTGGATTTTCAGTTGATATACAGTAGCTTACGCCAGTTATCAGTAGAGAAGATGTGGCTCAGTATTTTTTTTCCCTTTCTGTCTCAGTGAGATTTGAAGCTTCTTGGCCCTTTGATAAACTGCAGAACAGTAGAATAAAACAAAAGTACAGGGGGTCTGTAGCAAAAATAAATCTAGTGGTTAAAAAAAGAAGTTGTTATTTAAACTTGAAATAGCACTGTAATGTTAGAGACTTTGGAGAATTTTGAGGCTGGTTTTGTACGGTTTATGCCCAATTTCTAAAAAACAAACAGACAGTAAAACCCCGACCAGCCTATTTAAACAAGACAAAGTATAAGCAGAGCTGTTCCTGAACTCCTGGTTCAAACAGAGTGAAACTTGTGTGTACGTGAAAATGGGATTATTGGTCATGCTGGGCAATCATCTGTTACTATTTTTATCACAGGTCTTTTATTTTCCTTTTTGTGGTCGTAGCTTATGATGCTGGTTACTTTAATGCTGAGATGGCACCAGTTGAAGTGAAAACCAAAAAAGGGAAAGAAAGTATGCAAAAGGATGAGCACCCAAGACCCCAGACTACACTGGAACAATTGGCAAAACTCCCATCTGTCTTTAAGAAGGATGGAACGGTCACTGCTGGGAATGCTTCAGTGAGTACGTCAAAGTCTGGGATTGTGAAGGTGTCACCTCTAAGGTTCTCCAGACTTGTTATTACTGTATTTCTCCCTTACTGAGCCATCTTTGGCTGTCAGAGTTGTCTTCTGCCAGAAGTGATTCCTAATTCTGCAACTGAATTGCAGCACGTAGCTTGCCCCCGGTTGACTATTCCAGCCCCTGGATGGTGAGGGATCCTTCAGTCTGCTCCTATGTCCTAAAATACGGTTCTTTGTAGTGTCCCTGTCCTTTTGTCAAGGCGTCCGCACTTCTTCATCAGCCTTGAATGTATGTGGCTGATGTCTGCTATGACTGTATAACTCTGCTGGAATTAGCTGTTCTTTCCTTTAGGGGTAAAGGTTACTTAACACTTGCTTTACAAACCATGTATATGATTACTGGGCATATTGCTGCTCAGCTTTGTACTGCGATTAGTATCCTCTGTAGTCCAAAACACGTTTTGCTCTTACTCAAAGTAGACTAGGAGTTTAGCAGCATATCATTAGGGGCTGTTCCTCTTACAGACATTACCTTAATCAATTGATTGATGGGTTTTGGGCCAGAAGGACCTCTATGATCTTACAGTCTGAATGCCTGCGTAAAATAGATGATAGCCACAGTAAATATGAGTGTCTGAAAAGCGTCTTTTATAATTAAAAGCATGTACATTATTCAATATTAATAGTGTCCCTGCAAGTCTACAGAATGATGTTTCCAGTGCAAGGGAGACTTTTAGTGGCAAAAAAATGTGTTTTACTTTTCTAAAATATTGAAATTAATTAAACATCTGTATTTACCTTTGTTTCACAGTCCACAGAGTAGCAGAAGGTTGTGGTTTGTTTTCTTGATAAACTAATACAATCGTGTATTAAAAGTTAATAACAACTCCTTGGATCCAATTTTTTTTAAGAGGGGCATATTTAGTATAAAGCGTTTTTTCCACTAAGAATGCTTTTCTCTTTTATTCCAAGGGTGTGTGTGATGGCGCTGGAGCGATCATCATTGCCAGTGAATCAGCACTTAAAAAGCACGGTCTCACGCCCCTGGCAAGAGTAGTAGCCTATCACTCATGCGGCTGCGACCCTACCATCATGGGCATTGGTAAGCTGCGATAAAGCACGTTCTTTGTGAAGCAATATTAAAATATTCTTGTGTTGGGTGTTATAAGGGAAAGAATGGGAGGCTGCAGTGTGCTGAGTGTGCTTAGTTTCCCAGAAGCCTTAAATCCCATTACTGTATGTATAACTGTGAGTTGACTTTCTCACTTCTTGCTGAAGGAGTATTGGCTATGTGTATCCCTTTCAGCTGTTACTCAGTTGTTCAGGCTAAGAATGGATTCCAGTAAACAACTTCTGTTGAGGTGTTATTTTGGAGAACCAACTGCTTTTTTTGTTAGTCCCATATTTTATGCTTTCTAATCAAGCAGCTGTTAAGTGCAAGTGAACCCTCAACGCTGATCCAGACACCCCAGCATTTTTTCCCCCTATTTTTGGTTTGTAGACAGCATTGTATACCAGCATTTCTTTTCCCTTCTGCCACTCCTTTCAGAGCAGTGATTGTTGGCTGGTTTCATGTGTCAGTAGAAATGCAAATGAAGCATTGTCGGATTTGCTTTCCTGTTCAGGCAATCCTACTAACGCAACCTTTAAAGCAAATGCAGAGGGAGGGTTTCTTTCCCGAGTCTTCATGCTTCCATTGTGCTCTCCAAACTAGCCCATTCTTTCTAGGTCAGGCAACTCTTTTAGCCTGTTTAAAAACTTCATAAATCATATGGAGAAACAGTTAGTATCTCCTAGTAACTCTTAAACAACACAGCTCGTCTGCAGCTACTCAAAGAGACCAAATGAGATTCATAGACATGACAGAAACAGATCTGAGAACAGAGGAGCTCGGAGTGAGCAACTGCCCTGTCACATACTGATGGTGTTAGGGAGTCCTGCCTCACAGTTTCTAGTGAAAGGATTCATTATCTTAAAAAGTCTCCTTGGCTGTCCTTAATGGTCTGTGCATTGTCTACATGAGATCCTCCCATTACCCTCACACATACAGACATGCTAAAATCGGTATGTAATAAGATACATTAAGGGTCCAGCATTAAGCCTGTATCTTTCTAATGATCTGCTGAACTTTGAACTGGGCCCTTTCCTCTTTCAATTTTTCTTTCTCTTTGCTCAGTTACTTGTTTTTATTCTTTTCATTTTTGACCTATGAGTTGTCAACACCATTTTTTGGTACTGAGATGCTTGAATAGCGTTTTAGGATTGTTTTTGTTTGTCTTATGATCAGCTCCTATCTAACATCATGATATCGTTGTCTTGCAGGTGCATGTCTAATTAGCCCTTTCATATTCTCTTTAAGTGTCTCTTTCCTTAGGTAGCTCTGCTTTGAGAATAAACTCCCCTAGTGAATTAGATAAATTTGTAGATGTCAGCTTTCTTCAAGAGAATGATTTTATTACCAGACTTAGTAATATTCTCCAAAAAATGTTACTGACTTCAGTTGGTTGGTTTGACCTGGGTTTAAGGAATTTATTTGTTTATTTTTTTTAACTAGAAGATTTACAGGTAAGTTGTGTTTAGAACATCAAAGCAGTAATACCCATAAGGTAAATGTACTCCACCAAAGTCCAGAAATCCTGCCTTTTTGTTTTTATTTTGTTTATCTGGAGGCAGCGAGTGGTAGAGCCCGAGGCCAAGACTGCTGGAAAGGAGAATATCTCAGAAGAGTCTTGAGATTGTTTTGGTGATTGTCAGTCCTCTTGACTTGAAAGTTATGTATGTGTTTACTAACACATCTGTGCAGCGGTAATGACACTCCTAATTCTCCCTGGCAGCGTGTGGAGGAAGCTGCCAACTGGGAGTTCTGAGATGTAGGAGTTTTCTTACCACCTAATAAAGCAGGTGAGCAGCATATCTGGAATTCATTGGCTCAGTAAGGGGTCATGAGCTAGGTAATCTGATGAGGCTTTATGAGGCTATCCTATGAATAACATTTTTAAAAGCCTTTTTCTTTTTTTTAATAACTGCATACAATTCCCCAATAGGCCCTGTACCTGCAATTACTGAAGTCCTGAAGAAAGCAGGACTGACCCTGAAGGACATGGATTTGGTGGAGGTAAGGAGGGTGACGGGAACAGTGAGGCTACTGTTGGCCTTTTTAGCAGGAACGTTCCACTTATACATGTAGCCTGTCATCATGAGGCAGGTGTTTCTGCATGCCTAGAGCCTGCTTGTCCCAACTCACCTCCCTGACCTCTGTCCAGCCAGTTTCTACTGTGCAGTTGCATGGGCAATACAAAGATCTGAGGCTCATGGAGGCTGAAAATTGTTTGATAGCAAAACAGAAAATATCCTCGGGTGACATAAGGTTACTCTGTTGGCTGGATTGTTAATGTTTTATTTAAGTTAGCTGAAACTCTCCATTTGTGAACAATGTCATTTTTTTGCTAGAAAAATAGGCTCTTTGCACACGCATTGTATCAGAATATACCACACCTTTTCTATAAAATGTGCTACATATTTGCATTGTATCGCATGTGCCAGAAGGATTTGAACTTACAGTGGGTTGGAGTGGCAATTTATGCATTGTCTGAGTACACTTTTAAAAACACAGAATATAGTATTTCTTTTACTCAAAACGTCCAGGAGAAGAAATGTACCTCGTTTGATCTTGAATGCACACATGCTGCTGAAAGCTGGTGCAGAGAGTCAAGCATGGACAGCTGTATTGTTCCTGTGGTGTTTTAGGTGAATGAGGCATTTGCGCCCCAGTATCTGGCAGTTGAAAAAGCTTTGGGCCTTGACCCTGAAAAAACCAATGTCAATGGAGGTGCCATCGCGATCGGTCATCCTTTGGGTGCTTCGGGATCACGGATCACAGCTCATCTGGTTCATGAATTAAGGTGTGTACACAGTTTTTCTACAGAAATATTTCAACATTAGTTCAGGCTTTATAATATTTCTTCAAAAAATGAAGAATATGTGTATTCCAAAACCCCATCTTTAATTGTACATTTGAAAAATTGATAGCTAGTTCCCTTTCATAAAATTGGGAGAAGAGCTACCATGGTCTTATAAATAAAAGTCACTTTCACTGTTACTTTTTCTGCGCAGGCGTCGTGGTGGGAAATACGCAGTTGGGTCAGCTTGCATTGGAGGTGGACAAGGTATTGCTCTCATCATTGAGAACACAGCCTGAGAGATTCTGGAGACTTCAGTGTTGCACAGATTCATAATTCCCCGAAAAACTATGCCTGTTGTGAAGATAAAGCATCACTACCTCCCTTCATTTGGTGCCATTCCTGCAAGGTGAAGGAATGGCTGAGAAGTCTTGATTTCTGAAAAAGAAAATTCAATAATGTCTCTCTAATGGAAGAAAGTGTAAAGCCAACATAATCTTACACTGATTAAGTAGTTTCTAAAAACCTCTTTTCAATCAAAGTAAATGTATTTCTGAAGGCAAAATTCTTTTAATTTCCTGAGGAAAATGCCTGTCAGTCTTTCACCAAAGCTGCCTTAATATAGCAGTACAGCTTTTTAAGCAAGTATTGCTTTAACTTTTCTTCCTTCAGCTACTTCTGCTGCCTGACACATGTACCTCCTTTGTCATTGGGAAAGGTGAACATTTAATTGGAGACCTTCTGAAGTATGTACTGATTGTAGATTCATGGCTGTAACTTGTACCCTGCTGTTTTGCAAGGGAAAAGAAAATGGGAGGAAGCTAAATTTTCCATTGTGCCTCTCAAAAGAACAATAAATGTAACTGAAAAAAGAGCCTGCTGGTTTTCTTAAAAATGTGAATTACTGTGAGAATCGTTAATCAGTGTTTGTTATTTGAGATGCTGCTTTTCCTGGCTGAGGAATAACTGGTGTTTACTAGGTAATTTCTAGAGAACTCTGGCAAATCTGCTAGCCTTCCAAGGAGGAGTGTGTTGCATGTAACTAGTGCTGCATGGTACAACTCATTTCTTAACTTCTTCTTACAGTATCATCCTTATTTCTTGGGTCACGTAATATGGGGGACAGATCCCATGTTAGAGACAGCACGCTTCTCCACAGTCCGTACTGTGCTACGTAGACTAGAATAGTAGCAGACACGTCAGTCTTCACTGTGATATCTTTTTCTCTCCCTCTATCCCCATCAAAATATTGTTTCACTGCAGCTTGTTCCTGCCACGCCACTGGCATGAGCTGTGATGATTGTGAAAGAGGTCATTCAAAACTAGACTGTCTAGCTTTGCAGGAAATTCAGGGTACAGCAAGTTTTGTTAGAATTGGTGGATAACAGTTGAAGTGTGCCGATCACCATTTCTGGAGTTTCCTGTGGACACAGTGTGTTTAACGTTTTCAGAGATCTGTTCGGTTTTTCCAAGATCTCTTCCCTGAGTAGCAACAAATCTTTCAGAGCTCATCACAGTGTAAGTACAGTAAAGAATAGTCCCCTTCATGCACTTTATTTTGCACCCAATATTTTATTTTCCCTCTTTGTTACTCAGTGTTTTGAGGTGCACCTGTAGTTCTAGCCATAAGAGTTGAATCTGATCATCCTGAATAACTGTATTTTCTGCAAAAAAGCATCATGATGTTCACTCCATTTTCCAAGCAGCTTATTAATGTTATCAGCCCAGATGATTGCAGATCCTGCTAGTTACCTCCCTTTGCTTGTATATCTTTCCAAAGTACGTTCTCCTGTTTCCCAGATATAATAATTGTAGAATAGTATTTCTGCTGTTGGGAAACGAAGACAGCTTGCTGACACTAAGTCTGGATTGGAGAAATTTAACAATGTCCTGGAAGGAGCAGAAGATACGAAGAACTGCCTTGGGTTTAAGGGGAGCACTTACAAACTTGGTACAACCAACAAGTACATTTTATTCAGGTTCAGGAGTATTCTTCATTATATTGTATAATACAGCTTACTCATACAAAAATAAAAATGCTAGTTTTATTTTTTCTGAAATATGTGAGAAGAGAAAACACTTGTAGAAAGTATTCACTGTGCTTGGAAAGCTGTTTGCTCGTAAATGTAGATACAACTTTCTACCGCAGGGTGGTGCATTTTAAACACCTTACAGATCCTGCTGTGTTGCGGTCCGGGCCAGGTTAACTTTGAATCTGAACTACCAAAAATTTCAGGTCCCCTTTTTCCTTTTGTGAGACAGGCAGGTGCCGTGGTGCCAATATGTCTTGGCCAGTTTAAACCCCGCAGTCTTCAGCGCCGCTTGATTTCAAGTGAATTTAGAAGGCATTTGCAGTTTTACAGAGCGGCTTCCAACTGCAATTTGAGAGGACTCGTTCAACAAGATGATGACTGAAGTGATGGACCTGTCAGAAGATGAAGAGAATAGATTATGTATTTCCGTTGTCCAGAAAATGAGCTATTAAACCTTAGCCCTGAGCAATTGTACATGAGAGAGAGGGAAAAAATAGCCCTGATGAAGGCAGTCTTGTCTGTAGCACTCATTTCTGGATTACAAATAAGCAGTTCCATTTTGCTGCCGATGGAAAGCCTAATGATGAAGATGTATGTAGCGCTAAGTAGTGTTTCTTAAAAAAATCAGTCTTGAAGCTCCTACCGTGCACCGCTTCAGGCAAATCTTACCTCATTGGGGCCGTAGTTGTGACAAGCTCTTCCCCAGGCCTTCGGTCCAGACGTTTTCCATCTGGTATGTTGCTGTTAAGCTGGGCAGGGCTCCGTCTCGCCTCTCCTAGCAGAGTCTGCGCTGCCTGCCTGGGTCAGCCGGCTGCCGCGCAGGGGCTGAGGGGGACGCGAGGGGGAACTAATCCTTCCCAGAGTTCATGAGCTCGGGGTTGAATAACCGGGCGGCAAGTTTCCCTTCTTCTGGAAACAGCTCCAAGGGACTAGTGCTAGTGATGGCTTTATTAGCTTAAGTACTTGTACATGCAAAACTGAACTGAAACCAGCAGGCAGACGGGCAGCCGAGCATTTGAAATACACGTGTGATTGTTGGTTTGAGTTTTGTAATGGATAGGTTGTATTTCCCATGAAAGGGGAGTTAGGAAGATGGAAAGGTAACCTTTTTTAACAGCAGTTGTTCTTTCTGCTCTGCCTAGTACTGCGGCGGGAGGCAGGGTGATTGAGTGCTATGGGAAAATGCAATTGCAGGCCTAAAAATAGGTGCCCTTAGAGTCATTTTAGAGCCAATCAAACCCAAAGAATTTGCAATATGTTGCTACCGCCTGTGTAATTTCAGTCTAAATCACCAGCTTCTGAGATGTGAAGAATTTGATTGTGACTCTGTCCTGGGGAAAGAGAGGGAGCATCAGTGACTCCATCAGTGCACATGTGATGGAGGAGAATTAGCTTGGGGCTCTTCCCAGGTAGGGATGTTCTCTTTTTTCTTTCTTTGCTTCCCTTTTCTCCCCTTGTTCCCAAGTACCTGTTATTAGACATTTGTACAATTAGGCAGTACAACTTCCTGAGATAGCTAGCTAGCTAGCTAGACAGATGGCTAGATGTGCCACGGCTGGAATGAGCCTCTCCGTGAGGTTACTGCAGATCTGGTGAAATCACCCTCATACCTCAGCCTAATTCTCAAGGCCTGTCAGTAGAAGCAGGGTTTTTATGTGTCAGGAGATCCTGTGATGTGGTTTGATGTTGCAGGTGGGCCCCTGTCATTCTTTCATATCCCCCGCCCATGGATCTGAGGAACAGTCTGTGTAGTAATAATATATGCAAGGGAGATTTGGAAAGCAAAATGCATCAGAAAGAAAAAGTTCTTTGGTGCTTCAAACTGTTCCTTTCTCTCTTCACTGCTAGCCTGGGCCCTCTTTTGCTTCAATGGAGGCACCCAAAGGCTGAATTGCAAATCTCCTCCCTCGCTGCTCTTGCCCACCACTTTCCACAGCATTTTTCCTTGCGCAGAGCTTGAGCTGAAGTCAGTAGGTTACAGGCTTTGGGTCAAGCTTAAGTCATGGCTAGAATTCAGGAGCAGAGCTATTAGGCCAACTACTGGCTGAATGCTGAACCATGGGAAATGATTTTCCTGTTAAATAAAGTACATTAGGCTTCTTAAACGACTCCCTGCAACAGGTAGCTCATTAAACCATTGTAAGCTGCTGATAGAGCCAGAGTGGGCACCTGGTGCAACCCTGTAGACTGGCACATTACATATGGATGTCAGAATCTGGCAAGCTTTAATTACTCCTCCTAAAAAACAGATAATCAAAGTCTGGATCTCAAATTCATGACCCTGATCTCATCTTCCATGCCCATTCTTAAGCTTACCCTGGCACCAGGTGTGTTAGATGCCTGTTTCCCAATGGGCACCTGAGCAATCAAGGTCTGCTGACAACATTGGCCAATAATAGGTTACAGGTGGAGAGCTCCATGGTGTGATTCATCACCTGACATTCAGATCAGCCACATGCAGCATTGCAAAGTGGAGCAGCTGCTGATCTGCTTGTGATAATGAAAGGGCGCCAGAGACTGAAGCAGGTATTTAAAGCTCAGGATCCTTAGCTCTTGAGCATGGGGGTGTGGCAGGTGTGTGTGCGCTAAGAGGCTGGGTGCAGGTTTATGATTGTAGACCCCTACTGTTTTGTGCAACTGCTTGAGTCACCTTGGCTTGGTGCTTTAGACCCCCTGTACTTCTTCACACAGCAAAACCACTGTGTGAATGGATGGTCTGAATGAGGTAAGAGAAGGTTGTGTTGGTGTGTGCCATATTCACAAAGCCTGACTAGGAAGTCAGTTCTTACAGCAGTTGCTAAACTTGCATTTGTTGCATTTGTGCAATGTTTGTCCCGTGCAGAAGTTTTATTCCTTATGTAAATTTGTGACTTGTGAGTCAGGCCAGTGCAAGGTTGGTCTGGTATGCTTTTGAAGTGATTCTCAGCTGTTTAAGGTGTGGATTTGATGTAAAAGAAATCTTTTAAGTTAACAGCTGCCATAAAGATCCTGAAGTTAATGATAATATCTGCTAAGCTGCTAGGAAACTTGCAACTGGAACTCTCCCTGTGCCCTTAAATTCATGAAAGCTTGGGATTGAAAAGCAAAGCGTGAACTCTTTCAAGAGAAAAGGATGTTACAGTGATAGTGACTGTATTTCTAAAAATGTTTTCAACAGTTTATTGAGCTGCTTGTTAGATGTCCAACCGAAGGCTCCCAGTGTGTTAATACAGTGCTGACAGCTTGATGTCCACACACCACATGAGCTGAGGCATTGCTGGCTTTTGCAGATTTCTTGGTAATGTTCTCCTTGTGCTGAGAAGGACTAAAGGAGATCCCTCTATTCCCATTCAGCTCTTGACACCTAAATGATAGAAGCACAAATCATGTGTACGCAAGAGCCTAAATTGCTAAACGTGGTGGGAGTCATCCAATCTCAGCCCTAAGGTTGCATAGGCTGAGTGCAGTTTAGTTTCAGAATAAAGGAAACTTATCTCTGGTTTTAAAGGGCAGACAGTCAATGACTGGGCCACCTCTGTTCTTGCTTGCCCTCCAGGGAGATGTCAGAGATAGTGACTGTACTGCATGCAGTGTCCCTTAGGATACAGGGCTTTCCACCCCACTGTTGTCCCTGTGGCCATCTTCCCATAGGACAGCAAGAAAAACACAGGTACCAAGATTTGTACCCTCCTGTACCAAATGGAGGGGGAAAGTTTATCTTTTTCTTGTGAGAGACAGAGTTGCACTATGCCAGCATTCAGAGCTGGATCTGCAGTCGTCTCCTCTCACCTCTGTACAAATACTAAAGATAATTGGGGCCTCTAGTCTAAAGTCAAGTAATTCAGCCATATTTAGAACTCAAACTCGGCCTTCGGTATTACTCTCTATACTGCGTGGTCCTTTCTCTGTCAAACCCTTGGGTATGAACCCTTCAAAATGACAGAGATGCCTGTTGGGAAGGTATCTTTACTCTGCTGCAGTGTGCTTGAGGCTTCAGTGGTATGACCTGGACAAAACTGTTTCTTAGGGAAGTGAATTGTCCTGTTGCTTACTCTGGACCGTATTTAGTCTGTCTTCAGACTTGCTCAGCTCAGCGTCCTCAGGCAGCTAGTGTGAGCTGATTATAGCTGCTCTGCACTCTGTGCTCAATCACTACCTATGGTTTCTTGTCAACTAGAATGAGGTCTTCAGCAAGATGTATGACTGCAGGATATTCATCAGGGACTGAATGTTCTCAGGTTGTTGCCTTCAGCCAAGCAGAGCATCAGGTGGAGGTCGTGAGATGCCCTGATACTTTCACAACCAGCAGAGGTTCTTTGGGGTGATCTAGAAGAGGTGAGACCTGCGTTTTATCCCTCTAAAATGCCCCTAATGGCCACTGTAGCTGCTCGTACAGTTCTGTTCATGAGGACTGCTGAGGCTAGGCTGTTCATAGACATCATTTGTCCACATTAGCACACTCAAAGCTGCCTCTGAGAAAGCCTAGCTGGTATTTGCAGAGGATATGGGGATCTCGGGTGTACATTGTGCTCAGGAACATGTCATTTCTTGTGTGGTTGGACTGTGGCAATGTGCAGCACCATGAAACCTATGTGTCCCTGTAGTGAAACCATGTGGCTGATCAAAGGCAGACACGATGGCCCAGGATCCTCCTTAGAAGGGCTCCAGCATCTCCTACAAAGAAAGATGGGACCAACGGCAGGCTGAGCTCTTCCTGAGGCCAGTCTGCCCATGAGTGCCATGCTGATGCCTGCAGTGGGGTTCTGTTTTGGGACAGCCAGGTGCCATACAAAAAATGGTCTCTGGATGAGGCCACTTGCCACTGGTAGAACAGGGATGGTGACCTGGCAAATGCAGTTTATGATTTGTTGCTTTAGCATGTTCATGGTGCCTGTGCTCTGAGTGACTTGACTGGAGTTAATGGGAGTTTCTCCACCCATTTCATGGGACTGGGTCCTTGTAGAGCTTTTTGAATGAATAGATACCTGCTGGTGGGACTTCAGGGTTCCTATATGTTTATCATCATCCAAGAGGTGTTTTTATGTTGCTGCTCAACTTAGTTTTCAGACGAGTTACACAACCAATTCTGCAAATTTCAGTGACCCTCAAGCGAGGGAGACAAGTGGGGTTTTAGGGACACCAGAGCTAGGAGGTGGGAGACTTATGGGAACACAGCAGGCATGAAAGGTTTGGTGCAAAATAAGGTAATAGGGGAATTTTATTCCTTCAAGTTTTGTGTTGTACAAATCTGTGTAGAGGAGGATTTTCATGTTCATGTCAGGAACAGGTGATACTTTGAACCACTCTTATTGTGGTACTTATTTTAGTATTTATATGATATATACTGCTGTTCCCCTGTGTTAGTTCTTGCTTTTTGCAGACTATTTGAAATCTCTGGAGGAGAGTGTCTGGATGTGGCCAAAATAATGGAGCATAAAGCTTATAGCACTCTACAGATCTTCCCAAGACCATGAGGTTTCTTTACCAAATTATACTTGTGCATTAGGCATCAAAGAAAGATGAACTGCAGTCAGCTCCCAGCTGGCTCGTTGTGCATGGGCAGTGACACATCCACTAGCAGTGGGATTTTTTTGTGGGTTACACCCCCCAGAAGGCTCGACTGTGGGATTAGTGTCTGGCTCAGATTTTCTCCATCCAGGGAAGAAACGTCTGGAGCTGTGGATTTAACTTGGCCTCCTTGCAGCACTCAGCCAGTGCAGCAAGCCAGTTGCTTTTGGTATGATTTAAACTCATTTAACTGGATTTTTTTTTCTTTTCCCTGAAACATTGCCTTACATAACCAGCAGCGTAAAGGGAAATCCTTTATTTTGCACCAAGCTCAACCTGGTCTGGGAAATTCTATGCCAGTCTCGTAAAACAGTTTCCACTCGTCTCTTATTATAATGTGAGATAAACAACGCAGCAACAGGAAACGCGGCCCTTTGTAGTAGGGTGAAGTAAAGCAAAAACATCGAGGAGGAGGAGAAGCAACGTAAAGCGAGCATTTGCAGAATGACCTCCCCGAAAGGCGAAGGCGGCCTGGGAAGCGGTGGCGCGGCTGAGGTCGCCCGCACCGCAGCTTTGCTCTGCCGTGCACCAGGCGCATTCCTCGCCTCTCCTCCCTCCCGTCGTCATCCGCGGCCTCCGACCAAGATTGGCTGCTGCCGAGTCAGCCCATATCTTACTAGAGGGAAACTTGAGACCCACCAAGCCCAAATGTCAAATGCTGCTTAGTCAGAGGCAGAGCCTCCTCAGCAGCAGCCCTGCGCGGCCCCCAGCTCGCCTCTCAGGGAAGTGTGTAAAAAGCTTATGTGGAGCTGGCGGAGTGAGCGGAAAACCAGCATCTGACATGATAATGTAAAAAAAAAAAACGAGGATGAACTTCTTCCCCCTACTACAGCTCCTGCTGTGCTCCCTGTGCACCTTCTCCTGACAGCTGGAAGCCCAAGATGTGACCCTGGTAAAGGGTCACACTTGCTTGCAAGGGTTATATTGGGGCTTTTTTTTGCAGTGCGAGGCTCCAACAATAAAAACGGGGGCTCCTTTCCAGGACTTCTCGTTCCCAGGTGTTAACCCTGCAGCCTCTGCAGATCTCTAATGTCTCTGGTCACATTTACGTGCCTGGGAAGGCTTTTCTAAGAACCGCATGCTCATATTGCAGCGCGCCGGCTCCTCAGCACAGCCCCTACACCCCTGACCCGACTCAGCCCTGCCGTGCCCCGGGGGGCGATGCGAGCGGTGCATCCACCGCCTCGGTCGCCCAGTGAAGTGTGAGGGTCTGGCAGGGTGCCCCGGTCTGGCTTGTTCAGACTTTCTCCTCTGTGTGCACGTGCATACACACGTGCATTGGTTGCTTGTACACACTGGTCACTTAGAGTGCAGAGGCTCCAAAATGAAAAACACTCTCAAACTGGAGAGTTTTGTGAGGTCATGGACAAGGCAAAAGGTGGTAGTGGTGGGGGGTGGTGTTTTTTGGTGGCTCCCTTCCCCCATGGGCCTTTTCTGGATGGAACTGTAGTTCCTGCACTTGAACTTGAGATGCCTGTTTGAAGGCCACTTTTGGAAGTTACTTTTGCAAAGTAATGCTGACAGCTGGGGCCAGAGCCCAGCCTGTGTGATGCTAGCAGAGCGAAGGAGCTGAAAAATGGTCTGAAGGTCAGCAGTATTAACACAAGCAATTAATCTCCACAGGGCGGTCGAGAACGTAACCGCCTCGCTGCTTCTGTGTTTGCCTTCCCTTTGGAGTAACTGGAAACCAGCGTGCTTTCCCGAGGCTGCTGGGTTGGTGCTGTGGGTGAAGGGCCGGTGCCCCAGAGGGGCCATCAGCCCACATGGCAGGTCGGTCCGGTTGGCTGCTGCAACACCTCAGAGCGGTCGCCTGAGCCTCCTTGAACCTCTGGGCAGCAGTGGCAGTAGCAGAGGGTTAAAAGACACTTTTAGAGTTAGAGCCATGGCTCTTCCAGTGGCTTCAGCGCGCTTTGGATTCAGGCCTTGGATTTGGAAGATTAAGGATGGGATACCTCTGATTTAATTTCAGCCACCTATTTAAGGTGGGCACCGGAGTGCTGTCTCTAACTCTTGGTGGGGTGGAGAGACCGACGTTCACAAGGCATCTAGCTTGGCCCGTGTCATCATGCTGCGCTGCCCCAATGCCTATGGAGTAAGCAGAGATGACTATTAGTCACTTAATATTTAGACAGCTCCTGTTGAGGGAAACCAGTCCCGTCCTTTGCATCAGACACTTGCAGAATATAGACGCTGTGGTCTGCTGCATGTCTTCAGGTCCTGCTTCACCCTTCTACGGGTTGGAGCGTAGATTGCCTGGACCATCCCTGCTAGGCTAGCTGTGACCAGGGATCGCAGGCACCGACTTCTTAACCTAGGCACAAATATACGGAGTAATGTGCACAATTTGTGGCCTATCTTCCCAAAGTTTTGATCTCTATATGCAAATAGAGCATACTTTCCATCACCATGGCTGAAAATTATTAAAAAGCCTTTGATACCTTGTCATAGGTAGAATTTCACACTTCCAAAATTTCAGAATTAAGAATGAGCTTTCTAGAAATTATTCTGGTGTTACATCTTACTTCTGTGTAGTTGTATATTCCAGTATTTCTTCTCCTCTTGCTACATGCTCTTCTAATGGAGCTGGTTTACTGTGGACTCTTGTTTTGTTTCTAAAACCTTGCCAATGTGGAATATCAGCTCTAACCCAGCAGTCATGTGGCATCTTCTGGTTAATAACGTCTGGCTTTCTTAAAGAAAAGTGAGTGTGGATGTTTGCAGACTTCCCTAAGTGTTTTAGTGATAATGTCTCCTGCACCATAACTGTGGCATTGCTCTTGCCACGTGGTCTTCTCTTCTGTGGCCTGCCATTAGAAAGCAAGGGGGAACCGCTACATGTTTGAGCAGAACTGAGGCTTGGTCTAATGAAAGCAACGGCGGACACTGAAGTTAGTGCATTGGAGTAGGAGCAGATGGCTCTGTATGACCTGCGTATTTTGGTATTTGAGCAGCAACTTCATTTGATGATTACAACTTGCCTCCCCTGTTACGGCTTAACCCTTGGCCAGGCTTCACACCCAGCCATCCCCTCGGAGAATCCTGAAATACTTCCAGAAAACTGTGAGTGAATAGTGCGTGTCCTATAAACTGGGGGCTAATTAACACGTTCTCCTGGAAAATATCATATAGGCCTCATTAGAAGGAAGAGCTATGTTGTGTGTTGACCCTCCCATTGGGAAGCTGAAGTTCTGGGGCTGCATCATGAACTTCCACCAAGGTTTTCCACCTACACCAACACCAAATATGTATCTGCACTTAGCCTCCAGCTGTAAGGACAGCTGTGATTTCTTTCTGACCTGCAGTGCTGCTCTTGCCTTCGGTGACTGTTTATTCAAAAAAGGCGGTGACTGGTGACATCTAAGGGAGCTTTTACACAGGAAAAAAATGTTGCAACTGGCAATGTAAACAACACGCTGTGTTTCTGGAAATTAAAGTACAAGCCGCTTGCACCGGGCTGCCAGTTGCTGCATGACGTTTCCTTATTTCAAGAAAATCAAGAGGAGATAAAATCCCTTCTGCCACCAGACTTTCAGAAAAGGATTTCTTTGAGGAAAAAATTAGGGAATGATAAGAGAGATAGCAGAAAACATCTAGTTCTATCATCTTTGAAAGACACCCATCATTGTGAAATGAGTCAAGTATATTTGTGAAGTTGCACTGCCAACCACTTTATTATAGAAATATATTCTTAATCTCGTCATGTAAGTGAAATCTCTTCTGTTAAAATAAATCACTTAGCACTTAGTAACTCTCATTAATACTCTGTTTAATACTGCAGTGTGTTTTTTGAATACATATATAAGCACTTACAAATATGTGGGTGACTTCTAATGACTGGCAGGTGTAGTTTTTTGATTGCACTGGGATTCAGTTACTCAAGGCAAGATCTCTCAAAATAGTTTCTGAAATCTGGCTATTTCTGTTGACAGTAAAAGCACCCAATCTTCAAAAAATTCTGGAATTGTTTAAATAAAGAATTGATGTTTTTGATTCTTATTCTTGAACTCAGTGCTCAGGCAGGACAGGGAGAATTATTTCTGATAAAATAATAAAAAAAAAATGCAGCCTACTTAATGCTGTGATCCCAGGAGAACATTCAGGAGCCACTACCATGATGAGGCAAGATTTTTAATTCTGTTTTCTCGTTATCTTGCGTGCTGCTCGTGTCTCACAGTTGGGAACCATGAACTGCTCATAGGATCCCGGTGGGTTTATCAGTTTGCCATGTAACTCTGTCTTTTTTCTTTCCCTTTCCGTTCCTGGAGTGTGGATACCTACTCTATAGTTATAACAAAACAGCGTATCCAGCTAAAGTTGTTATGACTGTCTTGTATTTTTTTGCATGAATTTACATTCAGCAAATATACCTTCTGCTGAGATGGAGGTGTGCAGTGCCAAATGCAGGAGTTAGTGATGCGAGGATCTGCCTCAAAAAATCATGACTCGGGACCCCAGAGAAGCGTTGTAAGATCTTTTCTTTTCTGTTGTTCTTGTATTTGTGTGTGTGGGTATGGCTGTGGGGTTTTTTTTAAAACATATTGGGTTTGCCTAAACTGTCTTCTGATCTCAGAGTCTTTTTATGTGCATTCAGGTCAGGTATTCAAGCTTTGCTGTGTTCCCCTTAGCATCCAGACTTTTGGCAATTTTTGCTCTTTTTAAGTAAACTTGACATTCTCGGCCACGTTAACGTGGGTGCTTGTGCATGAAAGAAAACAGAGGCGTACCAAGGCTGAAAGTAAAACCACGACAGTGACACCAGTTTTGCAGCTGAGCGCCGTGGCTCACCTCTGTTACCCCACACGCATCCATGGGCGTTTTCCTGCAAAAAAAAAGGAGTCTGGAGTTTACTTGCTCTTTGCGTATGTAGGCAAGCAGACTGCTCTGGATGTTAAGTGACTGGAGCGTTCAGCATTAATATATGGGAAAACATGAAGGAAAAATAACTCCTTTTCCATAGATGCTCCTCCAGGAAGTCTGCAAGGTTAGTGCTGCTCCTGTCTCCTGGTTAGGCTCCCTCTGGCCAACGTGCCTCCACTCCCAGGCGGCGCGGGGCTGGAGGGAGCAGGAAAAGGTCACCTCGCTTTGAACAGCCCTAATAGGGGACCAGCAACAAAGTCTGTGATTAAGAAATTAAATTTTTAAACGGGAGGGAGGATAGAGGAAAACGGAACAAGTCGAACTCTGGATAACAACACCCAAAGAAAATTTAGCTTGAATCACGCACAAGAGCAAGAAACCAAGTAACCTGGCTCGTGGCGCTCTTAAGTACAAGCACTCAGATGAAAGAGGCAATGATGAAAAAAGAGGAGGAAAGGAAAATGTTTCAGAAATTCCTAGAAACAAAGACAGTAGAAAAGCTGAGTCTATGCTTCAGTATTGAGTCCTAGAAAGACCACGACTGCAAGTGTGCAAAGAAAAATCTCCACAAGCCCAGTTAATGAAGGGGAGAGAGGCCCAGGAGACATCTGAATGTAAAAACCGGAGGGGTAATCTTTCAGCTGTGTATTGCAGAGATGCAGAGAAAAGCTCGAGCCAGCAGCTTTATCACAGACACTTTCATAAGACCGATATGAAGAAGATTCTTGCAACTGAGTCTAAAATAAATACAAGAACGCTAAGACTATCTTGTGCTTAGACACGGGTCAGTAGAGCCGTAGTTTAGTGGTGTGTGAAGGAAGGGATTAGAGAATTATGGCAATAGGGAAGTGATGTAAAGGCCTATGGTGGTGTTGTGTTCATTACCCTACTCGGGTTTCATAGGGATGTGCGGGCGCTCCAACAGCGGCAATTAAGGAATGGCGAGGTGAGGTAAAAGGTGAGCCCAAACATCCCTCAGCGGGTGTCTAACAGGCCACCTGAGTTTTATATCTCCAAGATTTCCCAGCTGAAACATATTCAAATAATAGATAAAAAGGTGGTTATTTTGAGTGCTGATCCCCAAAACTCGGTCTGGAAACTGAGTCATCCCGGGTTCTTTCATGTTTGTGCATTAACAGCAGGAATAATGCCACATGTGGGCCTTAATCACTAACGCTGGTCAGGTATGAACTGCAGAGGGAAACAAGCCCGTGAATAACACAGCGACAAACATTAGCAGCAATCTCTCTTAGTCAGTACGGTTATGCGCTGCAGTCATCTCTCTGAAGTAAGAAGTTGCTGCTTGTCCTGAGACACCTTTATTTCTCTAATCAGATCTAAATTTTAGCACGTGGGCTTGAGCCAATGTTGGGCAAAGCTGAACCTTTTCATTAGGTACAGAAAGTGCTTTGGGACAGCCAAGAACAGGCCTGCGATAAAGCAGGATTTTGGCTCAGGGTCTAAACCTTATGGTTCCTGCTCTCTCTAGCCTATTGCAAAGTGTGCATCAAGCTCTTGGAAAGAGATTTTTTTTTTTCATGTAGGAATGTAGGAAACAGCCTATATAAAAATACCGGAATGGGCAGAACCTGCTGGCTATCCAAGACCAGCCTCCATCTATGATAGCCTAAAATCTCATATGACTTCATTTATGGATGTATCCAGCCGCTTCCTAGCAGGAGTTAGGGGCTAATGTTTCTTGCACGTACTCACCAGCTCTAAGATGCGTTTGGTCTTGCCAAAAACTTTGTCGGGCTTGATCATATCGCAGGCTAGTGTGGTACGTGAAGTAAGCCTGGGCATGGGCTATGACTTGCACCTATTATACCTTGCACCAGTTGAACCTGCTGGTCCACCCCTCCTGCCCGAGGGCCAGTCGGAGAGAGGCAGAGGCATATTCCCACAAAAGGCAACACACATCTCTGCCGCACTGATATTGCAATGCAGGAGCTGCAGGCTAGATCAGGAACCCTCCTCTTTGGCAGTTAAAAATGCCAATGTTACTTTGTCAATGGGTACTGATTTCCTAGTTAAATTTAGGGATTGAGATCACTGTGTGTATTGGGTGGATTTTTTTATGCTGTTGCTTGGGGGGAAAGGCTAAGCTCTACATTTTCCCTAGAGAACTTTACTTTGTAGGGATGTCTTTAAAAAATGTAGATTTTATTCTGGACTCCACCAAGAATATTAGTCCTTTTCCTGTTAGTATTCTCCTGTTAATAAGAGCTGATAAGCCATGGAGCCCCAACAGAGTGATCAATGGGCACCTGCTGACCATGAGATGTCTTTGATTCACTTGCAATTAATCTATACATATTTTGCGATTAATCTATACATATTTCTGCTCATAAGCATTACAAGTAATGATTATGAGGAAAATCTGGTTGTCCAGAGAGGTTGTGCAGCCCCCATCCTTGGAGATATTCGAGACCCAACTGGATAAAGCCCCAAAGCAAGCTGACCTGACTCCACAGCTGACCTTCCTTGGAGCAGGGTTCAGACTAGAGACCTACCAAGGCCCATTCCAACCTGAGTCATCCTATTATCAAGTGTTAAGGTTGCCAGACAAACTTGGTAACTAGTTCTGGTCCTGTCCCTGGTGAAAAGCTGCTCTTTTCTGATTTGTATATGTTTCAGAAACCAGTTTTGTAATTCCTGTATGTTGTTCAGTAGAAAAGAAAAGCATGTATTCTTGCTAGCACTGGAACTAGGAAGCCTGTTTTCCTGTAGTTTTGTGTCTTGAGATAGGCTGACTTCGGTGTTTGGGAAAGTATGAGCTCTGTTTGGAAGTTTTCCTGTGGTCAAGATGTTTTTAAGGAATCTTAAACTAGGATCTGCAACCAGAAATCCTGTGCAGAGTCTTGCTCACATGGGTGTTTCCCCATGACACAAATCATTACAGGATCTGCACTCAGTTCCCTGTCCAAGAGTCCCAGGGCTTTTCTGCCACTGCTGAGCACTCTTAGGACCTTTAGGGTCTTTTGGACCCTCTAATGCCCTCAGTTTAGGGTATAATAGACACTGACCTCATTGAAAACGTTCCCCTTATTTAGGCTGGTGTGCAAGATCTGAGTTCCTCTGCAAATACCTGGTGTCATATTTCTTTCAGTCAAGAAAACAAGTTGTAGTACGGCCTGTGACTGTACAAAAGGGGGATGGATCTGCTTGATCAACAAGATCAAAAGAGAAACGCTTTGTACAGGGCCCTGGGTGCCCTTTGGCCTCTGATCCTCCTCCCCCTCTGTTCTCCTCCTCTTACTTTTATTCTCCTTTTGTTTTTTCCTTTGTAGACTTTCAGCCCTAGTGTTTGTTCCTAACAGCAATAACAGCTAAGTGTGGTGTGACATGGGATGCATGGAACAAAAACCCTTCCTGCTTTTCCTTCTGGTGGCTCCACTCAGCTGCTTTCTGCCATGGGACGTTGTTGCAGTAAAATCAGTCTCTGAAACGCAGCAATGCGAAGGCCTGTGGTCCATTGCAGAGCTCCCTTCATGGGTGTACTGAAAGATTTCCGTGTTCCTCAGTCAAACCTTTATTTTTTTTTTTTAACTTTTTTTGTTTATGAACTAGGTTGACCAAACCACAGGACAAGTCCTGGGCTTCAGGTGACTTGCTTCTGTGAACTGGGGTCAGAAAACCCTGCCATTAGGTACATGAATCCCCCTAAGTAGCAATCAATGTCTGAAAAGAATATTTTATCATTAATGGGGGGGGAAAAAAAAACAACAGGTGAATGAGGCCTCTTTACCTTTTTCCTCTCACCTCAGACAGCAGGTACTATCTAAACATCAGCTCGGTACCCCCAAAACATGACCCTTATGAGCGATAATGAAGTCCTAGGGGTGGTGCTGTGATCTGCAAGTCGCCGCCTTTTTCTGTGAAGATTTTCAGTCCTTTGTCTGTCCAGAACAAACAGTGTCACCACGCTGTGAAAAGACGAGGGACAAAGGAACATTAGGGAAAACAAGAACAAGGAGCAACAAGATTTATTAGGTCTGGACTTAATGCTAACGTGCACTATGGGATGTTTTGCCACATCTGAGATCCCTAAGCCAGCTCTGAGTGGTGATAGGAGAGATGGCACAAAAGTACCCCCTGGAAAGGATAAAAGGGAGTTTTAGCCCTCTGAAATGTCATGTGTTTGAGCGTTTCATTTTAGACAGTCGGATTGTTCTGTCAGGGAGGCTGTGATGGAGGAAAGCAGCTTGCGTTGCACACAAACACGCGTGTGGTTACGCTCTGGCCTCTGCCACTCGAGGAAGACACATACCTGCTGATGGGTGCAAGAGCTTGAACAGTAACCTGCTCCATTTACATATATTAAATTTAAGTAATTTTAGCCAGAACACAGTATTCTTTGTTATTCTCTATTCAGTGCCCTGGTCAGTTCTGAAATACCGCCGAGGAAAAGACTGGCCTCACCAGCGAGAGGTCACGACTACAAAGCAGCAGAGGCTGGTGAGAAGAAGCAAGCACAACAGGGTTTTCTGAGTGCTGCAGAATCAATGGCCTGGTCCCTCGGTGCTTCCCACGCTCTTTATTTGTTGCATTCCTGAAAGAAATATGGTACAGGAGACTGATGCGAGTCCAGTGACGTGGGCTGAAGCAGCAGTGATATGAGCAGAGCTCCCTTCAGGCGCGTTCTGCTTCCTGCCAAACAGGGAGCAGAGAAAGTGCTCTCAGAAGGATGCATGTTTAATAAGGGAAATTATAATAATTACTGTGCAATGATACCTAGGTCTTGCAGGTGGCATTAGTTTCACCAGCAGACTTCAAAACAGTTATAGAAAAGTACTGCTGGGCTCCTGGTGCAGGTAAACTGAGGCGCAGAGCTTTGGTCCTTGCTCAAGGTCAGGAAGCAACTTGGTGCTAGAGATGGAGATTGGCTTTCCAGCTGTCTTGCTGGGACAAAAGAGAGACAAAATCTCCCTACTGAATTTGGCCCAGCACAAAGCTGTGGCACCTAAGGCAGGATTTAGGTGAAGTTCAGGCTCTGACTCTAAAGTTTAACCTCCCTAAGCTCCTGTTCAGCTGCTACCTGATGCTGGAGGTGCCTTGACCCACCAAGAGTTTGTATTCTGCAGTTCCCAGGTCATCTGCACATGGCTGGGAGCAGGACGGTTGGACTCCTGCTGGCATCCTTCCCCTGGATCTTGGGGAAATCGTGCTGGGGTAAAAGGAAGAGTTTGAATGCCCATCCAAGTCCATACTCAAGTGCGCAGGGCTTTCTGGATTCCAGTTGGAGACCCTCTGCCCGTCTCGCAAGAGGGGACCTGCGTGCTGTCTTGTGTCAGCACACCATCACCAGTAACCACTGGTTTCACGGAGCGGGGTTCAGTGGTGCGGGGGGTGTTATGTTTCAGACCACGTCTTTTAAAAGGCCAATTAGACTTGCCATTTGGTTTTCAAATACAGGCTGGGACAAAGCTCTGTCTACAGGCTGGAAGGTTTGGTGCCTGGCTGCGAGCCTGGGCTGAGGTCTGAAGCATCTGAGCTAAACCTGGTGGAAATCTTAGTGCTTCCTGGGCTGAACCTGAACTGAAACTGGATTTTTCCTTGGTTTTTATAGGCTTGCTCAAATTTTATTGCAAATGTAATGACTGGAAAACAGCAGTCATCAAAGTTTCTTGGAGCATGTGGTGGCTATTCAGAGAGGTTGGGAGTCAGCCACACCTGTGGAGCACGTAAATGTAAGGGTCACACAGTGATGGCACATGCGACTGGAGATAAGGGGGCGCATCTGGCATCTCCTACTTGTGCTAGATGTAAATTCCCTCAAAGCTGCTCTTTTTTGAAAATAATGTTGCTGACTGAAGGCCAGGAGGAAAGCTTTAAATACTTCTGGTACAGAAGGCACAACAACCCTTGGGGCTGGAGTAGGGTATCTTACCCTTGTGTTTTTACTTACACTTCTGTTTAAGCTCTGGGGTGGGTATAGTTCTTCTGTGAGCAGCCTGTATCCCCTCAAAGTTGCCTAAGTGTGGGAAAATGGGTGACCAGCCTGAGTCAAGAGAGAGGTCTGAGGCCAGGCTGCGTAGGTCCTGTACCCTGGAAGCTCTGTAAAGCAGAAGATCCATATGTCCTGCTCTCCTAACAATGAAACCATCTGTATCTGCCTCACTTAGCTGGATCATTACTTCCAAGCTGGATCCCAGGGAATGGAAAAACTTGTCATTCAATAAAGCAGCAGGCCTGGAGAAGTTAGTTGGCAGGCTGTGGGGAGGGACTGTGTCCAGCGTGCAACATGTTCTGGCATGTCCATCTCAGTGTTTCTAGCTGCCTTGGATGATTTCCCATGATACTCTCTCTTTATGAAAAAACCAAAGCCTCTATTGTAGCGTGTAATTCCATAACGATCTTTCTGAAGTTAGCTGAAGTGCAGGAGTGAGGGCCTGGAGCTGTGCTGCTTTTTTTTTTTCCTGGAGAGAAAAAAAAAATCCGCATGAAATGGAGTTAGGGATACTCTTCTGTGTTATAGCTGATCCAGCTCATTAAATTTACCTCACAGGTAAATCACAGCAAATCAAAGCCATAAAATGGATTCAGTGAATCCAGACATTAGGGCTGAATTACTTTCAGGCTGGCAATCATGAATAAGGTATCTACTTTTAAGAGAGAAACGTGAATATGGCTCCTCAGTGGAGCCCAGCGATAGGGCGAGAGGCAACGGGCATAAACTGAAACACCGGAAAATCCACCTGAACATGAGAAAACACTTTACTGTGAGGGTGACTGAGCACCGGAGCAGGTTGCCCAGAGAGGTTGTGGACTGTCCATCCTTGGAGATATTCAAAAGCCGTCTGGACAGGGTCCTGGGCAGCCTGCTTTAGGTGACCCTGCTTGAGCAGGGGACCTGGACTAGGGAATCTCCAGAGGTCCCTTCCAACCTCAACCGTTCTGTGATTCTGGGAATGTCTTTTCCGAGGCTTGGGTGTGTAGCTTGAGGCCTGGCGCTTATTCTGTTGCTAGGTTTGCTTTGCGCTTTGCTTCCTCATGTGTCAGCCTCTACGACATTAAGGAAACAGTTAAACTGCTGGTTTCAAGAGTCTTGCCCTTTTCCTGCGTAGCGAGGGACCGTGGCGAGCAGAGGACGCTGGCTGGGATTCAAGTCTAAAAAATGTGCACGAGGCAGAGTACAGCAATGTCTCGCAGCATTGCCTCACTGGAAACCACACGAGGATGACTGGAGTCGCAATAAGCTGTGGACACGTTTGACTTCCAGAAGACTGGATGACGAGATGATAGCACTGGCATTCTTAATGTCAGGATGACCAAGCAAGTGTGTTTATTTCTATTTAAAACTAGGATTTTTTTTCAGTGCTTTAACGGATGAGTCCTGCTAATTGGAGTGTCTGTGGCAATTGAGGATTTTATCCGGTTCATGAGTAAGAAGCAAAAATATCTATGTGCGTCTCTCTTACCCCCCACTGAGATCTATAATAATTTTTTTTTGTTTTGTCATTTGCGGAATGAAGCGCGTGTTTGCGAAGGATGTAAATAAGGAATTGTGGGTTGCAATTGGTGACTTGGCGACAGCTCCCCAGGAAACTGGATGTGCTGTGCAAGTTCATAATGGAAAAATCACTGTGTGAGTGACCTTTCCTGTGTGATATTAAACCTGTCACATATTCTGAATGAATGTGAGTGGGATAGTGTCCAAAGCGGACATCTAGAGAGGAGACATCCTCTTCCTTCTCCGTCCATCCCTGGGACTTTCCGCTTCTCTTCAACCTTTAGTACTGGCTTCCTTCTATCATTGGCTTCAGTGAAGGGAGGAAAAAACCCCTTAATACAGATGTCTGCTCTTGGAAAAAACATATCAGTAACTGAGTAATCAGTGTGATAAACCAGGATAGCGAGGGCTTTTGAGAGGCATGTAAAATGTAGTGTTTAATTTTAAGTAAGACTGTAGTGTGCTCCAGAGTTCAGCAGTGCTTTAGACTCAGCCTTCCAGCACGCCTGGAATAAATAGTGAGGAGGGCAAAAAAAAAAAAAAAAAACCTATAAAAAATGAGGGATACCTAACATAATCTGACATAGTCTTATTTAGGAAAGACCCTGGGGATGTGTAATTGGAAGAGGAAATAACCACGTACTTAATGTTACGGTGGGCTGTCGGGAGGCGGCCATATCCCACATGGGCATCCAAGATGTTTCCTTAATGTGCAGCCAGCGCTGGGTCTAGGGGAGGACACGCCATGGTGACATTGGCTCTTTGCTGAGCTCTGATCTGTCCAGAGGCCATGCCTTGGGGAGGTAGTTTACAGATGCATTTATTTTTTACAGATGCATTTATTTTTCACATCTTCTTTGGTGTGATTTTTCTAATAAGCCAGTGTAGGGGTCACCCAGCCTCAACTCCAGAGCTTGCACTGATTTTTAATACCTCAGCACATGGAGGAAGCATGAAAGGGAGTTGTATGGAGGAGGCAGGAGGAAATTTTCAGGCTCATTATTATTTAACATAAATTTCTGCGTTATATAGACATGATACTCTCCTTTCCCAAAAAAGGGAGATTCAGACTTCATTGGTTTTTTTAGTGTCTGAATTAACTGCTTGCCAATAAGCCCCAGGACAAGGTGTCCATCCGATCTGCTTCTATTTTAAGCAATGAGTTAGTGAGAGCTCCCTCTGTAATTATTATCCTTCTTAGTAGCTGAAGCCATCACTGGTGTTCATGGCTTAGGTTTGACACTTCTGTGAAATTGGACGTTTCTTGATTTTTTTTTTTTTTTTTTTTTTCCAGCTGACAATCGCCTTCTCCTCTCCTGGCAATCAGGGAGATGACGTGGCAGGGATTTCCCTTAGACAACATATTCCTGTATACGAGGAAAAAGGTGCCATCTGTTGAACTGTCAATTTTTTGGCACTGCTCAGAATTTTTTTTTTTGTTCTTTTGGAGTGAGGAGGTATTTCGTCAAGGCCATAAGGCGCATGAAGTGGGCAATGGCTCCTCCCGCCCTCCTCTCCTTTCCTTCCCCTTGTGCTCCGCCACCTCCTTCCCATATTTCCGTACTTCAGCCCTCACAATGTCCTGTTCCTCCTTCAAACTCGCCTCTTGACACAACTAAATCCCAATTTCATCCCTTTTCTGGGTCTCTGATCTGCTCCGTGACTTGTATGTGCGAACCTGCCCCGGGGTCCCTGCCTGGTCACGGCCCCAGGGGAGGCAGAAGAGCAGAAACTTGAGAGGTCTTTGCACAATCCAGCAATTCAGTACGTTTTAATGTTTCAGGAACTAAGGCTCACCTTAAATTCCCAGCACTGACTGGTCGTCTTTATGAATCACTTGCAAAATCCATATCTCAGCTCCAGAAATATTTCTGAAATTCATTCATCGCTCTCCATACTGCCTTTATCTCTAGCTCTTCTCTCCAGGTCAGACCATAGCTCTTAAGTGGGATCTGATACTTAAAGGAAATTCAAAACAGATAGAGGCTTTTCATCAAATTCTTTAAGTGCACCATGGCAAATCTGGAAGTTTAATACATTTGAGGAGAAAAACAAAATAATTTTTTTCAGCCTTACAGATAGTCTTACTCTGTAAAATATGTTGGCCATAAAAGTAACAACTGTTTCCATGCAAAGGGGAATTTCTGCTAGAGTTTCTGCATTAAGTGCTCGGTATTTACTGTAAGGCTTCTGGGTGATGAATGAGTGATTTGGAGTACAGAGTTGAAGACCATGTGATATCAGTTTACCAATATCTGGGGTTACTTCAAGTCAGTGAACTTCAATTACTGCCTAGGTAACACCTCAGGCCCTCTCTTCCAATAGGAAAAGCACTTTTACGGGGCGAAATCAGGAGAGTTTGTCGACCAATGAACATTTGCTCTCCGAGTGAGTCACATTCATAAAGAGTTTCAACTTTGTGGTCTGGCAGATCCTGAGAGATGATTAAACCCACATAAAAGAACAGTATTAATACAGTGCTTCTAGTTTTACTCTCACTCTGGTTCATGTGCAAATGAAAGATGGGGCAGGGGCTATGAAGGGGGAAGAAGCATGGGGGGGGCGAGGGGGGAATTGCATAGCTGGAAACACGAGTCGTTTCTGTCCTGGATGCAATGCAATATTGTAATTGCTCTGCGGGATCTGTGTACCTGCCGGCGCTGCTGGGCTGAAATCCTTTTTTGGGTCGGAGTCATTCGTCTTGTGTTAAGGTTAAGGCAATTTCTTAGCGTTTCTATCTTTGGAAGCCTTCTGGTGGAGAAAATGTTTCTCATTATCTGCTACAAAGTTGCCAGATTTCCTGGGAAGCACTTACTTCTGCTTCCTATTACTGCCAGTGTTCCCCTAAGCGTGCAGGAGACGTACCAGACCCAACCACAAGGAGAGCCCTGTTTTGTGTTAAGATGCAATTTGGACACGGCTTTGCTGTTACAACAGCAGTTGCTCCACAGAGCCAAGGGTAACGATGAGGGGATAGAAAAGGGGGGCAAACTACGGAGTAACAACCTCCTGACATGGGATCAAAAATGGCTTAATAAAGGAATCGTCACTTACTGCTCAGAAGAACATGGGTGCTTGCAGCCCCCATTTCTGGGGCAAGATGATGCTCTGGGCTCAGTGGAAGCCACCTCTGAAAGTGCAGACTCCGTTTCAACACAAAAGGCACTTTTCTCCTGGCTCTTTAGGAAGGAAGCAGGAGAGGGACCTACAACTGCCATGGCTGGGAGCTGCCTCCCTGGACATCTTGTGTTTGGGGAAAACACCTGCTTGAGATAATTTTCCAACAGAATTTCCTCAAAACCTTGTCAGCAAGCGAAAGGGTTAAGCAAGGCTAGGCCCTAGCCCTCAGTGAGCTGCCACTCAGACCTGACCCCTGATTTCTGATTAGCTCTGCAGATGGACTGCTGTCCTCCTTGCACAGATGCCCAGAGGACAGGAGATGCCTGTGGTCCTAATACACTCCTGTTAAAAAAGCATTTGGGAACACAGAGGAGCTGTGAGCAGAACCATGATTTTCTTGTTTCATAGCCTTTGACTCTTAGATAACTCTTTCCTCTGCCTACAGTAGGCATTTTTTCCCCTAATCCAACCACAACCGCCTGCCACCAACCTCGCTATGAGCTGATGTCCCCAGGACAGGTCCTTGGGGCCCAGCGCTGCGTCGGAGGAGTGTGAACAAAACTTCTGCATCTTCTGACCCTCCTCTGGGGCACTGCAAGGAGATACGATGGACTTCAAGCTGTGACCAGACCACATCCCAGCTGAGGTATTATATTCCTACCTGATTACACTCCATGATCTTCTAACCAGGTAAATAACCCCACGCTGGCTTCAGGGATGGCAGGCCCAGACTGAATTTAGTATTTGTACAAGCAAATACTCTTCTAATATTTTGGAATGGGACTTAAAACATTTTTTTTTTTTTGCTATTCAGTACTGAAAAGACCCCATCCACCTCTATTCTAATGCTATGTTATCCTGAGCTTTACCAGCGCTGAATTAAGTCATTTCCCATAAAACGTGCACATTGGAAAGGACGTTCTCATTCCTTTGCCTACCTATTGAAAAAACAATGTGCATCTGGTCTCAACCATACCGACTGGTTCATTCATATGGAAAGGAGCTAGAAAATTATTTTCTGAGATATGATTTAAAGGGAGAGTTGGTGGCAATGATTGCTCCCCGCCATGCTTCAAAGCATGGTCCAGTCCCGCTCGTCCCGTGTCTGAGGGCAGTCTGGTCTGGAAGCCTTCAAAGTTCACCATTTCCCGGACAAATAGCTCCATGAAAAAGGCCAAACTGGTTAATGTAGTTCAGCAACACTGTTGCAGTCTACATCAAAATGAATAATGTTGTCGACCGCTGCGTACCACAAGAGTACAGAAAACCCTCTAATTATGGTTTGTGCATAGTAAGATTGAGAGACAGGCTGCTCATATGCTGCTCTGGGTGCAGCTTGGCGGCCACCTCAGCTGCTGCCTTGCAGCAGCTTTGGAGCTGTGCAGCAAAACCTTGTGGACAAAAACCAAAATCAGAGCGAAGCGGGGACAGCGTAGCTGGATGGCTGGAGGTAGCTGGGAGCGTTCATCTGGAAGCTGTTCAGCTAGCAAATTTCTACAATCTCATTGCTGTTACCTCGTCCCATTATTTATCACACTCCATCATTCACACGTGTTTCAGATTAGGTGGTGAACTCCTGGGGCCGGGGCTCCAGCCTTGAAGAACCTGGGTTTCACTTGCAGGGTTTAGAGGGAAGAGCCTTAGCTGTAGCCCCAGGCCCATCAGTGGTAACACCAGAAAGGACCTCTGTGGAGAAAGCCTTATCCCACAACCCGCAGACAAAGCGCTCTGAGCACCCCGATTACCTGACAGTGCCCAAGGCAGGACCGCTCCGGCAGCGGTTGCGTGGCCAGGGACCTGCGCTCAACCTCCCCGTAGGCTGCGCACAGTTCAAAAGCCATAAACCACCCCGATCAAGGCTAACGTTTTGCTGAATGCAGATCACAGGGTTTTACCCGTCAGGTTACTGTTGTTTGCATAAGAAGGGCGATACTGGAATTCAACAGGCCATAAAAGTGCCAGGTGCCGCTAAAAAAAAATCCTGTCCCACAGGCTTAGGAGAATTCCTCGGCTTCCCTCTCCCTCTGCAGAGCGGCTGCTGGCTGGAGGAAATGCCTACAATAGCACCAGTATTTAAAAGAAAACCTGTCTATGAAGACTTTCTCTAAGTAAATTTTGTATAGCTGTATTTTTCTTTCAGCAAATTTACACTCCTTTTGGCAGAAAAATTTCTGACTTCAAGAGAAGTTCCCTGGGTTTCATATTCTGAGAACGTTTCAGCACACTGACTCTTGAGGGGGATTTTCGAAGAATTAACTCAGCGGATACGTTTGCGCTACGCAGTGACAGAAAAGACTTTCAACACAGGCTGAGATGCTTCTCATTTCCTTGAAATGTTAGCTGGGGAATTTGGTTTCCTGCCATCAGCTGCTGCTGTTCAAAGGAAACCCCCAGTGCAATCTTATATCAGTAAAACATTAAAAATCTCCTCCAAGCCCTAGTCCCATGCCTGGATCATTTGTTCTCAAACCTGGGAGGTATGACTTTGGGGAGCATCAGATATATTAATCTTACCTTTAAGTGTTGAGGAAATACATTTTTGAAAAATTTACTGATGTGGATCTGTTAATTTTGCTTCTGAAGCTTATTAATATCCTGCTTTTGCCATTCCAGAGCAACCTGCATCCTAAGCCACAACTTTCCTTCCCTTTTTTCTTTCCCCTCCAAACAATCTCTAAATATGAACTGCATTTGTATGGAGATGCATGTTCCTCATTACCTGTACCTAAATGTTCGTGGGCCTTGTCCTGCAGTCGTTCCTCACAAAAAGCAGTTTGCATGGACAGTGGAAGTTAGCCACAAGACAGGAAGAGTTAGATGCCATAATCTGACCCAGCAATGAAATAGTTTGTCTTAATGGTCTACCTTAAAATTATTCCAATGTCTGATTAATGTCTCTATAGCCTAATCCTCAAATAACATAGTATCAAGAGCTAGTATTTTTGCTGACATAGGTACCATGTAAATCCTTTTTCTCAAATTTGGACTGCTTGGTCATTTACGCACCATGCATTTACTTTAACACTTTATAGAGGCAGAGATATTCCTGGGTGCCAGTGCTGTTAGTTTCTCTTTTTTGTAGGCATCAGAATTTAGAGAGGAAAAAAAAACTGCATAAAATTTCTGATGAAGCTGATTTGTTGGGGGAAGTAACTCTTGCACTGTACAGTTCAAAAGAGAAACCAAAAATTGTGCCTCCAGAAAGTTCCTTCTGTTTTTATATGATCATGTCTCAGGAAAATACAGTAGAAGTAGAAATCCAGTTGACAAGAAAAGCAATTATTTGTGGTAGTGTTTAGACATCCTGAACTCGGTCAGAAACCCATTGCAAAAGCTTATGTACGTGTGGACAGTTCTTCTACGATGTCGGTCTGAGTGGAGAGTTTTCAAAAGTCACTTTGGGCTGTGGAAGCAGAGATCTCTGCGAAGTAGGCGCACAGAGAGCTGAGGAAGCACAAGCAGGGACAGAAGCCAGGTCTTCAGATGCCCTCTCAGTACCTTACTTGAAGTTTAATTCAACTTATTTAAGAGCTTGGAGTTTGTTTGTTTGTTTGGGGTTAGGTTGCGGATCCAAATTATACCAGAAACCAAGATGGTTTCTAGACTAGACCTATCTCAAAAAAGGAGCAAGTCCACTTGCTAATATTGGAACAGAAAGAGCTTTTTTTATTCAGGAGCTCCACATGGATATGGACAAGAGAGAGGATTTTTTAGCAGGACTAGGTCTCCCCAGGCTTTAGCCCTACCACAAGGTCTCTAGTTCCTTACAACGCTTATTATCAGCTGCTCTGTGACTCCTTGTTGTGTCCTCTTTCTCTCCCAGCTGTGGAAAAGCTCATGGCCTTAAAGGTTAGCTCTGGCATTGATCTGTGCCATCTTTTGTAGGCTGAATGGTGCTCCACTCCCCTGCAAACCTCAGTGTCCATCTGAAACGTGCTTTTCTTGCTGCCCTTCTCTGCTTCAGCCTGCCACTATGTTCATACATTTCAGAACAGCTGAGTTAATTCAAATGAGACAAAAAACTACGCCTCAAATATTAGATCATGTTTTGGCCTAAATCCTCTTTTGAAGCTCGTAAAGCTCTGGATAACCCGATGTTGTATTTCTGGTTCTTACTGCTCATTTTCATTGCATATCGATGCTCCAAAATTCAGCCATTACAGAGGCTCTTCCTTGGTCTTTCCAGCCCAACTAAGGTGCCTGATCATGCCAGGTTTCCAGCCATAACTTAGACGTGGATATCAACCAGCCTCTAGGATCTGAACATCTCCAGAAGTGAAGCTGTTACCTGAAAAAAAAAATCCCTTCTCGCCTCTGTCTTACGGGAACATTTGAATTCAGTGTCCACCTTACTTGTTTAGCTTCAGCAGTTAATCCCTTATCTGCCTAATCTTCCCCACAAATTGCCAGACCAGAAGATTTCTTGAAATTTTAAGAGCTTGTTTGAAACGGTGCGTTCAGTGGGGTTTATTTGCTTTCTGTTTCTGAGCTTTTAAGACAGCTTTCCATCATTGTTTTTTCCAGCAGCCAAAAGAACTGCAGACAGTATTTGGTTTTATACTGGTGATAGCTAGGTTTTTGTGTAATCACAGAAGCCCATGAGCTAATATTTTAAGGAAACTGCTAAACACCATGATCCTCAGGAGCTGATAACAGTGAAGAAGAGTGAACTAGCTGTGATTTCATTATTACCCCATCATAAAAGGTACCAGTCTTCCTTTAGACGTGCAAGGCTCAGCTTGCACATAATGCCGCCTTGGGTGTGCTTTTAGTTTAAATGGTATAAAGAAGGTTTATGGAACAGGGACATCTTTTCTGCTGCTTGATGCCTGGTAAACGATTGTGGAGTTACTTTGGGCACGTTTCCAATATTATGTGAAGGGATATTACAGCGCTGATGATTTTTTGTGCATAAAACGCTAACAAGAGTGTGCGGTTCCCATGTGGGACTGAAAGCTCGTGCTAACATCCTCCCCAGGAGGTGCAAAACTTCAGCCCCCAACACAGTAGTTATTCAGCTGCTTCATACCTTCTTTGTGGAACAAATATGGAGCCCTTCTGTTTTTCTGTACGTTTTACAGGTTTCTGAGGTGTCCCAGACTGTTATTTAGATATAATTTGACTTCTAGGGAATATTTGAGAGATTAACATGTAAAATCACTCTTGGGGGTCAAGGTTCAAGGAATAATTTTATTCTCCTACAACCCACTGATTTGTGCAGCCTCAACCCGAGTGTGTCTGAGTGTATTGTAGGGACTGTTGAAAAATGAGGATGGCCATAAATTGTTGACTGGCTAGATAAACTGCCCTGGTGGAATAGATGTGGTTTGTTGGCCAGAATTTGGGCACCTCTCTTCCGGAGTAAATGTCAAAAAGATTTATTGCTGAATGACCAGAAGACAAAGATTATAATGAATAATGAAGATTAGCTAGCAATGGGAAAGCTGCTAAAGTTTTGAATATTTGGGTGGATATCAAAGGATGAAGATAACTGATGGAAGGTGGCTTGTTGTATGTGAAGCTCTGCAGAACTTGGAGCAATTTGGGAAGGGACTTTTGACATCTCAGTATTCTCATTTTGTGCTCGTGAGCCCAAATGTTTAACAGCAATTACAGGGAGAAGGTGACTGCCCTGAGCTGTAGTGCTACTGAAGACCAACGGATGTCTGTGGGCAGGAAATAAGGAATAGACTGGTGTCTGTTCCTAGTCTAGTCACAGCAGGTGACTGTCTGACAGCATATTTCACCAAGCTGCATTCCAAAATACAAAGCATGAGGTTTTTTTGACTGTATGGTAAATTAGTTTATGGAGAAAGTTAGTTGTTGTGGCTTGGTGGAGCTGAGAGGCCTTATGTGTGCTAGATGGCTGGCACCAAGATGGTGGGTAATTAGAATAAAAATAACATTTAAAGGTTGAAGAACAGTTCTGAATGACTGCCATTCCTGCTGACACATACACAGATGTTACATGGAGAGCATTACTCATTTCTTAGGGATGATGGGTTTACACACACCTATCTATCTAGTCATAGGTCAGAGACCTTTCTCGGTGCTTGGTTGCTGCAGACGCTTTTTTCTTCCTGTGACTGACCATTACCAACTCATGACCCAAGCACAGTTTGACCCAAAGCAAACCTCATTACCCTTTGGAGCAATGTTTCGGCGAGGTAAAGCTACGCGAGCATGTCCCTGTATCCCAGTTTTATGGGTCCCCACACCCAGAGGAGCAGAAGTCCTTGCTGTGTCTCAGCTCACGCACGCTGCGCTCTACCGCCAGAGAGGACAGGCAAATGAAAGAGTACGTGGAGCTAAGAACATAGATTTGGTGTAAAGGAACAAAGGTAAAATAAGATGAAACAAAAATACACCTTCTTAAGATCATACTTGATTATAGAGGTCGTCCTTAGCTGGCCCAGCAATTTGGCCAGCACATGCTGCTTTTTCTTCTGGATTAAAGTGGAATCACCTTCTCTTCCTTCTATTAACTAAGACAGATCCTGCATCCTTGTTCTCTTCACCCCTGGAGGAGGAAAAGGTCCAGAGCGAAATCTGTGACCCTTCCTATCAGCAAGCCTAAGCTTCAATATCTTTGGTTGTGTTAAGGTTTGTTCAGGAAAGCTCCCTCTTGCTTCCTGCGCCCGGGCAGTGGGATGGCGCATGGACTTGGGAGAAGTGAAGTCCTGCTTTCCTAAAGTCTTCTGTGAGCACTTATTTCTCACTTAGCACTTTGCTGGCCTCTGGCTGCTTTATCCCTATTTAGCTGTCTAAAGATGTGTTGGTAAAACTTTTAAAATCTTGAGAATATCCTGACTTCCCTAGCTTAGTTTATAATTAGTCTTTTTTTTTTCCCGCAGAAGCATCATATAACGACACAACATCACATGGTGAAATTGGGAAAGAAGTGCTTAGCTTGAGTGAGCAAAATATTTTTCTTTATTCCTCTCTTGAAAGTGTTCCCGGAGCTGAGAGGAAGGAGCCGGTTAGCTTTGTGAGCCATCTAGGGCTCTGTTTTTCAGTCTGTGGGTCCGCAGATGTCCATGGGCTGCTCGCAAGGGGTCTGTGCAAAGTAGCTAAGAAAAGGGAGTGCGCTGCCAGTACGCTTCCCCGCACGCAAGGCCAGACCTGCAGTGGAAAAAGTTTAGAGGCCCAGGAAATAATAAAAGTTGAAAATACTGGCCGTAGGGTTCAGACCCATTATGTTAAAAATTAACAGAGACATGTGAAAACCTCAGCCCACATCTGTGGTTCGTAAGTGAAGGTTTACAGTTGAACAAATTAGTGTCGAAGTCTATTAACTTGCTGGATTTGTGGCGCTTCTGATAGATTTTTTTTAAAGGCTGTATTTTGCTTTTCAGCACTTTTCAACATTACGTTGGACAAGTATCAACAGTGATGTTCTGCAGAAAGCTTGCCCTCTCTTGACATCTTCATGGCTTGCAAAATCTACAGTACAGCAAGCCAGATAGCTAAGGCATGCACTCTGAGTGTAAACTCATTTTATTAAAGAATAATGAGGTTTAGGATGGAAAACAAGAGCTGGTTATGCTGATAAATATTAGCACTGAGGCAGAACTGCCTAGGACAGCCTCCTGGTAATTGCTGTGTGCATCTGCTCGTGTTTACTTTGCCTTCAAAACCAAGTGAGCGCCTGGTGCCTGCGTGCTAAATGCTGCATATTCCTAGGAGACGTCCGCTCAGCTGTCAGGTGGCGGTGCTGGGAGAAAATATAAGCTTCTTTATAAGGCAGCATTTGAAGTTTGCAAACAAAGTGAATTAAGACAGAATGTCCTCATAAATCCTGACCGAGCCATCTCAGAGGGCTTTGCCTTTGCGAGGTTTGAACTGGAGACCGCGAACCGCCGGGCTGAAAGGGTTGATCTGGGGAGAACTGGTGGCACTAAAATGATTTTTTTTTTTTCCAGATGAGAGGAAAAATAGGGATTTCAAACTTTTCGGTCGGTAATCCAAAGAGGAACCAATCCTACTTGAATTCCTAGGGAATTCATAAAGCTGTTTCTGCATTGCTGAAACCTGCTCATGCACCCAGAGCCGGTCTCTTGTCTCTCTGGTTTCATTCATTCCTGCTGCCACACATGCCTGCCTTCATGCCTTGCCTCCCCATGCCATTTACATAAGAGTAAAATTAGCAGCTTGAGTAATTACAAATAAGTCACATTAGACAAAGATGCCTTTAGCCTGAGTGTATTTAAAAAAGAAAAGAAAAAAGTCTGAATTTGGGTTGGTGTTTTTGATATTGAAGGTTGCACACTCTTAGCAGCCACATCTAACGGGGGAATGGGTGCAGCTGAGCTGAGTCCAGGACAACAGCTGTTACTAGTAAAAATAACGATCGTTTTTACTGGGACAAAACTGCTCCTTAACAGCAGAAAAAGAGTTTTACCTGAGGAAAAGCTGCAGGTCCTGTCTTGTAATAGCTGTATAAAAAATTCTTGAAAGGACAGCCTGTAAACAGCAAGTGTTGCGGTCTCCGAGTCCTGATTAAAATGAAGGAATTTGTTTCATTTTTTTGCATAAGCTTGCATGTTTGTTTGCATAAAACCCAACCTGCTTGTTTCAGTTAAAAAATGCACGCTTATGCAGGGTCTTCCAAAGGGTAGCACTGCCGAAATGGCAGCGCTGCCCGCCTGGGCGCCGGCGCACCTGCACGGCTGCACGCTGCTGTGCTGGAGACCTCCCGCAGCGAGTCTGCTCTGGGTTCTGACTTCTCGAGGTAAGTGCTGAGATCACGTCAGGCCACACACGCCGGTGTGTACAGAGCCACCGGTGACAGTATTTGTCCCGGGTCCCAGCAAAGAGAGGCAGGTCCCGGAGGCTCAGATGCGCTTTTTGGGCTCACGAGGGCTTGTCCGGTTTTCCCTGGGCAGATGCTGCAAACCCAAGCATTTCCCAGGTACCAGCGCGGCCCCGGGCATGCCGTGTGCAATGAGGGGGGTATTTGGTCAAAACCAGGTGTATCTGGCTATAAGATTTTAATTGCACTCAACGATTGAGTCTTGGTTTAAGGTTTTGGTGAGTTTTTTTGGTTCCGTGCCATAAAAAAATGAGGTGCTTCTCATCATTTGTGGACGGAAAAGATCTGGTTCTGAGATTATTTGCTTCCCACTTGGGAACTGCTGAGTGTTTTACAGCTAGCTGGTTTTCAGTATTACTCCTCGAAAAGGTATTGTGAGGTGACGCATTTCGGGAGCGTTATTTTTCCTGCTTCAGCAGACCTATTTGCATTTCGTTTTCAATTCTGCCCTCAGACTGTTTCACGCGTCTCTCAGAGTTTCTTCCTGTTAGCATTTTGTACCATTTCGATACGTTTTCTTCGCCAGAATTTCTATTTTATTCCAGCTGTCATTTTTCCTCCGGATTTCAGTCAGCCTGGCCGGCTACAACATGTAGAGGCCAGAATGAAGGCTCTGCTTGGCAGAGGTGTTGCACAGCTCTTCAGCAAGCTGGTTTGCCCTATGCAAAGACAGTAGGGAGGAGAAATTTCCTGTGTCTTCCTATTTTCTGATTTAGCCTCTTCTTCCCTCAGAATTCTTATCGGGATGTTGCTACTTTAGGCGAATCTGCTTAAAGATTCATTTTACAATCTCTAATCTACTAATTCTTTCAAACTTCCACGGATTTGGTCCCTAACAAAAGAAGAAGTTTTGAACCTTTTTTTTCCTGTTTCTTTTTTTTGTTGCTAAGGAAGTAAAGGGGATCACAGTCTTTCATCCCCATTGCATCATTTTAACAGCTATTTTGAGGCAATATCACAGGGCAGGAGTTCCTCAGGTGTGTTTTGTGTTGTAGAAGTCACTCCTGAAACCTTTGGCTAATTTTTCTTTGCTCTTCAATATTCACACTCTATTAGTGTGACTTTTGTTAGCCCCAGCACCAGATTCATAATGACAGCAAAAATCCCTTCTTGTAATACCTTGGCCTCTTAACAAGTAGTCATTTGTCTGCTATAAATCCTTTGGTATATTTTACATTGTTTTCCCTGCAAAGATAATTTTCAAAGTTGCAGTATTACAGATACCGAAAGGTCATGGGAACCTCTTGCTAAGTTTAGTCTGACTTCTTCCTATCAATAGCCGTAAGTGGTGTTAGCGTTTTAAAAGGAGTACTGTGCGAGCATTAAAAGACATTTTTTTCCCAAGTACACGCTGAAAAGCACTTTTATGCAATGGCTAGGGCTGGGCACTAGCTCGAGCTCTATCACTATGGCCTGATGTTTTCTATTCATTAAGGCACAGAGAACGCATTGTTCCGCCCAGAACGGGGCTGCAGAGGTTGGAACAATTTCATAAGCATAAAATTATTGTAAAGCATCTACGAGAGGCCTTCAAGAGGAAGGGAAGCCCTGCGACAAAGGCCGTCAAGCAAACAAACTTTACACTGTACAGCTCGAACAAAGCGGGGGAAAAAAAAGCCCTAAACAAAGCAGGCGCTTCGCTTCTGCTCAGTTTATCATTAGCAGGGACCGGATGGAAAACTTGTTGTTGCACGTAGAGCAAAAAGGGTGAGAAGCAGAGAGCGCTAGGTGCTGGCTTGCTGAGGTCAGCGCTGAGCTCTGCGGGTCCCCTTAACCTGGCGGTGGGTTTTTTTCTGCAACGGCTGGGTCTGGTTTTTGCAGCACCTGGATGCTCTGCAGGGTCCCTGGCCCAGCACCTGGTGCTGGGGATGGTGGCTGGAGGCCACGAGTTGTGCTCGGCACGCAGCTCCCTTCTCATCAGCCCAAGTCCTGCCAACTCCCCTGGCAGACTTTTTACAGTTAAGCACGTTTTTACTGCTATTGAGGACTAAGAACATTACTTGGAGATGCTTCTGCTCGCCCCAGGGTTTCTTTAGTATTGCCTAGGTCGCGGCTGCTCTTGTGCTTTCTCAGCTCCCTGAATGAGAAATCAGCTTGGAAACGCACCGACTTCTGCAGGGGAAGGGTTAAAGCATTAGGTAATGACTTGAAACCATCTCTCCTTTGCAGTGACGACATATATCCTGACACAACTGGCAAAAGACAAAGTCTCCTCTTAAGAGAGATCAGGGCTGGCTAGCACAGCAGGAATAACGAGATGCGATTTTTGAGGTTTTCTCTCCCTGGAAAGGACAGACCATGCTTCAGAGAACCCTTCTTGTATTGCTTACCAAGTGGGACTTACCACTAAAGGCTGATTCATAGTGCCAAAGGCCTCTGCAGCAAAAGAAAAGTCATGCAGTTCCTCTTTGTTTTCCCCCACTAATCGCAATAACTTGTACTTGGCTAAAGCATGCCCTTGTGAAAGGCCTGAAGCTGGAGACATCAAGAAACTCAGCATCTATCCTCTCCCATGACAGTTGTCCCAGTGGTTCATCAACCTCATGGGGAAAAGGCACGTTATTTTTAATTTGCAGTTGCCTGGCTTCAGCTGCTGCCCCTTTTGCTCGGATTAAAGCTCCCATTTGTATGCATTTACTTTTTCCCAATCCAGATGCCAACATGCAATGATCAAGACATGGTTCGGTCTTCCTTTTGACCAAGTAGAAAGGGTGGGTGCCTTAAGGCCTTGAGCAGGACAGGGTCTGCCATGGAGACCTTCCAGCTGGTGAGGAGCTCAACCTGTAACTCTGTGCCGTCTCCAGAATTCCCACCAGCATTGGTGTGGACAAACCAAGCCACTTTCTCAGGTAGCTTGTTAGCCTAGAGCAAACCTGTTGGCTCAGAGGGCAAACACTGCTGTTGTGCTTTGGATCTGAGCAGCCTTGAATGCAGGTGGCTCCGGAGAGACCTCAGGACACAATATCACTATTAAAATGAGGGTTCCAGGATTGACTGTTTTATTTCAGTATTAGTCTTACCAGCGCTGTATGTATAGAAGGAGGCCACCAGCCTAATACTGCTCATCCTTCCTCTGTTCATGCATTTCTTTTATGCCATAGCAGCCAGCTGGAAGCCAGGAGGAGTTTCATGGCCAGGGCAATGTCTGGGCCTTTTTCAGCCAAAACCTTCCTGGACACAGCTCCCACTGTGCAGATAAGGCCCGTCTCCCTTGTTGTTTTGCAGTTTTCTGTATAGCTCGGTGAAAATGGGATATGTCTGAATACGTCTGGCTGGCAGAGTGATCCTAGTCGCTCTGTAGGACTGCCCTGCCCTCTGCAATAGCTGCCGTTCTGCCAATGTTAATATTACCTGCAGATTTTATCAGCGGCATTGTGTGGGCATATTTCAGGATCATTGATTTAAAAAGTCAATTAGCATTGCAATATTTCACGCCTAAAAAAACATGGAGTTGCTTCCAAAGTCTTGAGATACTTTCTTTAAAAGGAAAGGAAAATGCGGATGATGTTGCATAGGGGAAGTTGTCTCTTGAGTTTAAAGTGTTCATCATTTCTGCCCACCCTGATTTCTACAGGTCCATGCTCTCACATCAGAATATCTGTGCGGTGTATATAGCTGGGGATGAGGATGTTTAAAATTGTGGCGTTTCTTTTGTTTGTTTGTGTGTTTCTGGGGAAAAACATGCCAGGCTCTGTAAGTACTCCTCCTCAACAGGAGTTCAACACCCTCCTTAGTTTTGAGAGGATGTCAAAGGGCAGGAATAAACAAACTCATGTGGTAATGCATATATGAAACCCTGGGAAATTCAAGGGCGGGTAGATCTGAGATTCTGCCCTGGGCCCATTCCTACGTTGAAATAGTCCATGTGAACAGCGAATTTGCACTGCTTCTCTTCGGAAAGTACTTTGTTGTACCGCTGTACTGTCACTGGTGGCATTTCCCATCCCTGGGGCTCGGTGTTGGCAGTGTGATGTCTTTTGGCTGAGGCTCATACAAAGTAGCAAACTGGAGCAAGTGTTTTATTTATTTTTAATATATATCCTCATTAAAGTTTTTGTGGAGCGCATGACTTCTTGAAATGTACAGCCCAAATTTCACTCTTAGTTAATTCCGTGCAACCAAATTAGGAAAACCTTTTGCAGAGTGAATGTATGGGGGGAAATATGGGGTCCACGACAGAGGTGTGCAGAATAGTGTTCTGCAAAGCCAAGCTTTTACGCAGCTCTGTTAAGAGACCAGTAGGAGGACGAGATAATTCCTGTGGGAAATACAGTTTATGGGATCACTGACAGGGTGAGTTGGAACTCTCTTTATGCGAAGGATAGTATACATAAATTATCCAGTTGCTCTTTCCAAGGAGAGATTTTGCTGATGCCCTACTTGGTTTTCTTAGTCCATCTAGCATGGGTGAGAGGTACTAGTAAAATTAACAGACTATTAGGATAATGAATTAAGCCAAAGATCTTTCCACCTGGAATAGTGGCAAACTGACACTTCCTTATCAAGAGGCCACAATTATAAATCAACAGTCATGCTTAATTTGTTGAAAGGACTGTAGGATCATAGAATAATCTCACTTGAGTGTCTTCTCACTTCAGTTTATTAGAGAAAGATACAGAGAGCAGGGTGGGAAAAAGCAAGCTCAGAGATGCAATTGTGGCATAGCTTGTTGAAATAGCAGCAAAAAGGCTAGTTTCTTCTCTTTGCTGGGAACCCAGGTACTTCTGGAACTACAAATCCCAAGAAATGCTGCAACATTGGTAAAACTTCTGGTTTTGTTGAGGGGTATAGGAATTGTTTTCTTCCCAGCGCGGCTGTGGCTCTTCAGGTTAACAACGCGATCTTTTGTTTCAGCGTGGCTTTTGGCCTCTTCCCCAGGTATTAAGGCTACATTTGCTTTTAATGAGGCTTAAAGGAGCAAATAGGGCCCTTTGCCACTCTGAGGACGGCTGTGCAAAGCCATTAATATGTATGGCCTTAACCCTCTGCACAATGAGGGTCTCCTCACCGAGGAGTAACACCGCTGCCTGGCGTTGTGCATGTTGTCAGGAGATGAAGCTCTCTAGGAAAGGAATATCTCGGTGGATATCAGCTGTTCGACAATAAAAAGCACAGTGAACGCTAAAGCAATGTGCTGCTGTGTTTGATACCTGTCCTAAATGCAGGAGGAGTCTTTCCAAGAGGCCCCTCCGCAGCTCAGGAGCCGGAATGAAACTTGGAGGTGGACATTCGTAGAGGGCTAAGCTTTGATTTACAGATGCAGGCAGGTCAAAACTGGGTGCCCTGGCTGGTTTTGCTCCCCGGTACACATCCTCACACTTCCCTGGGATTCCCATCGCCGCTGCACGGGTGGCTAAGCTCTCACGGAGCAGCTGCCCAGCAGCTGCATGTTGCACTCCGCATATGAAAGAACCCCCAAATCGGTGTGAAATTTCCAGCGGTTTCACAGCTGTTGCTTGAGCCAGGCTGTCTGTGGCATGCATATGGGGACACTGAAAGGGAAAGAGGCAGGAGAGACAGCTGTGAGCAGGAATTCCTGCAGCCACTTAGTTTTAATCTGCCTTTGCTCATGTCAGAGCCCTCTGAGTGAAAATTTGAGAATGAAGAGGCCCTTAGATTTCTTTTCCTCCCCCTCGCCGCCCCAATCCGATGATTGCAGTATGTCTCGTACGAGCCAAACAGTGTCATTAAGGGATTTATTTCTAGGGAGGCTTTTTGGTGAGATCCATCTCAACTAACTTAAAATGTCTGAGCAAGTCATCTTAAATGCTTATTACTGTGAACAGAGAGAAGTAGGTTGGAGCAAAGGGCAATTTGGCTGAATCAGATTTCTGTTTTAGGAAAAGACAAGTTGCCTTCTGCAGACAGGAGTCTCCACTGACTCCCAAGCTGCTTTGCCTGAGGTTGCAGCACTTGGAGTAGATATCAGCATGGGCTGGATCTCCTGGGAAGGAGAAAGCACTCAAGAGACAGTAGAAACATTTGTAGCAGATCCGCCACTGAAAATCAGGAAATTAGTTGTGTACTTTGAAAAACGCAGGCAGAGTCATTTGCCAAAGGATCTGGATGGTGTTTAAAATATCTGCATATTAATAGATTGCGGTGTGACCAATGGACTAACCATGTTTGCCTGTGGAAAGTGAGGGTTTTATGCTTGTGACATAGCAGGGAAAAGTCTGGGTCGCCAGAAGGGCTTCATTTACCTCAGTCAACAATAAAGTATAGGATAAAATATGTGGAATCACTGGGACTTATTCTAAAAATGCCTGGTACAAAGACTTATTTTAATTTCCCAATGTTTTGCATTCTCTCTATATTTATAAAAATAAAGATGACCATTTAATTCTTAATCAAAGCCAGTTCTTAATTCTATTTTTTACTGAAACTGAATTTAGGCCAGTAATCCCTACTTGCTCTTGAATTTGAATTCAGATTCTCTTAGAGAAGGTGATCTGTTCTTCACCTGAACTGAGGAATTTGAGAAATCTCCAGGGAGAGACTACGGTCTCTTTAAGAAAATATTTACGGACAAAATAACCTGAGGAAAATCTAGCCTCCCACCTGCAGTTCTCTAGTGCCAAAATCAACCCTAACTCTAGACCTTCCACTCTGCAGAGGCTGCTCCACGTAGCTGTTGCAGACACAGCATAGTTACATCTACAGTATAGCACAGTCCAGGCTGGCGTGTGCTCTTCTGCTCCACTGGAAAGCCTGCGAGATCAGGGTGTCGTTTCTGACATAGAACGAAGTTCAGACAACCCAGGTTTTTCCTTTCCTGGGAAGTGTCCTTTTCTGGACAGCAATGAGGAGGCAAGAAAGGTGACCCTGAGCCTAGGTGGCACTTGCACTGCAGAGTGTACCCCTGATAGAGAGATGGCTGTAGAGGAGAGAGCAACGGGAAGCGAGTCATAAAACCAGGGAATGAATTCCTTTAACCAAAAAGCAATGTGTTTTCCAGCTGTGGGAAGTCCTGCTGTGAGCAGAGGTGCTGGGTATGTTAGTGTGGCAAAGCCCACAGAGCAGACCTTTAGGAGATCATGTCTTCCCAACACTGCTTGGCTGTATTTTGACAGATCCATCTGTGGCATCCCAGGATGTGCCATTTCTATGCTTTTCTGTTGCTTGCCAAATGAGTGTCTTCTAACATAAGGTCAGTCTTCTGTTCAGATAATAGCTGTGTCAGGGAACCACACTTTGCTGGAAGAGGGTCTCCTATACTCAGACATATCCTAAATGCAGGACGAATGTGGACGAATCATTTCTCTCTTGTTGATGGTGTTTTGGTTGAAATTCTTACTTGAGTTGTGTTTTGAGTGCAAGATCACCGGTTTGCAAAGCCATAGGGCAGCTCCTGCACCTCCAGCAAACCATCGGGCTGCTGTCTACTCGCCCTGGGATGAAGCAAGGTGCAGCTTCCCAGGCGATGCTGGGTGGGGAGATCAGGCTGGGCACCAGAAGTGGAAGGATCAACATGCTCACGAGACAGGGCGGTGAGAGAAAAGAGAAATCCAGTACGAACCGGTTACCTTGATGAGAAATGAGAGGGAAGGCTATTTTGGAAAAGACAAAATAATGGGCAAAATGTGAGTTGCTGCTATTGCTGTCCTCTATGAAATATTAGAAAAGGCAGATGCAGACACAACGAGGAGCAGAACGGGCTCAGCGGAGCAAAGACGAGTGAGAGCGGATGAAGACACCCAGGCAGGGAGTGTTGCAAACAAAATGGACAGGCAGGCAAAACTGCTGGTTTTCTCCCTGCATGTGACTTCTGGCTCAAGTGAACTTGTTGCTGGTGGGAAAGGCTACCTTTACCCTGGACCTCCATTCTTGCAGGGGATGAAGGCAGTGCAAACTAGCGCACCGCTCGCCTTGGCACACGCAGGCAGCCTCAAAGGGCTCCCAAAACAGGCGTGGATGCCGACGGAGGATTTGTCTCGTTGTGTAGGAAGGTGGTGTCCTCAGGGTGAGGGCAACGTGGTGGCCGGAGGCCAGCGCCTGACACAGACAGCTGGGGACACGACCCGGGGGAAAGCGTAGCGTGTTTACTCCTTCTCTCCCCAATTAATGGATTAATTCTGCGCTGACTCTCTGGGCAGCAGAGGCTCAAAGTTGCCAGAAAAAGCAGAAAACGTTAGTGCAGGATGGATGATGTTTTGTTTTTTGTTGTGTTGTTTTAAACAGCCCCTGTGAACAACTGTTGTGTGCAAGGGACGGGAAGGGGGGGTTGCCATGGCAAAATGGGATTTACTGGGAATGAATAGCTTGCTTTTTCTTCCGTGAAAAGAATGGGTTGCTAAGACCTCCCTGCATAGGAAGATTGTAGGTGCTACACTTGGTAGGAAAGACCGAACAATATCCCCCCAGCTCTGCGTTATACGTAGGCCTCTTAATGCAGCTCAATCTTATTACACAAAAAATGTGATCTCAAGTGTAGATTGAGAGAGACAAAATGTTCCCAGTGGGCATCTCCCTGTGTCTCTCCCCCAGTCCCCCCAACAACAGGGATTAGAGGCAATGTTTGCACTGACTGTAACTAGGACATAAAGCCCATGGTTCATTTCTTCCCATTCAGCTAATTCTTTACATTGCAGACACTACAGAACCCATTTATGTTTTTTCTTTTGTGAAAGTGGGTTGTGGTGGTGGTGGTGGGGGTGGTGGGGGGGAGAAATCTGCTGAGGAAACTGTTCGCCTCTCTGAAGAAAAGTATCTTTTCAAATGTTAGCTCTCATCCCGCAGCCCTCCTCTGCCAGGGGGATAAAAGGCGCTGCGGTCCATGTCGGATACAATGGCATTTGCAGGCAACGTTGCTTTTAGGTGAAGGCTGTGATATGTTTGCAAGGAGTGGCAAAGTTTAAGAAATGAAATGGTTTAACCTGGTAGATTCGACCTCCCGTATCGAGGATGTTGCCTGTTTTAGTAAATCAGAGAATTAACTGCGAGCCATCTGTTGTTGCTGACACGCACCCATCTCTGAAGCAAAACGCAGCACCAACTTTAGGTATGGAGGGAAAACTCCACTCTGGTTTTTCTGGGAAACTTTCAGGAGGCAGGCTGTGACCACGTGTGACGGGTTTGGCCAGGACCCCAGGGAAAATATTTTTGCCTGTCACGTGATCCTGAATTTGCACCAGCTGACGATGTTTGTGCTTTTCCCCCATTTGGAAGAGAACTTCTCCAGCAGCCATAACATGGTTTCAGGATGCAGGCATAAACTCCATTTCTGCAGCACAGTAGCACCGTGACCGAGGCACGGCCGGGAAGGGTCAGTGAGGCAACGGCATCTGGAGCATCTTAGTTCAGGTCCTGAACTTGCTCTCTCCCTTCTCTGTGATACGGGGATGCGAGCAGGAAAGGCGAATACTGCAGAAATGCCTCCTGCCTGAGCTGGGAACATACTTTGTGTGCTCCAAAGCCATGCATCAATCTTGCCTTAATAGGCAAGTCCGGCTGACTCAAAGTGGGTTCGTGGGAGGTTACAGGGCAAAAATGAAGGATTATGAGATGAGGAAGGGTGTCATATATTTTCCCACAGTGTAGGGCAGGCAGGGTCTTGTGTCACACGCAGTACTGGAGCATGATGACCCATCTCTGCCTGATCTCATTCCTCGCTGCAGAAGGCAAATACTGTAAAAATAAGAGGGCAGCTGTCCACAAAGCAGACTTCCAAGCTTAAGAAGTTTGATTGGAGTGGATAATCTCCTTATTTAGTTGCAAAATTCCAATCTCAGGGAGGAAAAGCATGCAGTGTGGACACACACCTCTTGTCTGAAATTCAGTCATCACAGTTACAGGTCAAAACACATGCTAGGATAAACCTGGATTTGTGCGCAGACAGCAGAGAGGAGAACTGACCTGAAACTGCACTGTGCATCTGGGGTGACCTTAGCTAATGTGCCCCAAATGTGTGCGTTATTTTATCTACTACATAACACCTCAGTTCTGGCACTAGGAGAGACAGCAGATGAATCAGAACGGGCTTTTGGGAAATAGAGGCTTGCCAAGGACTTCAACAAGCTGTCTGGAGAACGATATTGCAGGTGCTTGAAGTGGAAGGTAATGGCTGAGTACATTTTTTCTATAGCATTAAGAAATAGCCTCAGAATGGGCAAGTGCTAATATGCATTGCATATTCCTGGGCACCTTCCAGTGAAGTGAAAGCATGAATGGTATCTTGGAGACGGTCACCTTTCTGCCATCTCAGCTCTCATCTCAAAGGATGTGTCTTGGTCCAGAGTTCCCAGGCACTCGGTGTTAAGGCACGTAGACAATGCAAGAGAGGAAGAGGGAAAGAATAGCAGTTGTTGGCTTATAGAGGAAAAAAAAATAGGACTTTCACTGAGTCCTACCTGAAAACTGTTCTTCATCTCCAAGTGTTCCAGTCATTGCACTCAAACAAGAAAGATACCAATGAAAAGCAGAAAATAGTTTGGGGTAGTCCAAGGAGACAGGTTTGGGGGAGTCCGAGGAGACAGGATCATATGTAGTGAGCCTGATCCAGTACCCTGGCACTGGTGGGGATTCCCATTCTGGGCAAGGTACTAAGAAAGACACAGTGGGTGGGATTCAGGTCCAGACTGTCATCCAAATTTAGCATACCAGTGTCTCCATGTGTGGTAAGTGTCTGAGTTCCCATCATAGTCAGTGGAAATCTCATCAGTTCAGTAGGAGGCCAGAGAAGGACCACCACCTGCATCTGGCTTGGAATGAGCCAACACGTCTCCAGCCTTCATCACCTGTATTGACCAGATCTCAAATGACTCTGGTGGGAACTTGGATGTCTAGCACACATACAGGCACCTCAGTTCAGGTGTCTCTAATCTTGGACTGAATCACAGCCAGCAAATATAAAGAAAAAAACTTGATGCTCCTCACATTCACATGTCCTGCTGCCCATTATTTACCAAAAATGCACAGGACACTTCATCTACTCTTCCCAGGAACAGTTATGAGGACTGCCTGTATAGTCATAGAACTTAAAACCCAGGCTCAGACCCCTCAGCGATGAGCTCGCATCAAGGATGGCATTGCTGGGGGAGGCAGCGGGAGAGGCTGCACATGCTAAAGCGTGTTAATGTGGTGGCTGTCCTGACAAATTCTCCTAGCAGAAAGGGACATGGTTTTGGTAGGCGAAATGATGTTAATTTTTTCCTTCCAAATAAAGGCATACTGGAGATTTTGAAGAGCACACATTCATACAGACGTATTCATCTGATGTTAATTAATAAGGACAGGGAAATTCTGTTGTCAGATTCAAAGCTGTGCTCCAGCTTACTTCCAGCAGTCCTATACTGGATTTTCTCCGAGGAAAGTGCCAAGAACCTTAAATGAGAAACCTAGGTTTTAAGGAGTAGCTCTTGCAGGTAATAAGCTATTCTCTCAGCTTGACTGTGCCCTTCCAAAGTCCTGTACTTTTTATTTTATTTCTTGACATGGTAGGAGAGCACGGGGTGTTCTCACTGACCATTAAAGCATCATATCTTTTATGGCAATCCACAAAGCTTTTGGCTTTAGCAGTATCTGCAACAAGGAGCTGTACAGACTAGTCGCATCTAACACTTTTTTTTTTATAGATTAATTTATTTGTGAATTACAAATTATTTACTTTCCCTAAACAATTTCTTATAGTCACATTATGTCTTCATAGTTTCCTCTACAAAATAAACCCCACAATAACTCTTCACAAATTAAACTTTCTTATGTTAGAAGAATGACCTGTCTTAAACCTAAAGGATTTGGAACTGTACTTCCATTTTCTTTCCACAGGATTACTGTTGAATCCACTTTTTTATTTAAAGTCTGAAACAAAGTTGGTTTTAGTTCATTGCTGTCAAATGTGAATGATCCTCTGCCTTTGCAAGAATGTGAAGTACTTTTAAACTTTAGTGTCGTCTTGTTTCACACTCTTCACAATCCCTCTCTGTGCCAGCAAAGAGAAGATAAGCCCCCTGTGCTTCTCCAGAACCAGATATCATTCACATTTTTCCTCAATTTTAATGCAAACAATGACAAAAAACTAGCAAAGTAAGGTCAGTGTGTATCTCTAATGTCACCTCAATCATCTCTGCCTTGTGGAGAGGCTGATTAGAAGCACATGACAGATGTAGTATGGGAAAACAGTAAATTTAAGTGACATAATTACACTTCCCAAACTGGAAACTTTTATTCCATTCTCATCTCACAGTTTTTTGGTAGGCTGGCATATTATACATACCACAAAAATCATTCAAATCCCACCTCTACATAGTATGTGTTTCAAGTATGTGCTTAAGTTTTGTTGACTGCAGTGTAATGTAACTCCGTATTTTGCAGTAAAGCATTTTCTGCTTAAGGCTGTGTGAGCATAACTAGCCTTTGGAGGGGGCAAAGCAGTAGGGCTGAATTTGGAGGACACGCTGGAAGTTAGGTTTCACACACGCCACTAGTTGCGGAATCTGTGGAAATATTTTTTTTTCTAAACAGAAAGCTCATTTTGCTTTCAAGCATGGAGTTTGGGCATGTTTTTTATTACCCAGCAGGAGCTATGTGAAGCAAAGATGAGGGAGGATTTCTCACGTGGCCCACAAAGCAGACCACGCTGGTAACAGCTCTCCAGAATCCAGATGTGCTTTGCGTTGTCTGTATGGTTCAGAACACACTGAGTGTGGGTTGACCTATGTTTGAAAATAAGGAGGGAAGAAGAGCATTCTTCAACATGAGGAAGTGTCCTGAACTTCCAAGAGCTTTTCAAAGATGAGTTCACGAGCAAAAACCCTCTAAATTTTCTGTTGCCAAAGCAGCTAGCATCATACCATGTTGCCTAGAAGAAAAGGCAGGGATGCAGGACATGAAGTAACCTTTTCGTTCTCTTCAATCATCACAAAAATTTACCCCAGAGCAGAGCTGAATCATGGCTTTAGATACTATTCATCCAGTCTTTGGCCAGACGGATGGACTCAACAACCCATCCTATCCTATTTTGTACTTTTTTATGGAGATCTGCTGCTATATTTTTTTGTGAAAGTTTCCTAATAACCACAGGAAGCCAACTAATAGTTTGTTTCAGGTGGATTACCTCAGTTATGAATTAACTCTGAGGAGTCAGTCAGAACTTTCACTTCCACCTAGAAGCTAAATTTCCTCATCATTAAATTTATGCAAGCCTGATGAAGTTGCTGCACGTACCTGGGAGAATTTGGACATATGAGGAAATGCAGAGGTAATTGCTCCATCACCAGTTTCTGGAACTCTTTTAACTAACAATAGTCAGTAAAGTCTCACCAACCCATAAATCACTGCTGTTTCCCACATTCAGAGCTCCACAGTAATGAAGTTAACTCTCATCTCTATATAAAGTAGCTCTCCTCTCTCTTCAGCCTAGTCTACCTGCAGGTATTCTTCTGAGAACGTTTTCAGACTTAACACCAGAAGAAGCAACTTACCTGTAGGGGAAAATAATGATGAATTGTCTCTATAAAAAGAATATGCTATTAATTACCAAAAAGTCTTCCAAGTGAGAAGTCCCTCTTTAAGCAGAGGACATGTATCTTTACTTCAGAAATCCAAATGCAGTCAACGAACTTAAAAAAAGGCTTTGCTGAAGTTGTGCAGAAACATCATTGAATTCACCAGGTACAAAAGAGTGTGTTGAGCTGCTGTTTCTTCCAGAGCTCAGTTGCACGGCTGGAAAATGGAAGGCAAAGCTAAACTTGCAGTAAAACCACAGCTCACATTCAACCTCTTGTACTTTGTTTTTCTTCCTCCCTTCCATTTCATCCCCACGGCACTATGAATTGCAGGAGTCCAGTGGTTGAGAAGTCCTTGAACTGCAGACCACAGAGCAGGTGGTCATGGTGGTGGTTTCTTGGCAGACAGTTCTTCAAAAGGCCTTGGCCAGGGGAAAACATGCTCTTACAGCTGGCTGAGCTGCTAATCACCCTACTGCTAATTACCCCCTCCAGGTGGGAGCTCCCATTCCAACAGCTCTGGCTGTGAGGGATCATGTCAGGCAACATCTAGCCACCTCCAGCTGCTGGGGATGCTACTGCTGCCAATTGGGCAACCAGGGCAGCCCTCCCATGAGCTCCCCAGTAAGGCACCGATGTGGGCAGCACTGTTTTCCAGGAAAGGGAGATAATGAAGAGAGGTAGGACAGTAGTGTCTTCAGTCCATGCAACTGCTTAGAAGCTGGACAGCTGTCCTTGGCCTTTGATTTCTGCTGAAAAATTCACCTTAAAGAAAAGTATTTTATTTTTATCAGTTTTCTTCATGAGTGCTTGTTGTTGTTGCCAGTGGTCATTATTTAAGAGGGGAGCGGAGGAGAAAGTGTCTTCATGGATGGCCAGGAAGGTGGCCGCAAGGGTGTTTGCTCATTTCCGTGTGGTGTGGTGATCTCTGTTCATAGTGGGCTGTGGGATATTTTGGTAGCTAAAGACACAGTATCTCCAACTGTATTAATTAGGGTCTCTCACATCTCATCTGTTTCTGATAGACTGTGATGGCAAACCAGGGAGTAGAGATAGTGCTGTGTATTTTCCACTTTTTAGAGACTTTGGTGTGTTTCTTACTGAAGAACAAACTAGGCAATTTTCCTTTTTGAAGCCACTGTTCTGCTCAGTTACCAGACTCATTTGAGAAATGTTTCCGGTCTGAAGGTGTCCAATATAATTGTTGGAATGGTAATGGAAGTGGAGTGCATAATGTTGGGAAACAAGTTATCATGAATTACTCATATCCTGGTTTTTTTTGTTTTTATTGTTTGCATTTTTCTGTTCTAATATTCTAATAGCTTTTTAATGTTATATAATGTTTTTCTCAGCTAATACATTATGACTGTGTTTCTTGGAAACAAGGAAGAGCTACTTGAAAAATAGGGGCAGTTCTTAATTTTAAATAAAACTTGAAGGGAAACTCATTCCCATAAATATAGTATGAACACTTCTAATATCTTCAAACATGATTCAACTGTCAGAGTTTCGCTTTATTGTTTAAAAACAATACTTATTGTCAGTTTAAATGTATTCAGAATATATAAAGTATATGCATCTTTGATTTTGAAATCGATTCATAAAGTCCTGTATGTGTACCACTGAAATTAACATTCATTTGAACCTCAGCTTTCATAAAATCATGATTTAGGGGATTTTTCCATCTAAATACATTTGTGAAAGGGGAAATCTCTTCTCACTGGGCTAGGAATGAAGACAAATTCCAGAAGTTTTACAAAATTGATGAGCTGGGATTCTGCAGATAAAGCATTAGATCATTTCCTAATTCACAGTCCCAGAAGCACTGTATATTACTAATGTCTCAGCGTACAGCATCCTACATACGAACAGTTCATCTCTAGGTTTCTAGGGAATTAAGGCACACCCTTGACTGAAATCCTTTGCCTTTTTTTTTCCTGCTTCACAGTGAAATTCTATTTACAACAAAATAATCTTTGATCTGTTCTTTATTGTGGAGGTGAGGTGCATCTCCATCGGCTAGCTGCTGAAAGAGGTAAGCATTTAGTATGAGCTAGTCATCCAGACCCTCTGCGTAGTCACTGGAGAGGGACAACTTTAGGAGGTGATCAGCCCATTTATCTCCTTGTGTGCCGATTTTTTTTATGCTGGGATGAACCCTCTTCTGGAATTGATGGGCCCATTTATCTTCCTATGTGCTGATTTTTATGTTGGGATGAGCCTTCTTCTGGAAACGCCTCTTTCCTTCTGCTGGCTGTGGGCTGGATGCTTAATGTTCAGACGGCTGGAGCTGGATGAAACAACGCTTCCCACCAGAATATCCTCTCCAGACCAGAACATCCATGTCTGAAACTCCACACCTGGTGCTGGACTGACTTCTTTGGACATCCCCATCCTGTCAGACAGCTTGTGTTTTCCATTTTTCATGTGCTTTGTCTCAGGGGTGAGAGGAGGTGATGACAAAGGAAAGGTCAGCACCCCTGGGACGAAGGGTAATGAAATACTCAGAGCAGCGGTCAGGAGGGGCCCTCCAAGGATGATCTCCTCATACCACGTTCCTGGCTCCCTCTGCAGCGCTACAAGTCATGCAGCCCAGAAATAGTGCTGACTTAAATCTGCACAGAAAATGATTCAGCTGGAGTTACTGCTGAAAATCATGGGATCTCGTAGCTGCTTTGTGCCTCTGCCAAGCAGGGCAATTTTGTTTAGGTGTCTAAATGCTGATGTAATGCCTAATTTAAGTTTGAAAAATCTGTGCTAATCCTTTCTCTCTTTTTCCCATCAGTACAAAGGGGTAAAGGCAGGACTTCATGAAGGTGTTTGAGATCCTGCAGTGAAATATATCACTGATAATTTTGGTTGGACAGGACCACCGGAGATCACCTTATCCATCCCCCTGCTCCAAGCAGCTCTAGCTTCAGAGTTAGGACAGGTTGCTCAGGCTTTCTCTTGCTGCTTTGACCATCTCTGAGGATGGATGTTCCCCCATCTTTTGAACCCCTATTCCGGTTGAACTGCAGATAAAAGAAAGATAGCAAATGGTATTGAAAACATCATCATCCATTTTTTTCAAGGCATTGCTGACTAGTAGATTTTTTCCCCTTTGGAAGAGAGAGAGAGGTATCACTGAAACAAAACACAAACCAAAATCTCCCCACTTGACAGTACCATGGCTGCTTAGATCCTTCTTTTTCCTGATGAGATGCAAACTCGAATTTCTTGTGATTCCTAGAGATCCCAAAGTGCTTTTGTCCAAGGATACTTCTACCTTTATTTCTGATTTCCCCCTCTAGTTTTAGCTGATTATAAAGCCTTTTAGTTTCCCTCTTTTAAAACATAGCAGAATTCAGACCTAAGCCCTCTCCTCCAGGAGGACATCCATACTACCTCGCTACGTGATGCAACTTGGGAACCATTCGTGTGGCGGCTGCTGACCTCTGCATGGCCATAGGATGCCCTCATTCCCTGGAGACCTGTGCTCCTGGAGGCCACCAGCCTTCAGTAACCCATGGTGAAATCCTGATGCCCTGGGGAAAAGGATGGGGAGCCGTCAGTGCCCTGCCGTGAATCTGCGATAGCATGAAAGGCTATGGGAATGCTCCTGCCTGTCTTGGAGGATTGCCTCATGCCCCCCGGGCAAAGGTTTCATCTCACCTGTGCTTGCATAGCTATCTCTCCTTCACCCCTGCAGCCCATCCAGAGACTGAGCTTAGAAAGCTGTAAACTACTTCAATGTGTGCACGTGAGCCGCGTGGATAAACCTCCAGGGTTGTCTTGTGATATGGCATGAAACCAAGTGCCACCAGGCAGTGGTTTTATGTAGGTGCCTGGCCTGGTGCTTTCTCTTTATTTATATTTTAATCCTTTTATGCATAAGCATGAATTGAGCCTGAGCAGTACTGTTTGCGTAAATAGTGGCTAGCAAGGGAGCTGGCAGAGGGTCGGGCAGCCCTGCCAGCGTGGTGAGGGATGATGAACTGTTTTCCTCACACAAAGATGCCCTCTGGCACGTTTGCGTGGTCATGAAAGGATTTCCATGGGGAGGGAGAGGGTTATGTGACGTGAGTGAGACCGGGGAAAGGAATCAGGACAGACACCTAAATCCCGGTGATTTTCTCCATTAAATTGCATTTGAATAGGTATGTCCTGCCCTGGCTTTGTGTCTGTGCAGAAGCAGGAATTCCCTCCTGCTGGCTCTTCTTTGCCTTTCAGGAAGTCCCTCTTTGGGGACCATTTGGGCTGGGGCTGCGGGAGGAGGCTTGCTTGTTTGTTCCGTTCCAATATAAAAATCAGACTTCCTTATACCAGACTATTTTCCATCTGAACATGAGAAAAATCTTCTTTACTGTGAGGGTAACAGAGCACTGGAGCAGGTTCCCCAGAGAGGTTGTAGAGTCTCCTTCCTTGGAGATATTCAAAAGCCTTCTGGACACAATCCTGTGCAACGTGCTCTAGGTGACCCTGCTTGAGCAGGGGGGTTGGACTAGATGATCTCCAGAGGTGCCTTCCAACCTCAACCATTCTGTGATTCTGTGACTTTCCTGTGCTATCTTGATGAGTGGTGGCTGGTAGACCAAGTGCTACGGAGGGGAAGGAAGGATGTTGAGTACAGGGGTGGGTTGGGAGCGGAGCATGGGAGCAAGGCAAGTTGTCCCCATGAATGGACGAGCTGTTTGGTCCTCAGAGGTGCCAGGGCATCTTCAGAGTTTCCAGGCCTCCTCCTGGGAGGATTAGTCCAAATTCCCTCGGAAAAACAGCCATGTAGAAGTGTCTCCTCTGCAGTCTTATTAACACTGCCACTCAGGGGGGGATTTGCCTGCAGGATGGGGTTGTCAATAAATAAATAAATAAATAAATAAATAAATTGCAGTGAGCAGAATTACTAGCTGAGTGCTGACATGGTGCTGCCCTGAAGAGCAGCGAGATGCCTTGAGGCATTGCAGGAGGCAGCAAACAGCCAGGAAGGAGAGAGGCCCTCAGAAAACGTAACCGAGCGTGATTTCTGAACCGTGCCACTCGCCAGGGCTGACAGCGCTTGTGGTTTCCTGTTTTCATTATGCGCATTTTTATTGTTTGGCAAGGGTGGTTTTTTGGGTTTTTTTGTTTTTTTTTAAGAGACAGTAGCAAATCTCTGGGGCCACTCACTGCCTCCGTGGAGGTGCACGTGGCCTCCATCACAAGGGTTTGCCTCCAGGGAAAAAGTGCGCAGCTCCATATGGCAACAGAGAGGATAAAGGAAGCCCAAGCGAGGCTCATGCTGCCACAAAGTACAGTAAAATCTGTCTGTAAGTCCAATTTCTTTGATGATCCCCCAGCGCCGTAGCTGGAGACCATCGCTAATTCATAACGTTGCAGAAAGCCCCAAGCTGCAGAGCAGACACAACAGGAAGTAAAAGAGATTTGCAGATAAAACAAATATTAAGAAATTGCTGCATGCTTTGTCCCTAAGTGTAAGGAAAAAAAAAAAGTTTGCTGCTGGAAGCCTTGATCACTGAAAGCCTTTGAGATGCTCAAAATGCAGAGTTGTGGTTTACCAAACTCTGCCATTCTTTGGTGTAAAGCACCTTAAAAGAAGCTGCTTTGCCGCCAGGAGCCCTGCTATGTACCCGAGGCGACACGGAGCTCGCGCTGTGCCCCCTCCTCGGCTGCTTTTCCCAAGGGTGGCTCTGCCGGGGGAAATCAGTCCTGTCTCCTGGCGCTCCCAGGTTATACCCAGGATCGTCGCAATTGTGCAAGGAGGGAGGGATATTTGCGTCTTCCCTCCCTCGTGTTTCAGAGTGCTGCAATTGCCTACAACTAAAGGTTATGTGCCGCTCTCAGTGCACGGGGGAAAGGGTGTCACCCTTAGCAAACCGTCCTTATAAATTTTAAGGGAGACGAGAGAGCAGAAATGCAATTTTGCGATGCGTTCTTGACCTGTTGGAAAAGAGCCTCTGCTTCTGCAGCTAGGGCTGCAGAGCTGATAATGCAAGAGGTTAATTAAGTCTTTCCAAGGTGCTAATATCTGGCCTGATATCGTTAGGGTGGTAGGAGTTTCCCCGTTGCTTCAGACGGAGGCTGGAGTATATCCTTCGAGCCGATGAAGGCCAGGGAGGACAGTCGTGTTCCAGTCCCCGTTCACCTCCTGCTTCTGTCAAACTCTTCCCAAAGCACCTTCTCATGTTCCAGTGCCACCGCCACATGCCATAAGGCGACCTCGCTCCATAAACGTCTATAGATAAACTCAGCCTTTTAGTTCCTTTTATTAACAAAGACAACTTTCCCTTCTTATGGGCTTTGTGGCTGAATTCAGGTCAGTACCACTGCATGGGCTTTTGCTGCGTTTCCTGGAAAGCTTGTTGACTTACAGCATGAGATTTCTTTTATGAAAGACAAGGATGTCCATGTTGTATAAACCGTCGAAAAGCACTCGTTGCTGTGAGCAGCGATAAAGTCACATCACATCAGAGCAGCAGTTTACATTCCACAGATAGCTCACTTATAGTGCTAGCAGGACTTTTTTTTTTTCTTCTAGATACAAGATAATTTCCTGCATAAGCCTGAGGTTGACTGTCTGTCACACGGAACCTATAGGAAGCCATTTTGCTTAAAAATACGTATTTGTAAGCTATCGGTAGAAATTCAGGGCATGTTTCTAGTCATCAGAGCCCACCACCAGGCTGCTAATGGGATGAGGATGGTGGGGAGATGGGATGGGCTCTCCCAGTTCCTACTGGGCAGAGGACCGGTATCACCGAAACTGTCGCTTTCCTTGACAGCTGTTAGCAGCTTCACCCCCCAAATGATGGACTGAATTATTAGGGGCCTAAATTGTCTTTTTAGTCCCACTGAAAGTTGCTCCCTGTGGAAGAAGTGTGCACGTGGCACCATGTGAGAAAAGCCAGTGATATTTGGTCTAGGAAGGTTTTTTGCTCTACCAGTGCAATTCCCTCTAGTAGTACTTAGCTGAATACATTTGCAAACACTTTTATTTATCTATCCTACTGCTCAGCAACAGTAAACACTGTGTCCTTCCTTCCCTAAAAATGATTCATCAATGTTTATACCCATAATAGCATATCCATTTCTGGCACAAATGCTTCTAGCAAATCTCTTCAGCTTGGATTGCCACAACAAGGAGAAAAAGGGCTTAGGGATGCATGCAGAGGTCGGACTGCCGTTCCTTAAAAACATCTAACTTCCCCGGGCAAAGTGAGCGGGAGCGGTGGGAATGGACTTCACAGGACAAAGCAGTTTGGGTGCCACCACCAAGGCAAGCCAAAAAAGGCAAGAACAACAAAACCCAGAGAAAAACAATAGGAACAGCTCATCTTTTCCTACAGTAGACTACTAACCAGATTCTTTCAGTGCTATCCTGTTTTATGGTTTCTTTCTCTGCTCGTGCTTCCCCCTTGCACATTTTCAGATGGGTTTGAATGTCCACCTGGGTGGCTGCTTGGTCACCAGACAGACCAGGGGCACTTTTTTCTCTGCATGGGCCACTGCGAATGGCTGTATAGCTTTAAGCAGAAGCTCTATAGGCATTTTCGGCTTTTCTAAGAAAATGAAACCTAAAAAGCTCTTTGTTTGTCAGTGCCAGCGGATGAGAACAGGAGCAACTGAGAGGTAGGGGGAGAAAGAAAATGCGGTTTTGAGTCACAGACAGATTCGGGGAAACAGAGGAACGAAAAGAACCAGACTGTAAATCAAAAACTCTGCATAACTCCCCGTAACGGGCTTCTTTAGTTAGCGTTCTCCCTCCAAAGTTTGGCTTTAAATGGAAAACTCTATCTGTCTCCAAGAGTAGCAGTGAGAATCTTCACAGCCAGCTCTGCCCACCAGCTTTCCTTCTTTAATTTGTGTTATTTGGACTTCTCTTGGATACGAGCTGCAATATAGAGATGAGAGGGGCAACTGCCTGCAAACTGTTGATACTGGGACTAAAGCTGGTGAAAACTGGCGGCGTGCCTAGTCTGGAATATCAGAGCTGTATTACTGCAGATATGCCCTCCTGCGAAATGCAGTGGGAACCCACTTCATGTCCACCTCTTTTAAAAAAAGCTCTTCTTATTGAAAAAAAAAAGGGAGGGAGGTGAGGGATGCACTCATAGAGACGGTACCTGCCAGCTCTGCGGGTTTATAGATATCAGTGAATTAAGAAGATAAAACATCTCGCTAAATGGCAGTTGATAACACACCATGCCTCTTCCCGCAAGAAACCTTGGATGACTTCTCCACAGGTTTGGATCTCTGCCAGAAGAAAATATTGCCCCTATGCCCAAGCTCATCTCACCAAGGCTGGACTTTAGGGCAGCCTTACACCTGATGCAACATGATTTCCAGCCATCACGTTGCATAGCAATGGCATCGTGGTGAAATCCCATGCACAGCTGATGATGTTTTCATGCAAGTGTGGAACCACCTTGTGCAGGAGCTAAGGATTTTGCTACAAGTGGAAGGTACCTTTCTTCATCCTGCCCCTTCAGCTTTTGATTTTTTTTTTTTTAACCCTGTCAAAGTAGCACATGTGCAGGTACGATCCTTGCCCAGGAAGAGGATCAGAAAAAGGATGAGCCATACATAGTGGATGTCACTCACCACTTAGCATGCTCAAAGACATAATAGTGATGTGACCAGTGTAAAAACCTACACTGAAAACTATTTGAGCCCAATAAACAAAAGATGGGCATTTGCCTTTTGTCCATCCACCAGAAACCTAAAAATGAAATACTCGAAAAAGCCTAAATTATTCCACACCTCTGCTGACGTTGAATGGAGCATGAAATGAAGCTGTAAAAAATGCAAACCCTAATGCAGTTAAAAGTGGCTCTTTGGAAGAGACACCTCTGTGACATACAGCAGCTACATCCTTGAACTGAAGCAAAGGCTTGTACCTGTATCACAGCAGCATCCCTGGGTCTTGTGGTTTGATCTGGTTTTGTGGTATATGGGGGAGTTTCTTTCCCAAGGTCCAGCGTGTTGGGTTTTGGTAATGGCATCAAGACTCCAGCTTTTAGTTTTAAAAGGTGGCTGTTCCTCACAGTGGAGGAAGAATGCTAAAAAACACAAAGCAACTGCACCCTAAGTGCTTAAATGTCACAAGGGAACAGTTTTTATTTTTTAATTTTGTGATATTTTATAGGGCCTGACTTATACTTCTCAAATGCTTGGGATTAACAAGCCTCTTCTCCATCTGTTCACAGTCTGGGTTTGCTATTTTTTCTTCTTCTTTTATTCGTCTTTGAGTGTTGGCACTGCGTATGCAATAACACAGAAACAAAATCCAGACAGTCAAGGACATTCACAGCCATTTCTTAAGCTCTGTCCTTCTCAGGAGCCCAGCGTGCCTAGGCTGGAGGCAGATGCCTGGGCTGGAGGCAGATGCCTTGGCTGTCGTTCTTCTTCAATTGCATCCGAGAGGTTTGGGTGAAGGCAGGTCCCTCTCCTTTAACAGGTTATTGAGTCTTCTCCCCAGCAGCGTTTGCTACCGATGCTGTCTGGATGCATTCATGGCTTTTATTCCAAGTCTTTTGTCTGATCCAAACCATATTTTTGTTGTCTCATTCACGCACTTTTGCTCATCGGAGACCTCCTTTGCAGGTTTTGGCAGTGCAACCTGTTGCCAGTATGACTCACTTGGTGTTTTCAGGGTTGTCTCAGCTCCTGTGGTACAGGAGCTGGGAGCATTTGGCAAGTTAAACGTGGTCCCAGTGTACTTGTGGAATGTTGCTGCCAGTGATGCGCGGTACCAGCTGTACGGGTTAATAGTAGCTGGAGTTCATGCATAACAGACCATGTCATGTTTGGAAGCCAGGAAGGGGAGAAGGTGCTTTAATCTTACTCTGTGAATATGACTAATTTTGTGACCTTTCTGCCATCAGCCATAGCTAGGAACTGAATCTGGATAAAACCTGTTAATTCAAGTTATGCAAGTGTGGGAGAAGAGATCCCTCAATCCCTGCCAGCAATTTGCCCCGTATTGTCTCAAGCTATGGTCCTCTCTGAAGACATTTCCGTGATGTTTCTTACATGTCATTGCAAGAGAAGCTGAGCAGCATCTCCTGCTTTACAGTGAGATCTGATCAAAGCGTCCCAGCATCTTCCGCAAGCCGGTACGTTGACTTGCTTAATTGCGTGGCCAATCTTTAAATCATCTTTTCTCTTTCAAACATCATAATTATGGCAATAACTGCTTAGCTTGTAGCCATACCTGCTGAACACGAGTCCTCTCTAGTCATGGCAAGAGGTGGTCATGCCGATTACGTACTTGTTTGGGTGCGCAGCATAGAGTTTGGCTCTGCAAGAAATGTCCCAATGCTTCAGCCAGGGCCCCTCTCCTTTCTGACTCAGCCCTGGCCAGGAAGTCACTGAGACACTTTCATGATGGAAGAATTTTTGTAGAAATTGTGATTCTGACTAATAATGATCCTTCCAAGCCAGGTTTCTGATAGCAAGGCGTCCACCTGCGTTGGTGCGAGCGCCTGCTCCTTCCTGACTGCAGACGCACTGTACAAATTCCCATGTGCTGGCCAAATTCCCAGGCCTTTGCCACCATTAACTGAGGCTCGAGACCAAGTCTCCTTGTAAGCCAGGCCCTAAATGATTTCCCAAAAATCGCACAGGGAGCTGCCATCGAAGCCAGGAGTTGCGTGCCGATCTCCCAGGTCCTAGACCATGCCTCAGCCCTTCTCAAGCCTCTCTTATCACTGCTCACCCTTCAGGGCTTGACCACAAATACACAAGCATGCCATTAACCCCAAATCTGTCCTTCCTGACCTATTGAGAAATTCAGTTCAATATTCCAAAAGTTGCTGCAGCAGTTTTGGCTGCAATAAGCTATTTTGTGCCCTGAAGTCCTGCGGTTGTGTTGTGCCCTGTGAAACAGGTGCCTTGTATCATCTGGAAATAGTTGCATTTCAGCACGGGGATGAAGTGGATTTCATGGGCAGCTTGAGAATTGCTTTTAAGCTTGGTTCCTGTGAAGTGAAAAGCCAGCTTTACGCATTAATATTGCTAAGGCACATTTTGGGGTGGGCATTCTGACAGAAAAATACCACTTTATTACAAACACAGGGAAGAGGCTCTTTTTTTTAAAAAAAGTCTTTTGTTATTTTTCCAAACCATACTGCATTTGGTCTAACCCATAGTAATAAAATATGCATTATGTCAGGAATGGAGTAGGCCAGTAAGCTCATAAATGCTCTTCCCTGATAAGCAAGCCCAGCCCTGGCATCTCTGCACACCTGAGGAACGGTCGGCAGCGCCTCACAAATCCAGCATTCAAGTCGAAGCAGGAATCTTGGCTGTGCTTGTGAAAAGGGGATGCCAAGAAATTCTTTTTTAGCTGATTTATGATTCTACCTGCAAAAACATTCTTAAATTGGAATTTTTTTTTCCGACGTTGTCCTGACGCAGGGAAATAGGATCATGATTCCAGAAAAAGCAGTTGGCATGGCTCACTCTGGCATGTTCTCCCTCTCCAGTCCCTCTCCCCTTTTTTTGTGAAAAAAAGGGGGAAAAGAATTATAGGATTTCTAGCATCCTTGTTATGTCCTGACATCATGCAACAACCAAGAAATCGTCCATCTCCCATGTATCACACCGGCACACGTAAAGGTTTTAATTAACTGCGAGGGTAGTAAATTTTTTGTAGAAATCAGTGTGAAGGCATTTTGCAGACTTCAGTCAGGTGCTTTTGTCTGATGCTGCGTTTCCCAAGCGCGCCTTCACGCATTTTGCAATCGCTCGCTTTGGACAGTCCGCAGAGCCAGTGGGAATGGGGCACGTGCTCAGGTCGTCGATGGGCACGCCGGACAAACAAAAAAGGGGAATTTTGTCTTTCCCTTTCAGCTACTGCGATTTTCCTTTTTCCCAGGTGTGTTACTTGCTAGAAAAAGGATTCTCGGAGCTGCTGTCAGTTGTCTAGTACCTTGTGCGACAACCCGGAGAGGGCTATAAAGAGATTCTGCTGCTATTGCATGGATGTACGAGCACATTTTCAAATGCAAATAATGTGGCTGATCGAAGGCTGGTATATTGTACGCCGTTATGCAGCCAAGCACAAAGAATTTTATACGTAAACCTCTACGCACCCCTCTGCTCCCCATTATTTTGTCTCCAGCAGTGGACTTGGATTCTTTCTGAAGATGTTTCTGTGGTGTAAGAGCTGCTGTCGTTGCATCTCTGTCATGATGAAATGAGTGCGCGGGCAGCTAGCAGCCCGGGTAAGGGAGGTATCCGTGCCGGGGGCTTGCTGGGGCAGCCCAAGATAAATGCACCAAGGAGCTCGGGGAAACGGGTGCCCCAGAGACCCACGTCCCCTCCACCCCACCTGGGGACGGGGAGACACCCAGGAGCGATGCCTGAGAGTGGAGGCAGCACCTGCCAAGTAAGTCTGGCCTTTTGGAGGTAAATGAGCGTTTCTCTTTGTTCTGGGAGATGTACCTAAGGCAGGGTGGTGGTGGTGGGATTTACAAAAGCCTAACGAAGCCTGTCTCAACCGTAACAGTCCGGTGGAGAGTCCGCTCACCTGAGATACTGGGGTTGCAATCTCTTCTTCAAGCTATATGCATTTATATAAACCAGAGTTACTTGGGCAGGAGATACTGGCTGAAGGTGGAGGACCCAAGCTCAAACCTGGACAAGGAGGCTTGAACCCAGAGCTCCTGAGCTCCAATTAGAAATGTTCTGATTTTGGATTTTCTGGGAAAAATAAACATGCTGGAAAGCCTACTAACAATACAGTAGTGCAGATTACAATTGGTTCAGTGCTTGAGCATACTCCCTGCCCATTTTGTTTCTCAGGATATAGATAGGATATAGCTAGGGAGGGGGACACTGGTACCCTGCTGAGCTCACCGGGCCTTTCCTTGTCCATCCTTGAGTTTGCTAAGCCCGACTAATTCATTTCCCTGCAAAGGCTCTTGGCGCTTTTCTTTAAAATGATCCTTTACTTCCATTAAAAACCCTTCCAGACTGCAAATGCTGCTCCTCTCCGCTTGTGGTGATGCTGCACACGGGATCAAAACAGGCAAAAAGGCAGTCCCTAGCAATCTTGGGGGGAAAGCAGGTTTTGCTTGCAGTCTAATTAATTACATTCTCACTTGGCACTGACAACAGAGCTGTCCTTGTGCATGAAATCCTGGGGAAAGTCACTTCAAACAGGCCGGGTTATTTTCATTTTCCAAACTAAAGGGAGCGCAGAAATAGACAAAACAACCTGGAGCGAGATATCAGCCCGGCAGCTGAGCCGTGGGCCCTCGGGCTTCTTGAAGGGACAGAAGCTGTGGGAACAGACCCAAGGCCGGTTCGAATTATATACTGAGTGCTCAGAGAGTTATAACATAAAGCTAATATATGGACTAATATATTTTATTGTCTCTATTGCCCTGTTTTGCGTTGGTCTTCTCAGCCGGCATCAGGGAGAGCATTAGAAAGAAAACACGTTCCCACTGAGCAGGCCTCTGGCGCTTTCCTGTAGATTTTCCAGTGACAAAACCGGAGGTGCAGCAGCTGTTAGAAGTGGGGAAGGTGCCCGCAGAGGTGCCGTGCAGTGGACAGCTGTGATTTGTGCTGCCTGTCCGCTGCATGTGGCTGTCCTGCCCTGCAAGGACACGGCTGTGCAGCACGGCATGGGGAAGCTGCTGGTGGTGGCCACCTGCACGGGTGTTTCTGCTGCTGGCAATGAGCTGGAGGTGGCCACCGCGGACAGATTTGGGAGAGCGGGAGTGACAAAACCAATGCCGGCAGGAGTATCAAGCTGCCCCATAGGGACTTCTTGAGCCAGAGACCGTAGCCACAGCTTGGATGGACTTTGCTGCCTTAAAGGTGGCTAATCCCTCTTTCGACCTGTTCCCCCTCGTGGCATTGGCACCTGCATCATTAAGTCCATGGCCTTCCCAGTTTCAGCAGGCACGGGATGAAAAAGGGCCTTCCTGGTGCTGGGTTTGAAACTTCTGCCTGGTAATCTCATTCGTTGCCCTCCTTTATTTGGCCTGCGGGAACGGGGTTGCTGAAGAGGCAGCCTGGGTATCAGAACGGTGTCCATCAAAGTCTTCCTAATAGTGCACAAAAATAGGCAGTTGCAGATGAGTTTTTCCTTATGGATCTGCACCCACTAATTACATACTAACTAGGTATGAACTTGTACTTCTGGGCATAGCTATGTCAGCCTTCTTTGAAGGCAGTTTCCTTGCTTTCCATAGTCTGCCAGCAGCTACACAATCCTACATGCAGTCCGATATTTCTCAGTTTTCCTTGAAGCTAGTGTCCAGACTGGTGGCATGTCTTTCCATGTCAAGGCTTGGTGACCCAGCTCAAACCACCCGGATCTGTGAGCTTCATTCTTATTTTAAAAGTCCTAATGGAGTTAAGAGCCTCAGGGGGGCACAAAGTTTTCTTACATCTGAGACATACAGCAGATACAGAAAGTTAAGAGTGCAGCTTCGAGGCTTTGGTTGAGCCTGGAGTGGTCGTGATGGGGAAGATTCAAACCCAGCGTGAGCAGGGGCTACCTTGCCGACTTTAGCAAGGCGCAGAGCTGTTGATAGCAGTGGCCAGGTCTGGCAAAAGCCATGAAATGTTAAGAGGAGTTCAGGTTAGCTGATGCGCGTGGACCTTAATGGGAATTAAAGTCACCATCAAGAACCTCAAAGGCATATTTATTACTTGTTGACTCACACCGCATGGGACAAGCAAGGCATAGTCAGGATTTTGGATGACTTCATCCATGACTTCGTGGGATGACTTGGATGACTGGGTTTTGTCATTTCTTTCCTGGGAGATAAATACCTGATGTGAACCATGAATTTTATAAACTCAGTTCTTGAGCAGGGCACGTCAATTCTTTTTTTATATGTATTTTCCCAGAGACTTTGTATTTCACAAACCTTCAAATCAAAGACAACTAAAAATAGAGAGATATTTGGTTTCCCAAAAACATATTAAGAAAGAAAAATAATCACACTGTTTTTTTGTTATGTTGCAAAACCACAAAACAACAAAGTATGGTCAAGAATGCCAAAGTGTTCCTTAAATTATTTTTTTCTAAAATTAAGCCATTCTCATTTATAACACTAAATGGATATGGAGATTCTTTGCCTTTGAACTAGAAAAATCTTGGAGTTTGCCTGAATTTTGCTTTAGGTAACCCAAATAATCTGGAGTTTCAGTCTCCCAGGACTTTGAGAATGTCACACGCTGAAACCCTTCAAGACCCTGAATGTGCCACACATCCCTTGGCTTTGCAGAAGAAAAACTGATGTTTCCAGAAGATAGCTAAGAATACTGTGAGAGACACTCGTAAGTACATTTCAAGCAGTTTATATTTTCAAGTGCTTCATTTATATTTTCAATTTAAGTCAGCCTGTCTACCAATTAAATTACAGGAAAAGCATCTAACTTCTGGGATTGCTTGGCCATAAAGAACTCAATAACTGTGATTCAGTGCTGAGGTCTTGCATTTAATTCCTCCGGATTTTTTATGGAGTGAAGGTGAAAGCCAAAGATAATGAAATTTAGGAGTTCAGCTGCACAACTGGTTGGCTTCACGTTAGATTTGAAGTTGGCTCTCCAGCGCAGTATTTCTTAGTACATGTGTTTTCTGAAGCACTGATTTCTTAAATCCAAGAACTCCTGTATATAATTGTAGTGTTGCCAGGTCATGGGTTTCTTTCACAGATCTTGCAATGTGCTATGATGCTTTTCTAAAGCCCAAGTTCTTGGATTTGCAAGAATCTCAGCTTTCATTAAATAAATAAACAAAGCTCCTGGCTGACTTGACTGTAGGAAAAAAAAATCTTGAAAAACACGACTGAAGCATAACCCAGAAACTGGAAAACCCCAAAACTTGGGAAAAGAAAATAATTTACCTCTTTTTTCCATCTCACAATTTAGAAGCAAAACGCACGATACTTCCTGTGGTTGTCTAGGTCATCTGAAGGCTCGAGCAGAGCACTTGCACCCAGAAGAAAAGGTGAGCAGTGCCAGGCGGGGGAGCAGAGATGGGGCAGGGTAATGAGGGCTCCCTAGCAAAGCCTTCTGCCTTTGCGAAGCTGGCTACGGGCAGCAGCCTGTGTCCCATGTCCCCTCTGCTCGGTCACGCGTGGCTGCCTGGCAGACCTTGGGCACTTCTGGAGGTGCTGGGGGCAGACCTGCAGGCTTGCTCGCTGCAAATCAGGAATTGGCTTTTCTGGAGCGCCTTGAGGTGTCCCTCCAAAACCCAGCTCCTGCCAGGTCAGGCTCCTCAAACAAGACTGAAATCAATGTGCTGCTCTGCTCTGTGAGTGAGCATGGCCTTCTGGCTTTTGCATATTTGTCCGGCCTGTGTCAGCCAGGCAAATCCCTTCCTTTAGCTCAGTATATCTCACCACACTGTTCATTGCAGTGGGGAGCCTGCGGCAGGAGCCCTTGGGCTGAATTTCTGCCTGTAGGTGCCATGCAGAGGGCTGACAGCAGCTTCCTCGCTTTTATTTGCCATAACAAAAGCGACTGTCACTCAACTTCACTTTTTGTGAATCGCTTTGGAAAACAACTTTTTCACCTCCATTATTGATGGCTGCAAAGGTGTAACAGAGATGTAGGAAGGGCAAAGATCGTAGTGCTCTCCTGACTTCCCTGGTCCTTCCAGGATCCAGATGTTCTCACTGATGCAGGAGAACGAGACTCGTGCTGTCTTGCCACAGAGGCCATGCTTTGGGTGAGAGGGATTAAGTGTTAAGATAGTTAACGCTTTAGGAATTGAGAGAAGGGCTTGGCGCAGTTCCTTACCTAACCCTTGAGCCTTGCAAATGTTGGCATCGTTATTTCAGAATACACATGGGAAATTTATTCTTGCCCATAGATATGGCCTGATGGATGGTGGAGCCCTGCCAGATGCCGGTGTGTATGATCTGGCAAAGAATCTCTGCAAAAAGGAATGCAAAAGATTTTCCAGATATATTTTGGGGAGTGAGCAGACAAGTTTCGACTGAGCTGGTAGGATAGCTGAGGTCCCATTGCATCCCACTGGAGTGAGTCAGTCCATCCTCACAAGCACCAGGAAGTATTTCACCAAATTCCTTCTGTAGCTGAAATGTCTCAGCTGAACTTCCCTCCTACAATGAACCTTTTATTCTTGAAGAATGGGAAGTGAATCTCCGTATTATGTCTGCGTTTTGGAAATGAGAGAGGAAAAAGGAAAAGCACTGACTTGCTTCCTGTCTGACTACCTGGGCACTTCTACTGTAAGATATTTCTGGGCTTTTTTGATGAATTTTCCTCTTAAACCAAGCGAGAAAACTGCCGCATTTTAATATCATCAATACTTATTTTTGGTACTGTTTGTCTGGAGGCCCTGATCAGGATCAGAGCTTTATTGCGTTAGATGCCGTGCAAACACACAGGGAGACACAGCCTTGTTCTTTGAAGAACCAGCTGATTCAGAGATCCAGACTTGGCACAAATAGTGCAGAAGAGGTGACTAAACTGGTCTGATGGTCCTTAGGGAAATATCCATTTATGATGAATGGACAAATATGCACCCATTGTGTAACTATTGACTTTATGGTGCTCCTCTTGGTCACATTAGCAGCTGCCATGATGCAAGTGTAACACTCTGGCTTAATGCACATGGTCTTGTCCTCCCACTGGTCACCCAATGCACGCATGCATGCTTGGTTCTTGCTGGTCTCGATGCTGAGACTTGGTCCCTGCAGAGGATGGGAAACAGCCCCAGTCCCTTCCATGCCAGCATTCATCACCAGCTTTGCTAAGTCTGAAGAATCATTTTTCAAGAAAAAGTTCCACAACCTGAAGTGATTAAAAAAAACAACAAATGAGAGGTAAGTTTCTGCTGGTGTGTTTACCGTCAAGAAATTAGTACGATGTATTGGGGGTGAGGAGGACTAAGAGTGTAGCAACGATTCTCCATTTCTTCTATTCTTTGATTCCAGGCTGGATGCATTTCTGGGAGTTGTGCTTTGGGCAAATGCAAGATTTTGGCTGCCGTTCAAGGGTGACTCCACAGAGAGCAGCCTCCAAACTGTTTGCAGTTTCGTCTCTTATTTGGATGTGATCCACCATGGAAGTAAGAGCCACCCATGGAGCTCTGATCTAATTTTAAACTTTCCTAGAGCTTTCAGAGGATTTGATGCAGATTCTCAGTTGGGGGTTGAAGTAGATGGAGTAAAACATATACATGAGATACGCAGCTAGATAAATAGGATCCTAGCAGGGAAGGCCCGTCATGACATAAACACAGATGCGCCTGAACAATTAGATATTCATAAGGACTATTTATGGCTGTCTGATCGTTTATGCAATCCATAAAAAATTCAAAAGCAGTGAAGCAGGGTAAAGCAGAGATGCCTGGTTAACCTGACTCAAACTTACGTGGAGCAGTCCCAGAAACATGAGGAAAAGGTAATGAGTGACCATCGGAAAGACACATTTGCGATGGTGCTTCATGGAAATAGGATGGAGAAGGATCAATCGCTAACGTTTTGATACTGCAAATTTCTGTAGGTTTTCTATAAATGGATGGTAGTGTCCCTGTGTATACTTTAAAACCATAATTCATCAAAAGTTAAATTTTTGGCAGGAAAGAATGAGTCTCTTGTCTGTATTTCTAGATTGCCAAAACTCACTTCTTCAGGGTTGAGCTGCCTTTATTATTATTATTGTCTGTAGGAGGCTCAGTGCTGAAATAGAGTCCCATTGGGCCAAGTCTTCTATACACCAGAAAGAGAGTTTCCATCCCAAAAACTTGCAGTCTGAATATAAGGAAAAAGATAACAAACAGATTGGGAGTGCCAAAAAAGTGCAGTTACATTGCCAGCCATAGCATTAGGTAGCAGTCAACATCTGCTAATTATTGTCAAGTTCCCTTTAGCAAAGATTTTTAGCTGAAGGCAGCTGTATTTGAAACAAAATGTTTTTATCAATCCACTTTATTTTTCCACTTTCCCCTCACACGATCATTATGATTTTATCTTTTTCCCCCCCTCAGTTTTGTCTCCCGCAAGACAGGAAAGCCATTTCTTGCTCGGTCCTTGACAATGCTTAGCCTTTTGCTTGGATCTCAAACAACCATTTTGATGTTTTTTTTTTCTTTTTTTTTGAATATTTTGATTGTTTCCCCTTATCTCCCCAACCCCTATTATTATATTTTTTCCAGGACTTTTTGAATACGCAGATTCCAGGTGCTTAAACTAAAGACGTGGCCAGATGAAAAGGCCAGCTCCAACCATTAATTCCCCCGGGTCTGGTGTAACCTGAGTCCCAAGCCCAGACTGTAGATAACAGGCTTTGGGGGGGTGCTTTTATGCTTGTGCAGAGCCGGCTAAGCATAGCGAGCCCTTAAGCTGACCTGATCTTAAGCACAGCATACTTACTGCATTATAAGCACATTAATAGATGGAGATATGTATATCCAGGCTTGTGCTTGCTAAATCCCCGAAACTGTCCAGAGACTATATTTTGCAGGATGGCCCCGTTCAGAGCAAAATCGGAGAATACCAATAATAACACAGAGAGCCTGTTCTCTTGCCCAGTTTGTGGATTCATGACATTTTGAGCATTAAGATGCTCAGGTGCCTATCCAGACTTTACGATGCAGTCACTCTGGGATGAATTTCCGAGCCCTCAGGCAAGATTTTTCATACAATGAGGGCTGGATTTGGGAAAAGCGCAGTTAGGTACTTAGCTGTATCTAGACAGTTCCTTTTGGGATGCAGCTGGTGCAAACGGGATGCTCTACCATACGGGAATGGTGTCGGTTGTGCCGGGGCATGAGCTGCCACAGGGCAGCGGCTCCCAGGAACGCATCCTAGCCAGCATGATGCTGATCGGAAAGAAGCAGCAAGACGGATATCCTAGTGAGGAGGCACGTGAGACATCTGAACAGATGGATATCAAACAACCAGACTCCTCCAAACATGTGCAACTGATAAAGTACTAAATGAATGTTAGAAAGTCCATGAGCAACAAGAGTTGGTTGGGGTTTTTTTTAAGCTCAGGAGAGTGGTCTCTTAGCATCTCTTTGCAGTGGTTGGATATATCAGGTTTCTGCCTACATTATTTTCAGGCCCTTCCTCTTGTGACACTGCCACAGCCTTGGAGAGGTCAGGGCTGGAGTTTTCAGCTGCAAATAGGAAAAGATTTTAAAAAGTTTAGGTCCCATTTAGACTGCTAAGGAAGAACAACTCCTGTTTTGATCTTTGTAGCTGGGTTTTATACACCCCTCGGTGTTCTTGAATTCCTCTTGAAATCCGGGGCCTTGTTTTGGTGCCTAAATACTTTTCTTTGTAGCTGAATTTGGCGTCAGTGTTAGCTTTTCCGCGTGCTGCTTTTGGGCCTGGGCATGCCATGAACCAGTGACACTTCTTCCCCGGTAGCTGTCCATTACTGTAATCATTTGTCATCTGAAACAACTGTTTTATTTTTCCACGTCTTGCCTGTCACATCCTGTCCGACTGACCGTCTCAGCCGTTTGACTGCACTTGACTCAGTTCCATCGTGTGGGAAACTGGTGCAAGGACATATCCGAGTCAGCACAAATCTCTTTAGGAGACTGATACAGCTTTATTTTGAAATCCTCTCACTCACTCCCTTGCTGCGCTCCCTGTTGTTGTTGAGGTTTCTCATATGGGTCTCCCGCATCCAGCTTCCGCCCTTGTCCTTGGCCAACCCTTGGGCCACGTCTCCCTGGGGCTTTGCTTGAGATTGACTCATTTCATAATTTTTTGCTGCCCAGCTCCGTTCCGCCAGCTGAGGCTGGTGATATTTCTGAACCAAGATTAAAGACACCGTCCTATTTCCTACCACACGCTTGCTTTCTGCCGGGCTGAGGCTCCTGGTTATTTATACCTGCCCTGGTGTTTCTTGATTCACTACTTTTGGCAGGGGGATTAACCCTGGTTTCTGTACAGTCTGCTACTTTGCCTCTTCTGCTCCACCTCAACTTCTCCAAACCTTGCTCTTCTCTTTCCTTGTCCTCACTGAGCAAAGGAGGCCACCAGTGACTTTTTGACAGGTTAAAATCAAGTTGTTTTTTCCCTTTTTGACTGATGCTTAGCACGTTTCAATGCAGTGTGGATGCCACAGACAGTATTACTTTGGAAAATGAACCTAACTTTAAAGGATCTCAGACCGTTTCTGTGTGTGCCCTCAAAGAGGAGGAACCGAAATCACTGTCTTTACTCTGACTTTTCCATCTGAGCAGTCATGCATTTCTGGTGGTCTGTGTTGTCCAAAAACCAAGCTGCCGTGGCACTCGGAGGGGGAAGAGGTTTAACCACCATCTTCTTTTTAAGTGCAGAAGGTTTCCTTACAGTAATGAAGCCTGCAGTTCGTAAATGCATAAATAGCAAGCCTAAAAATAGAAGGTTGCAGTAATCTCTAATTCTCACCTGATTTTAACATGCTTTCCTTGCTTTTCCACTGAACCCTGGTGGACAGTTTCTTTCTCAGTTCTGAAATGAAATCCTTAGTAGCTAGTTCATCTACTACTGCTATTTTTTTTAAAGGTGTACGATTTTGTAAAGCTTTTCAGTGAGATACACCAGTGGCCCGAAGAATTCCCTGTAGATCTGAAGCTGGTTTTGTGACACTCACTCCTCCCAAAATTCCTGGTAAACTTTTTGTCTTATTTTCTCAAGTTTTCAGTGCCTTATGTGGACAAACATGGTGACTAGGAGACTGAGCCTGCAAGCTGCTGAGATGCTGAGGCTGTTATTCTTCTCACTTTGCTCTGCAAGACAGAAAGTTAAATGTATTGTGAAGATGTTCTGCCAGTACCTGGAAGCTGGGATCTAACTAAGGAACCAGCCCATGAAAACTATGCAGAACTGAGAGTATTCTTAAAATATCTTTAAATAAATAGGACATCTTACGTGTGCTATCGTAGCAGAACAAGGATTCTGTGATGACCACCTTCACAGTAGCTGTATTATGTAGATCGCATCTAAGTTCACAAATCTAAGGACAGTGATCTTTCCAATACCTGTTCCAGCTTTCAAATCAAAAAAAAATCAAAAGTAAAAGGATTTTATACCTGTTCCTGGATTAGGAGCTCAGAGGTGCAGACACTTCACTTTTTAAGTTTGTGAAAGCACTTACCACTTAACAGGTGAAAAGATAAATGAGTACAAGTCCCGCCTAGGTTGTTCTTTGATCATTGTGACATTTTGTCAAACTAATGTAAGAAATTCTTTCCTTTTGCACACATGCCACACACTTTTTGTCTTAATTGTGCGTTGGGCAACCATCCACTCTTGAGAAACTGGGACTCTCTATTTTTTGGACATGATGCTCTGTGCTAATGCTAAAAAATCAAGGTCAGGCTTGCCGACTTATTGAGGAGAAGCTGATCTTGCAGTGCTATGTAGCACAGCCTTCCTCTTCCAACAGCGGAAAGCCAGCAGAGTTCATACCCAACTGCCCAAACTGCACGGCGAGGAAATTGCTGCATAAACAGTCTATTTACTTTTGACTGTGTGCTCTCTTAGAAACGATTAGAACATCACTTCTGCCCAGAGTGACAAAACTGCACAGAAAAGGATTCAGCTCTTCAAAATGTCAGTTAACGAGAAGGAGGTGGCCAGGCCTGTGCCCTGGAGGTGGAAGAGCCAGCACTGCTGTGCCAAACTGCAGCCACGGGCTTTCTATGTGGTCTCGGAAAATTAGAGGTGGCTTGCAGGGCTGAAGTCCCCGGAGCCGGCGGTGAATACGGAGCAGTCAGCGCGTGCCAAGTCCCACGGCAAATAAAACCAAACCGCCCCTCCTGCTAAGCCATGCATCCAGCAAACCTCCTGGGAATGGGCTCGGCGAACTGCTTCAAATGCAAATCGCCGCTCTCGGAGGCACGGATTCACGCGCCCGCACCACCACTGTGCTGCCCCTGAAAGCCAGACACGACTCAAAGGCGTCGTGAAGCACCTCGCTGGATTTTGACCTCCTGCAGGAACGGAGCAGCCCGTGAGCATGCCTTTGGACGGACGGCTGTGTGCATGTTTTGCCCTCCTTGGCCAGCTTCTTCCCTTGAGAAACTGCCGCCGTCTACGCGGCGCAGGGTCCGTCTGTCACAGTCTGTCGCCTCTTGGCTGGGTTCCACCTGGCAGCTTTTCGCCTAAGCCCTTCGGACAAAACAGGTCCTTTCTTCCTCTCCCGGGGGCCAGGAACTGCCAACGAGGACCCTGAGATTAGAGTGTTAATGAGAGCGGGAGAGGCTTGCACCATCGCCCACTGTATGTCACGAGCATGGATTTATCTCATCCCAGTCCTCCGCATCCAACGCAATCCTCGTCATGAGAGAAAGGCGTTGGAAGCTTCAGCGACTCCCACAGTGGACGTTTCAGAGAAGGAACGAGTTCCTTGACTGAGCCGGGCAGAGAAAGGCGCTGGATTAGTGATGGTGTCAGAGGCTTTTTTTTTAAGGCAAGAATCCCTGAGCATGCCCAGTTTCTTGTATTTTGTCTAAAATCCATAGAGATTCCTCCCAGTGTCCATCTGCAAATGCGCTGGGGAGAACTCTGCCACCATCTCTGCCCCTCTGCATCGACGCCTTCGCAGACGCCCACCTTCTGGAGCCCTCCGCAGAACGGACCGTCACACAAACAGAAACCCGGCGTTTGGCGAAGGAGCGTGATCCAGCGCGTGCTCGGCCCCAGCGTTTATCGCTGGAGCTTTGCAGCAAACGCTACCCCACGTTTGCAGGCGAGTGTCGCAGGCCTGCAGAGCGATAAGCCTCCGCACGGCCCGGCGCTTAAACCTGGAAGGAGGTTTTTCCAAATATTTGCAAAAGGCTTTGGTGCCTTCCTGGGCGTTTCAGGAACGCTGGGTGTTGTATTAGGATGGGCTCTTCCTTATCTTAAGACACTGCCCATCGACAGAACCCAAACTCTCGAGACCGTCTGGAGGGTATAATGTTAAATAACGTAATCTGCACGGGTGCACACAGGTTTTTAGCAGGTACTGCAAGGGGACTGGGAGCTATCGATGGGTTTTGTGGTCTGGCTGAGTCACCTCATTTACCTGCACCTTTAGTGCCCTTTCTACCCTTCATGTTGTTTCTTTATGCAATGAACTTTCTGGGTACCTGCGTGGCACCTGGCAAAATGGGATTAGATCTAAATTGAGGCCTCCAAAGTCTGCTATCTTTCCCATGCCAGTTGAATTCCCTGGAGCAAATCCTGCTTTGTTATGTTAGCTGAGCTACAGCCTCCTCCTTATTTTCTCTTTGTGTTGAGGAGCAGGAATAGCCAGGAATAAAGAAAAACAGACAGAAAACAAATAGGCCCTGCCAATGCCAAATGGACTTCGTATGGAGTTAATTCCTTGTTGTTTGTTATACACTGCAGTGATTTCGGCCCTCTTTTAATTCAGCTCTCTCACAACCAGCGCAGGCTTGCACAGATGCAGCCGAAAGTGAAATTAGAGCCACAGTCCATAAATACTTCAGCCAAGATTAAAGGTGCTCCATAAATGCGGCACGTGTTGTTGTAAGGTGTTTCCAGATAAGAGTGAATTGGGTTACCCTTCATCTCATTCAAGAAAAATACCGTACTGCAGAACCAGACTCTGGAAACCCATTATGTGAAAAACTGATTTACAAGGGTCAAAGAAAAATCTGTGTTATCTTGTTTTCCTTGATAGTGGATAGGGTTCAAATGCTGTCACTTGTGAGGCAATTGCTTCACAAGGGATTATTGCATCCAGCTTGCGGAAGGACCTGCTCTCCTGGAGCTGCTTCTCCTCCGGCTGGGGACACCCATGTTGCAGCAGGGCTGTCCCAGCTCTGAACCCTCTCCTACCCACTCTGCCCTTCCTGGCCCCAAGGAGGATCCTTCAGCCTTTTGGGGTGCAAATGTTGATTTCTGGCATGTTGCTGAGAAGCCAGCGTGGAGTTTGAAGCCACGGAGATAGTGCAGAAACATGCAGGGTGCACGGCTCTTCTCAGAGCCATCTTCTCTCTCTCTTTGACACCGTGTAGCAATGATGATTTTAATTACTAATTTCATGTTTTTTCCTCCCCTGTTTTAAATGTGGAAAGCCAGTACAGTTTTGTTCTGCTGCCATTCAGACTCTTTTGCAAATGTAGACTGATTCATTGGTTTAGAGCTAATTGTATTTGCAGATGGCGAGCGCTCAGCAAACACCAGTGTGTGAATTGGCTAAACACGCTTGTTTTCTCTTGACCCTTAAGCTAAATCAAGCATCTAGATGCACACTAGATCATGACTGAGATGTTGGGAATGTTTCCTGTGTTAAAATGCACAGCAAGGATTTGGGGATTTTACCTGCTAAAAGGGTTTCAGGAGCCCGGGGCTGGATCCGTGAAGAGGTGCTGGGTCACCAGTCACCAAGGGCTTAATGTGGAGTATTTCTAAAAGTCCAGTTATCCTGGCTAGACCTGCCTGGAAAAATGCACCAAGATGCAGATCAGCTAGATTGTGCAGCCCTAAAGTGAGGCAATGATTTACAAGACGAACCAGCAGGCCAGTTCACAGGGGGTTTGACACGTGATGTTAACAGCGTGCTATTAAACGCCGAGTTCCCCGCGTCCGAGCAGCGCTGTGTGGCACCGTGCCGGCCGCGGGATCGAGTGAGGACAGCAGGTAGTGACGAAACTCCCTGCAGGAGCCTGTCCAAAGCTTTCCCTTCCCCGCCCATTGCCCTCAAGATAACTGTCCCATTGGAAATCAGCCGGGAGGAAGATGCGTGGAGGGATCTTGGGAAAATCAGCTGTGGAGACCGGACTTCAGCGATCGCTAAAACAGCTGCGATTCACTTTTGCTCTGATGTTCACAATGCAAAGAGTAAATCAGCTGACAGCCTTGGCCAACGAGCAGAAACTTTGTGCTTGCTAGCCCGGTGACCTTGATAAAATCACTGGGGCCGGTGATCCTGGAGGTGCACACGGGTGTGCAGACCCCATGAGATCTGCTCCCTTTTTTCCTCATACTGCCCTGTTGTGGGATAACCTTGCATCTGACTACGGGCCTTTGGGTCCCATGTCATGTCCTTGCAGCCTGGATCCTCCAAGAAGACTGAGCAGCATTGCCTTCATCTCTCCCCTTGCAAGCAGATGGGTGCCTATGCCTGGAGCTGTGGGGAGATGTGGCTGGACCTTCAGGGGTCACACCTCTGCAACTGCTCTGCAGGTGGGCACTGAGCCCAAATTAGCCATTTTTCACAGAAAACTCCTTCCTTCTGTCTTCTTTCTATTATATTTGGTAGCCCAAGGCTTACCACGTCCAGCTGGAGCTCTGGAGATTCAGGTTCAAATTGATTTTCTCCATGATTCAGAGCAAGAATTTGATCTTGGATATCCAGCACCTAGTTACAGACTGGTCTGAGGTAGGTCTTCCTCCATACCTCTTTCTGGAGTTAGTCCTTCTTTTGGCCCAGAGAGGAAAAAAAGCACTTTTGGGGAGCCCTGGTCTGAGTTCAGTTTTGTATGCTGGTGAATATTTGGGTATTTGGGGCAGAAAACTTCCATGGGAGAGCATCCCCTCCCCCAGCAGAACGTCCTGTAGCTTCGGTGGGAGGGATGAACCCAGGTTAGCAGTTTGGTGACTGGGCTGCTTTATAGCTCTAACACCAGCATCCTTGTTTGTGGGAAGTGGATTTTTGTCAAAACGACCCTATTTCCTTGAGGAAATTACGATTTTTGGTTGATAAAGGCAAATAATAGATGTAAGACACATTGACTTTGCTAAGGCCTCTTTGTACCACGTGGAAACTGGTAAAGATTTCAGTGCTATTTCCTGTGTCCATAAAGAAGATTTTAAGTGGGCTGCAGCACAGGTGAGCTGGAGGAGCCTGGAGGAGATTACATGCCAACAGGTCAGATATTGCACATCCCAATTTCAGGCATGCAGCTTGGATCTAAACCTCAGCTGTCATCAGAGCTGAAGAATTCATTGTGATTTTTTTAGGAAAAAGGGGAAAAGGACCTCAGTGTCAAAATTGTGGAGGAGTTACCAGGGATAATTGTTTCCCCATTGTATATAGCAACAGTTAGACCAATATTTCAGCTCCATTGATACTGATACTCCTAAGAATGTTGACAAATTAGGCAAGGTTCAGGAGCGAGTACACAAAATTTGGGTTGGGTTGAGACAACAGAAAAGGGGTGGGAAAATGCATCACTGTGCTGTGTTTAAAGAGCTTGATCCATTTATTGAATCAGAACGATGATTAAGGGGAGATTTGACTACGTAAGGGAATATTTCCACAGGAGAAAGTTCTAATTAGTAAATACATCTTTAATCTAGGAAAAAAGAATGCAAAAAGTCTGCTGGTGGTTGCTGAGATGCATAATTCAAATTGAAAGTAATTGGGTGTTTAGCCCTTAGGACAGAGAGATGCAGGAAATGATGGGTGCTCTGTCTCTTTATGGAGGTCAATCAGTAAGAAAGTCTTTCTTTAATGGACTTTGTCAAGGCATTGGGCTGAAGTGGATGAAAATATATTGCCTGTGATACAAATGAGGTCAGATGAGCTTATCATTACACAAGGAATAGCTTGACTGTGGACAGCAAACTATTCTTAACATTTATCTTACCTTATTTTGCAGAGCAAACAAACGGCAGAAATTTATTTAACATGGAAAGAACATGCCAGATCTGACTGGAAAATGGTATCTCTGGCACCTGAAGACATGTTTCTGAATTCACTAGGTAAGCGTTTTTAAGGACATACCAGTGGGTATACTGTATCTTCAGCATAACAACAGGAGCTTTTCTTAAACAAGTCCCTAAAAGCTACAGTAGCCTTGAGGCACTGGGTTTAAAATACATATATTAGTTCTGCTCAGCTAACTTCTTCCACTTGGTTTCATGTAAAAGATACCTTGGTTTTTATTGCAATAGCCCATGAGCAAAAATCTCTCACTTAGGCATGTTAATGCACATCCTGTGTATTTACTAGGTCTAAAAGGAGTGCTCTGAAGAGCTATTTTTGAAAAAGGCATCTCAAGCGTTACTAAATGAAGCCTCACTTTCTGCCATTTGCCCCACTGGGAGTTATATCTATTTATTAATAATAATTTTGCTTCTCTTGAGATCGGCAATGCCACCTTCTCGGGTCTGCAGATTTTGCATAGAGCATGACTTACTGGTTCTGTAGAGGAAGCAGCCTGGGAGCAAGTTGGAGGAAAAAGCGCCAGCAAAGAGCAGAGCTGCTCAGGCCTTCATTCCTCTCCAGTCACATGAATATATTTACCACAAACTCTGTCACCTCCATCCACCGTCCTGGTCAGAGGGATTGGGAGTTTGTAATTTGGCCGCCAGATACAGCAGAAATCACTCTACGCGTTATCTTTCAGAATGGGTACACCGTATATGTCTTATGCCTGGTCCCAGCCAAAGACACCAAAGAAACGATTCATCAGCTTGAAAACCTGCCCAGAGTACAAACAAACTCGGTAGAGAGAAGCTTTATGACTCATACATATATTCTTCAATAGCCAGTTTTCAATTTTTCTTTTGTTCTCTTTTCTACTTCTCTTCTTCTCTACTTTCATTCAGTTGTTTGCTCCCTTCCTTTCTTCTGCCACTTTTAGACTTTACTTCCATTTTTAATTAGTCATGCACCACTTACAGTTGCGCATTTTCCACATCACGTATGTTCAAATAGCTATGCACAGTGTCCCCCAGGCTTTGGCTTGGTCTCCTCTATCTTCTGCCTGGATATCTGGTACCATTTGATACTCAGAGAGGCTTTTTCCTTCTCCTTATGAAAGTTACAGCTCCAAATTTTTTCTGACATTTGATAGATCTCCTAGAAGAGGAGATCTGTGATGGGCCTGAGAGGTCAAGCGATAACACTGTAGTTGCCCTGAGCAGCCGCCTATGAACCACAAACCCATCAACAAAATACACCAGAACTTCTGTTCCCTCTTCTGACTTTCTGTGGGCTGAGCAGCCTGAGCACAGGCTCCATAACCAGTCCCGAAGCGTGTTGCTAATTTTTTTTAATCTTCCAGCCTGATTTCCATAGAAATATTTTTCCTCTAGAAAGCAGCTTGGATATAGATGTTTTACTTCTGATAAAATCATGCCAAGTAGTAGGTTTGCATATGCAACACTTCCTTCTCTCTGCTCTGCAGCCACGGGGAAACCCTCCTTCTTCTCCAAGCTGATTCCCCACTGCTGTAAGAACCTCCCTAGGATGCAGGTAGGCCAAATGCATATTCTCCACATGTGGGGTAAATCCTAAACAGACCCTGAGTGATAAAGTATTTTATAATTGAAAAGAGGGTAGGTAGAAAATGTCAATTAATATTTTTTAGATGAAAAAAAGAAAAGTCAATGCCGAAAGTCATTACAATGTATTAAGAAGTGTTTTGGGTGAGGACAACCTCAACATAACTGAAAAAGGAACAAAGTAGTAGCTCAGGATGCATATCCAGGTCGGATGGTCTGGATTGCTCTGACCAGGAATCTCAGATGTACGCAACACATATGCACTGGCGCAGCCCACGAGCTTCACACTTGATGTGTGAGGGACGTATCAGACTGGCTGGGCAGGCACCGTAATACTGTGCTCCTAGCAGCAAAACTGTGTTCCCTGGATCTGTGAGCTTTGCTGCACACGTGCAGATTACCAGTACAGCATGTGTGTGTCCGTGACCTTCATGCATGCACCTGCACTTAGGACATGAGGACTTCCCTATGGTCCCGGAGGTTGTCCCTGCAGCTCATGCACAGAAGATTGGGTACATCCCTCGCGCTGCAGGCAGGCGTATTTCTGCCTGGGAAGTCCCAATAACTCCTAACGTGAGATCCACCAGGTATGGTTTGCTTCCAAGGAAGCAGATCCACCCACCAAACTTGCCACAGAGATGGCTCAGCTACTTCCTTCATTTTTTACTCTTGGAAGTTGAAGCGCCTTTTTAATAAACAGAACTCACTGAGTTTCACAGCAAAGGCAACCAGAGCTTATTGCAGTTCGAGGTCTGCTCTAGTGTCCTTTCACTTTACTGGGCCAACTTTGCTAGGAGGTAGGAGAAAAAAGTTAGGGTAGGGTTGACACAAAGTCCAGTGAGCGTAGACTTGAGAAATTTTTTTTTTTTAATCTAAACATCTAGAATTCTTGGGTGCTCAGCTAAGAATTCCCATGTATTTAGAAACTCCTGTTAAAAACCTGTGTTTCCTGAGTGATGAGTCATGAGTGAAATCTTGATGAGTGAAAGCATCGACCACAACATCCATAAAATGTGGCGTTCTGGCGGGAATGTTCACAAACATGCTGGAGAACTGGTCTGGGGCTGCAGCTTTAGCTGTGGTTTGGTTGCTTCTGCCTTAGAAAAGGGCTTCTAGGCATGAGTATTACTATCTTAGATGTGGTGTCTGGCTGTTTCAAAGAATAACATACACAATAATGGCAGACTGATGAATATAAAGGGAAGTTCAGCCAACATCCTCCAACGAGGGGCAGATTCTTGAGGGGCCACACCCTCCACATCACTGGAAGAGTCCTTTGAAGACAGCAATTTTGGAGATCCCACACTGTTCCCACCTGCTTCTTTTGGCACCTGAACACCTTAAAAATACAGCCCTTAGAAAAAAAGTTAAGACGGAATTGTCTGTGTTTCAGTTTGTGCCCGTTGCCTCGCGTCCTGTCGCTCGGCACCACTGAAAAGAGTCTGGCCCCATCCTCTCGACACCCTCCCTTCAGATACTTGTACACATTGATAAGATCTCCTCTCAGCCTTCTCTTCTCCAAGCTAAACAGGCCCAGCTCTCTCAGCCTTTCCTCATAAGAGAGATGCTCCAGTCCCCTAATCATCTTTGTGGCCCTTCGCTGGACTTGCTCCAGTAGTGCCACATCCCTCTTGTACTGGGGAGCCCAGAACTGGACACAATACTCCAGATGTGGCCTCACCAGGGCTGAGTAGAGGGGGAGAATAACCTCCCTCGACCTGCTGGCAACACTCTTCCTGATGCACCCCAGGATACCATTGGCCTTCTTGGCCACAAGGGCACATTGCTGCCTCATGTTTAACTTGGTGTCCACCAGCACTCCCAGGTCCTTCTCAGCAGAGCTGCTTTCCAGCAGGTCAACCCCCAACCTGTACTGCTGCATGGGGTTATTCCTCCCCAGGTGCAGGACCCTGCACTTGCCTTTGTTGAACTTCATGAGGTTCCTCTCTGCCCACCTCTCCAGCCTGTCCAAGTCTCTTTGAATGGCAGCACAGCCCTCTGGTGTATCAGCCACTCCTCCCAGTTTTGTATCATCAGCAAACTTGCTGAGTGTGCACTCTGTGCCTTCATCCAGGTCATTGATGAAGAAGTTGAACAAGACTGGACCCAGTACTGACCCCTGGGGGACACCGCTAGCTACAGGCCTCCAACTAGACTCCTGAGTTATCTTAGGACTCTGGCCTGGCCTGCAGAAGGACAATATGAATAAGACAAGATGTATTGTCACAGGTAGAGAAAAATGCTTTATCTGTGGTCATCCTGCAAGTTCTTTTGTTACTCTTTCAGGCTTTCTCTTGTGTCTTTGTCCTCCAAGGGCCTTCTGTGCAGATGGAAAGCAGGTGATCAAGATGAAGCATGAAATCCATCTTCCTAACTCTTCCTCACTTATTTTCAATCCCAGCTGTTCTCAGATGATGGTCCAGGGATGCCAACTGTCTGTAGAAAATTACTCACTAGTCACAATCTGTCACCTCTTTCCTTTGCTTCCAGTTTAATTTGTATTACATAAGCACTAAAATGCATTACTTTCCTTCCTAGAGTTCCCCAGGTGACAAAACTTCTGTTGCCAGAGTTGATAAACAAGACAAAATGCTGTAGTTTTTGAAACCACTTGCTTTTTGACATCAAGAACTTTTGCAATCATGTAAGATTTGCAGAAGTCACTCTAAGCATCGATGACCACTGGTGTTGGCTAGTATTTTTCCTCATTCTTTTTTATCAGCCCTTTTGTAGGCTTGGGCCTCTAGTCTGACAGCAAATGACCCCTTCGATGTGATGAGCCCCAGTCTCAGCACTGCTCCTAAGGAGATGCTTGGGGACCGCTTCTCCCAGCTGTTGCCCAAGGGTGCTGGCATGTATCAGGGGAGCAAGTTGGTTTTATCCCAGTGACTGGTGGGAGGTTGTCCCGTAGCCTTGCAGAATTAGTAAGGGGTCTTAGCTGTCCAAATCAGTAATGCTCCTTTTCTGGAGTATTCACTTGAGGGTGTAAATAACATGCTGGAAACCAGATTGTATCCCAGAGGCAGGGAATTCAGAGCTATCGCTCAGTGACCCAGTGTCAGGGACTATTTTTTTCTGCAGACTAAGATGAAGAAGGATCTCTGATACCAGAGTTTAAAAAGTTTATAGATGCCAAGTAAGCATGTCCTTTTTCCACACTTGGCCAGTGCTGATGGTACCCCAGGGCCTTTGATGTCACACGGTGGGGCAGAGAAGGACTCTGCATCTTTCGGTTTATGGTAACTTGTGCTTACACACAGCTGTGCACACGACTGCCACACTGATCACCGGGGTCACACTTGGCACATGGGCGCTCTCCCTCGGTAGCTGTCACACGCGCCACGACATCAGCTTGCATTTGCTGCAGTTCTGCAATATAATTGTTGTAAGCCATCGGACTTGCAGCTCAAAGAGAGAAACCACAAGCTCGATCTGGGGCCAGCATAAACAGCTGTCTGTTTTTAAGTAGTTTTTTTGTTTCACCTCTGAAAATCACCTTCAGCCAGTCTGGGTTGCCAACAACAGCCTTTCTCCCCTGGTGAACGTCTACACGCCGCACGTGTCCAGCCCTGAAGCAGTTTCACCAGTAATTGTCGGCAGTAGGTGCAGCTCGAAGAGGCCATTACAGGACTGCTATGGAGGGGTTTCCTCTGCTCAAGCCCTGGATACCTAGGTAAGCTTCAAGCTGTAGGAACAGGGACGAGCAGCCTCAGAGTCTGGTTTCAGCGGTTTGCCGAGGTGTTTATAATACCCTTGGTATGTCTGGGTTAGACTGTGACCTCAAGGTTGTCCTTAAGTATCACTGTTGACAACCAACCTTGGATCTACTTTGCTGTTCTCTATTATAACCCAAGACCCTTTTTGTGGTCAGCCTGCCCAGTCAAAATATTATCTGCGATTGCTTCAGCGCAATCTCCCGAGATTCTGGACAGGCAACAGGAGTCGAGTACCCAGGAGAGAGATGCTTGATGTCTGTTTTGCAATGGGTCAGTTCTAAGTGCAGTGTGTGCCGAGATCTTTTTTCCTGAAAGCTAGCTTCCTGAAGAAGCTGCGTCGGTACATGCCCAAGCGCAGGCTTGGTTTCTCATTTTGTTTCTTGACCTCGGTCGCTGTAAAGCTTGGGGATGGCGCGCTATAGGCAGAGCAGTCGGGGTAGTCTGGTGCAAACAGCATCCTGGTTTGCTGGAGCAACAAAATGCTGTTGAAGCTGTTTAAGAAGGTAAATCAGTGGGATTAGAAAAACAGATTTTGCTTTTTTTTAAATAAAAAGCTTTTTAGTGGAAGTTAAAAGCTGATTCAGCACAACCAGGAGAAAACAACCCAGCAGAAATTTAAAAAAACAGTGTCTGTTTGTCAGCCAGAGAGTAGAACAATGCACATCTTTGTTCAAAAGACAGAGCATCCAGGAATAAAATAATAAATAAAGGGGCTGTTGAATGGTGCAGACGTACCGTGCCTGCTGAAGGATACGGAATTAATAGGAGGAATAAATCATCCTCAGTTTACCAACAAACAAGCTTGCTCCTGCGCCCATCTCGCAGGGCAGTAAATCAGCCCCAGCTTGCCCCCGACAAGGAGCAGCTTTTTCAGTTCCCTGGGCCGGGGCTCAAGCGGGCATAAAGCCGGTGGGATCCCGCAAGATGCTTTATCCTGGTTGATGAACCAAATTGACGGAGTGAACAGGGAGCAACGGGCTGCTGCTGTGCAGCAACTCTGGACCCCCCTGCACGAGGCAGGGAGTTTGGCTAGAGAAGGAGCCCGTCCATCACCTTTAGTTGTCAAACTGGCCTCGAGCACTGTTTGGGTAACGGCGGGATTCGATTGCCACCTGATGATCATCTAGAAGCACGTGGGAGGTGACCTCTCATCACATGTGTCCTTTCAAAGGTGCTGCTGTAACAGCTAGCACTATAACACCAGCTAGTCTGTGGGGATTTCTCGGGAAAGGATATTCTTGCTGTGAATAGTAGCATTTTTTTTCAGGATGCTCAAGCCATGATCCTTAAAGATATGGAGGAGGAAGGCATTGAAATACCTATCACCTCCTGGGTGTCTTGGCACAGGCTCAGTGCATCCAGCCTGGGCTCCCTTTGCCTGCTCATGGTGGTACTTCCACTCATGTGTTGTATTGGCTTTGCAAGGTGACTAACACCACCTGCAGCCACATGGCCCCATGCCACCTCCAGGCTCACCCAGGTGTTACCGCAGGGAGCAGAGGCTGGTCTGACACCAGGCAGGCTGCCTTTAATCACTCTTTATTGACAGATCTTGCAAAAACACCTCCCTGATCTTAGCTGCTTATGTCTGTTGGCTCTGGAAGCGCAGGGGTGCAGAGAGCCCAGGTAACACCTCCACCAGCTGAAGTGAGTTATCACCCCAGTCGCTCTGCACGTTTGTGGTTTCTGCTCTGCAGTGGGAGTGATGGCTCCTCAAGTGTCTCAGCCCTAGGCCACCATGCCCTCAGCTCAGCTGACCACGGTTGTCTCTGCCCTCGTTCAAACTTTCCTGGTGGTCCATTCTGCAGCAGTACCTGATGGTCTGCTCAGGGCTTTGGTAATGGGGCTGTAACACATCCACCTGTAGGTCATGACCTCACACCAGTACTAAAATGAGTAGGAAAGAAAAGGGAGGATGTTTTATTCCTCATCCTGTGCTCCTCACAGGGAGGTCACCTGGGCACCTGCAAGCATATCTCCTCCCTCTGTGGTCCTGTATGCTTCTCCAGATTCAGCAGCAGGTAAAGAGCTGTTGCAAAGACTGGATTTGCTTCTGCACTAGGTTGTTTCTCACCTAAGGAGGGAGAAAGAGCTCTAAATCTTTCTGAAGTTAAGTTTGCAGGGGTGAGCATGTGGGAAGAAGATGATAGCTAGCTCAGGTTGTTAGCTGAGCTTTTGAGCAAGCTGAAATGTGTGTTGTCCTCAGCTGAGCTCTGTGCCCTAAGTCTGGTCCTCAGTAATGGTAAAGGTGGTAGGAAGAATTTCTTGCGTAATAACACATTTGGACAGTTTGGTTGGGAATAATCAGGTTGAGTCAGTTGGATGGAGCATAACTTAATGGTGCAGAGGAGTTAACAGCCTGGATAGCAGGGGAGGCAGCAAAGAGGGGAGGAAGAGACCGAAGCATGAAAGGAGAAAGAGCTGGGCTTGGGAGACCGTGGACATTGTCTTCTTGTCCTGCTCCCTTGGTAGTGAGGTGTCCCAGATCCTCATTCAGGAGAGCAGGGCTGTGGGGCAGGCTGGGGCATAGCTCGGGGTGGTGGTGGAGCGCTGCCCACGGGGGCGAGCCACAGTGAGGGCACCAGCAAGCACTGGCTCTGCGCTGGAGCTGCAGCTTGGACTTCAGACCCCTGAGGGTTTTAATTCTCCAGCCCAGCAATTATCTCCAGCTCGGCCCAATTTGGGCTCAGTTATTCAGGTCTGGGTCCCCCTCCCATAGCTCAATAACTGGGCTGAGGACCCAGATGCTACCTGCAAGGCTCTACTGCTCTGCCAGAATATCTGCATCTCTCCAAAGGGGCTGAGGGGCAAAACCCCCCCAGATCTCAGCCAGGCAGCAGGAGAAACATCTGCAGAAACACAGCTGTAGGTAGCCTCTCACACGATGTGAGATATGGGGAGTTTTAGTCACACAGAATTAACAGAAAAGCAAAGTTTTTCTATACCGTTATGAGAAACTAATGATATACAGCAGTTTGGCTTTTGCTCCAATGTCCTGTACGTGATATGATCTGGATTAACACAGCCTTCATCATTTCTTTTGAAATACACAATTTTGGTTTAAGCGGAAAAACTTTCTGAGTACTCTTCCTGTCACAATTATTTCCAGTATTAGCAATTATTATCTTAAGGAGATAATATCTCTATAAATATTGTAAGTCTATCTGATTTTTGTCCCCCCCTCTTCTTCCTCCCACTACTTAGTAACTTCTGAAATGACTACCAGAAAACACAGATGCTCCTCTCTGGGTTTTTTTGTTGCTTCCCCCCCCCCCCCCATTTCCGTCCTTGTTCATTTATACAAGAAGTTTCGTTGCTTCTCCCAGGTAGCTGGCAGGTTTTCCCCAGGCATTTCTCCTGGTCTTTGAATGGGGAAGGAGGAACAATTTTAAGGAATACTAAAACCCTGCTCTGGAACAGCAAAGGTTAACTGAGGATCTTTGGATCAAATTGAAAAACCGGAGCTTCTTTTGGCTCAGTTTTGAAAAGATACACTAGATGTAAAGTTCATCGTGTCCTGTTAAGTAGCTGTTGGCCAGAATGCTAAATCAGTCTAGGTCAGCACTTTGATGTTGTTACTGGAGCTGGCTTGGAGACAGTGTGTGGCTTGGACTTAAGACAGGAATTTAGGCCAGTGACTGAGGCTGATGGGAAGAAGAAACAGGAAAAAACATATATGAAGCTTTAATTTTCTAAAGTTATGCCTTTTGCAACCGGTTGTGCAAAGCACGGCGTGTGCCCTCACCTAGGCATTTCTGCTCTCCTTCCGTCCCCCTCCTGGCCCAGCACCTCTCTGGGTGTCAAAACCCATCGACCCTCCGCTGAAGTCGGAGCAGAAACTCCTGCTGCTTTCAAAGGGACCCCAGCTGGGCCCTCGCATTCCCAGCCTGGGAGGACCTGTGCCTGTGCTTAACTTTGCTCATCGTTTGTGCAGCGTCCCTGCGGGTGAACCTGACCTTGGGCAGGACGCATGGCGAGGGATGAGGAGCAACTGTCTTCTCAGCAGGTGGGGAACTTCGCAGACGTTACTCACAGAAAAGCTAACACGTCCCTGCTTTGGCTTTACTTACTGAAATCATAAAGGAAAATACGTACGATATGTAAAAGCACTGCTTCTTTCCTGAATAATAGCCTTTTTGCCATAATAACCATTAGCGATGCTGAGTGGCCCTCCCTCCCTTTCTACACCTTAGTTACATCCCTAGTTTTTAGTTTCTTTTACCTTCTGGCACATTATTTGAGGGGGGGGGCGGAGGGAGTATAGACCACCTTAGACCAGGCTGAATGAGCAGAAGAAAGCTTCAATAAGCAAAAGAAACTCTTTAACTATTAGTCTGTGCACAAAAGCTGCTTGGAAGAGAAGACCATGTGCTGGTGCTCTTCTAGGGTGCACGCTGAACAGTTGCCCAGGGTCAAGACACCTGGGTTTTGTATCCGCCACTGTGTGAGCACTCTTAAGGCCAAGCTGTTAATCCTGGTGTGCCACCAGTTGATTTTGTTGTGTTTGTGTGTTAATTTTGAATTATTCTCATAGTAACGTGTTGAGGATTGCAGCCCCTCCTGATCACTGGGTCATGCTACGCTTGGTCCCAAGTGTCCTGCCAGCCTGGGTAACCACAGGTTGGTGGTTGGTCATCCTGGACCCATTGCAAACCCATCCGCAGACCTGCTCTGTCCTTCACTTGTGCTTGGAGCTCATTATCCACAGCAGTGTGGGTTAGTGACGCTTGCGGTGGTGCCTTTCACGGCATGGATGTGCCTTCCTCAACAATAGTCAACATTAATAAACTGTGTTTATAGAGACCAGCAAACTTTCTGCATAAACTTACTCATCTGTAAAGCAGGTAGCTCCACGCTTCTGAAGCAGAGAGAAAAATTTCAAGCGTCATTATCAAATTGATATTTTGAGATCTGCCGTTGCAAGTTCCCTCCATTGCAATACATGGATAATATATAATCCAGCTTTTCCATAGGCGTTCCTTAATGGGTCATTCAAAGAATTGACAAATCTCACTGTTTCATAGAGTGTGTCAAAGCAAGGGTCTTCTCATTATCATCTGCAGCTTTTTTGGCATAGGAGGAAGATTGTTTCAGTATAGCTGCTCAGTTCCAGCTAAGCTCAATGTGGCCTTTTGCTCGACAATTTGGTAGGATACATCTGTTTTCAGCCAAAAACAGGATATGGAAAGCTGTATGGAAATAAGGAAAAAAATCAACCAGATTTGCCTTAAGGTTTGGTCCAAGTCTTGTGTCATTTCTTACTCTGTCTGAACTGGTTTGCCTGTTTGCAATAATTAGGACAGCTGGCTTGGAGAGGTGGAGCAGCATGGCCTGAAATGCCTTACTTTATTGGTCCCTTTTCCTCCTTTTCTGATCTCATTATAGACATGTCAGAGGAAAAGGATTTGGAGTGTTTGCGCTCTGCATCCTCTATGATGGTTTGCCATTAAAATCCTGAAGCTGTGCAAAACATCTGCAAAACAATCTAGGCCAGAAGAAATAGAGATTAAGCAGCAAGTATATATATATGTATAATAATTGAGCAATAAAGTGGTCTTAGTTTTAAATTTGGGTCAGTTCTGGGTGAAGCTGCTTTACCCATCCTTCTGTGTAATGCAAAGTCTCCTGGTACTTTCGCATGGATTTTAAGAAGTGGCCAGAGTCTTTGTGTTTGCTGCCGGGCTAGCTAGTGTTGCCTGGAAGTCACTGAGCTGTATAATTTATGTTGGAATGTCAGCATTCGAACAGGCGTAAAATTACAACTCATTACCGTTGTTGTCTGTGGAGCAGGCACTCGGGTTTCTTGGGCAGTCGCAGTAGCCTCTCGGTGAGGCTGCCTTTGGGGACCAAGCTTTACCTGGTGGAACAGGGCTGCCGTGTTATTTTGGCATTGGAAGCTGCTAAAAAAAAATGTGCAATTCTTGTTCCCAAAAGAATGGGCTCGTCTTTTTGTCCCAACACAGCTGTTGTGTTGAATTTATTCTACAAATTTTTTTTTTGTGTGTGTGTAACTTGGAAACTGTCTTGGAGATGGATGGCACCTCTTGCACAGGGACCTGGGCTAGTTGAGTCACACTTGGGGCTTATGGCACCTGCCGAAGGGATGTTGTTACACCAGGGAAGGGTGGACAACCAAGCTCCCAAAAAAGCATCCTGGTAAAGCATGCCGCTCCTCGGAGAGCTGTGCAGCAATTGCAGCCGCATCCCCGTGAGCAGGGCGGGCTTGGCCGGAGGGATGCCGGGAGGGAGACGGCGCAGCCCTGGGAGGGGACGCGGAACGGCTGCCAGGCATTCCCCGCGCAGGGAGCGTTGTTCCTCCGGAGACAGCCTGACCTTCGGCGCAACCCGATGCGTGCGTCTGAATGGTGTCTCTGGGGAAAAGCTATTCCCCATAAACCTGGGGGAGGGGGGGCTCGATCGACCCGGCAATAGAAGTGAATCTTTCACCGCTGGGTTTGGGGATGGCTGTAGGACTCGCTGCCTCGCTTGGGAAGGACCCAGGCTTTCCTTTGCTGTGCAGGGAGGCAGATGCATCCAGGGGCAGCGCTCAGAGCCTGCAAAAACCCAGTCGCAGCTGTCTAGACACACTGCTTGTCTGCCTTCACTGGGAATTTATCCCTAGCAGAAGCGCTGCAGGTGCAATGTGGCCGTCACTGCTACGGGAGAGGATCTCGCGGCAAAATAAGCTGCGGTGCATGGGAACGACTTCTGGTGCTGGTATCAGTGAGGTTGCTGGCTTGCTAAGTGGCCTGTCCATGCACATGCTCAGCATGACAAAACTTGATCTCTGGCACACAGAATACTTGGGGGGTGGGTGGGAAGGGGCTCAACATATCAAATAGCAATACCAGCCAAATCTGCAAAGTTGCAGTTTTCTTTTGCAATCAGCCACTGCTTGGCTTTTCACAGGAAGAGGTTAACTAAGTAATTTGATGCAAATCTTTCACAGCTCAGAGGTATTTACTTTGTTTGCAAAGTCCTGCTGCTGCTGGATTGGTGCCACCAGCTTGTCACAGATAGGCATATCACCGTGAGAGGTTTCCTTAGAGGTGATAGGGTGGCCGCTGCAGTTGGTAGTAAAGCTGGGAAAAGCTAAGCCACTGCTCAGTTTTCTTAAAGTAGTCACCCATGGGCTAACCACAGAAGTCAGGCAAAGGTTAAACACTTCAGAGAAAAAGTGACATTCTAGGGAAGAATAAAACAAAACAAAAAAACCCACACATTAGTGCAGGAAGTCAATGGACCAGGGAGAAGTGGAGGCAGTCTGTCCTAACTTGTTTTGGCTAGTCTAGCAAAATAGCAACACTGGCCTTAAGAGTCCAGCATGCTCCCAGCTGGGCAGCGCTGAGGTGACAGCCCCATACAGCAAGGACCGCAGAAGCCTGCATCTGCCTGTCCAAAGGCAGCAGTAGTATTGTGGTGGCTCCACTCCTGGACCCTCAGCATCTATGTGAGGGCAGAGCAAGTCCACCTGGGCAACACCACTTAGAGGAGACTTGGAAAAAAGTTGCCAGGTAAGGGCACCTACTGGTCTGCACACACCTGGCTGCTGGTCTCTGTGGCCATATACTGCTGTTCTGGCAAAGCATGGGATATATCTCAATAACGAGACTTAACTGATTCTTACAAAGCCCTTTATTTTCATCTCGAGGCTTATAAAAACTGTTACTCAAAACCAAAATGTTTAAAACTTTACATATGTACAGCATGAGAAATAAATAATGTTTTAAGTCATAGAAAAACCACAATATACAAATAGGGCTTTGAAACCACTTTAAGCATGGCACAGTGACAAGTCGCAAATACTTACGAAAGGCTTCAGTTATTGAAGCCTTTGCATAAAACCATGGAAAAAAAAAAGCCTCCAAATGTGCTTGCTTTGCTTGGATTGAAGTTCTACAAAAAACTCAGACAACCATAGGCCTCAAATGACTTAAGTCTTCAGAGCTCAGTCCAGCATGTGGCAGCACCACAGCTTGAGATTGCCTTTCTGTACAGCAAAGTTCAAGAGCAGTCTCAGTTGTTAGACCAAGTCTCCTTCCCTCCCCCCCACCCCAAAAAGAGCTAGTTCACCTCTGACAGGGTCCGGTTTGCTGTAGCAACTAGGACAGCTGCAGAGCATCTGTCCAACTTGAACAAAGTCAAGTTCATGGGGAACCAGGGAATCCAGCTAGGATGTTGCAGCAATGAGGGTAGACTGTTGTCTGTTTGGCTCAGTTAAGTACTTTGCCTAAAATACGGTCTTAATTATGCTCTGGTACTACAGCAACATTTGAATGGAGGCGAACACGTTCTCAGTAGTTAAGAGGCCCAATGCAAAGTTCTCCCAAAACAGGACAGCTGCCATTTGCCTTTTACAAAAAGCTCAGTCTTTAGTAACACACACACTTGGTTCAGGCACCCGCTGGGGCAGCTGCCAGCACCATCAGTTGGTATCTGGATCTTGTTTTGCCCTAGACACAGGGAGGATGGAGCTCCTCCACAAGGTGACCTATAGAGATTTCAGTATCAGCCAGATACAGCAACTGATTTTTAGGGTAGGTAAAGGACAGTTTGAAGATAAGACAGCTTGGAGATAAGTGGCATTGTGCTTATTCCACATTGCCTCCCCTAAAGATACCCCCCCCACACAAACTTTACATGTTTGATGGTCTTATCTTCCCACAGCCCTTAGTGCTATAGGATTCACAGTAACCCCTACACTAGACACTAGCTTATTCTTGGCAGCTCTGTCACCAACAGTTTGATGGTCAGCTAACATGGTTATCTTCTCAACTCCACTGGCAGGCAGACCAGTAGATCATTGCTGAGGTCTAGATCTGCAAAGGTTTCATCTGTAGTTTTGGTTAATGGGAGCAGGAAGGAAATGCAGAATGTAACAGATCAAGAGAAGGATTAAATGCACAAACCAGGCTCCCTACAAAAGGGAAACAGTTTTAGTTATTCTAGATCTAGGACCACAGTCCATCTGTTGCTTCTCAGTTTCTTGCATCTGTTCCAAGATGTTTTGTCCAGAAGAGCTAGCTGTTTTAAGTGCTACCAAGCCAGATTTTTTGCCAGAGTATCACCTTACTTGTGTGGTCTTCGCGCATCTAGGCTGTTTAGTTGCGAGTCTTCAGGGAATTCTTCAGAGCAAGTTTGAGACAGACCTAAGAAAAGCAGAGAGAAAAAATACCTGGTTAAACACAGAGGTTAAGAGCAAGACAAAGAATTCCTAAGAAACACTGGGACATGAGGAACAGGTTTAGACAGTACAGGTTGATATTTTATTCTGTCAAAAAAACCCCACTTTGCCCAATAGCTACTTGGTGGGAACATGAAGCTGACATTATGCACACAAGTGGGCAGATAGCTGCAAATAGAAATTACAGGTCTTGGTGGAGTCTGTCTATTCAGAGCCATTCAAGGGTAGACAGATGTTTACAGACAGTCTCCAAGTGGGGAACTCTCATCTCTCAGGGACTTGGCAGCAACAGGGAGTCCAACAGCAGTCATCGCTCCTGGGCTCAGGGAGGAAGGATCATTTCCTGGAAATCTGGCTGCTTGGAGCTCAGCTCTACTCTGCCTCCTGCAAAAGCTGAGCTCTGCCAGCAAGCAGGAAGGGCACATCTGCCAGCAATTCCTCTGTTTTATGGCTGTTACCAAGAAGCATATCAAAGCAGCCTTTTATTGTACCTGCAGGAACATTTGCTTGATCTTTCAGTACTTGCAGCAGAGCAGCAGGTTTTTGCATAGGGGTCTCATTCATTAAATTGTTTGCTACTGTACATGTAACAGCCTACTGGTTTCTGCCAAGCCTGGAACAGTATCAGCTCACGCTTGAGTTGAATTCTGCTTTCCAAGAAGGTTGTGCAAAGCACTGCTTCCACAGAGTTTTCCTAACCTGAGGAGCACTTTGTCTCTTGATTAGGAGTGTCAAAGCCCTAAGTATACAAATTGAGATTTAAGAGAAGCCAAGACACTGGGACTAGTCTGAAGGAGACTGTCATCTAGCCAAATTAACAGGGGTGTATCTGAAGCATTGCTTGAGGCATGTTAAAGCAAACAAGCTGTCCCTGCTGGAACCAGCCTCAAAGTCTAAGGACTGATGCTAGGTGTTGGGAAGAGTGCCCCAGAGGTAAACAGGACTAATATACCCTGGTGAGGGGCCTCCAATTAGCTTTCCACTGTTGCAAGGATCTTGAGTTTTGGTAGCACCAAAAGGTACAAGAAGTCAAACTGAGACCAGAAATGAGTATAGTGTCTAATTAACTATTTAATTATCTACCTAGTTAATTTTCATGCATGCATTAGCTACCGTTAAATCTAATAGCTGGGAATCAGGCTAGAATTTATCCATGTTTTTTAATAAAAGGAGGTTCTAGTAGTCTTCTAAAGGAAGACTCCACTCATGCCAGCCTAGCCACATGCATCAGAAAGGATTTCTCCTGGCTGGTTTCCCCCTACCTTTTTTGCCAGTCATCTGCACATTTCACAAACCAGAGCTCTTTACCAGGAGATATACTGGTCATCTGGGAATCCTCCACACAGAAAGCAAACCTAGGAGGAAGAATCAGAAGTCAAGAGAAATTACCTGTTGTCTGCCTGAGTGACATATAGCTGTAATCCATATGACATGTTCATTCTAGGATGAGTTGTCTGGTTTGACACTTTCTATAGGAAGCATCTTGATGCACCATTGCTGTGTTGAGTAGCTGATGCAATATTTCCTCTCCTAGTTTCATATTTTACATGGGGATCTTTGCTTCTACTACCCTTGTGCTTCCTAGATTTCAGAAAATAGGATGTAGACTACCACAGATGACAAGAGATGCTTAAAGCTGAGAAAGATGGGCAAAGTGTCAAAGCAACTGCTGTTGTTTGGCAGATCTGGGTTACCTTCAGAACAACATTAACACAAGATTTGGGACCTGTTACACACTTGGCACCTCTGCTTGTTGGTTGCCAGTGAGCAACCTCACGTTGCCTTCCAGTTACAGAGATCCCAGAAGGAGCAACATAGCGCTTAAGTGGTTGGTGCTACCATGGCACTGGTTGCATAGTTTATTGGATCTAGCTCATTCTGCCAAGCCAGCGCAATTATGCATGTAACAAAAATAGCCATGCTCGTGTGTGCTTTAGTATTTGTTCTTGGCACTGTTATTTTAACCCTACAGGTATGATCTAAACCATCTTAAAATAGACTAATTCAATCCCCAAGGGCAAAAGACAGTGTTAAAAAATTTAAATAAAGCAGCAGAGCATGTCAGATCTAGTGACTAGCTTTGCTTAATGTCTGTAACCTCACGTTGGCAAGTAACCCACTCTCCTACCCCACGAGGAAGCATCATCATCTGGTAACACTAAACATGAAAGACCGTTCAGGCTACCAGGTAAGGTCAAACCCCGCTCCCAACACACACAGTTCTTGCTGGATTCTGAATATTGTTCCCTTTTGAAGCTTCAAGTCAATTCACCAGCATATTAACACAGCTACTTACCTCTGCTGCGTTTCCCCAGATTTCACCCGTATACGTCTGATGTGCAGTTCCCGGGACGACTTTGGAGGTCGAAACCAGTAACTCTTAAGCTCTTTCCACAGATCGTACCAAGACTGAGAAGTTCCCTCCCAGGTGAGCTTTATTTTTAAAAGCTCACCCATGTCCTCTTCAGTATAGACCAGGAAGGTGTTGGTGGCATTAAGGCCAATTTGCTCAATCCTGAAAGATAAGCAGCAACTCAACATTTCTTCCTTATGGAAGAGTGCCAGAAGCTGTCATTCAATGCAAGGCATTAAAGACAGCCCTTTGCAGCTTATCAAGTGCTTTATGTTCAACTGCCACCAGTTAATTACTGATATCATTAAAAAAGTGAACTTGGATAGCTGGTTTAATAGGAGGCATCAATTATTTGGCTCAGTCATCTTTCCATAGCTTAAAGGTGAATTTCATACCTTGTGTTTCCTCTGGGACAGGCTAAAAGAGGTCAATACCTCCTCCAGAGGTAGAGGTGCTTTCAGACTATATCCAAATTTGGGGGGGTGGGGGGGGTGGCCTTCAACACCGAGCCATGAAGACTAATGCGTAGAGGATTGGGCACATCAAATTGCTTTCGCAGCAATAAGTTATAGTTAAGTTACTTGATGAAAAGTTTTTGAACGGCAATGAAGTGAGGCTGCTAGACTCAGTTGCAATGTCAGCGTTACTGGAAGAAAAGGAGTTATGTCACCTTGTCCTTGTCTAGTCCCAGTTACCTTCTTTAAGCGAGCACAATAGGTCAGTTTACTTACATTTCTAAAGAGAGGGGTTCAGAGTCTCCATTGGTGCCATGAAGGGTGACGGAGAAGGTGGGGTCAGCCTCTCCTGAGCTTTTGTAGCTGAAGACATGCATTTTCATCTGATAATGGTAGACTGCAGGGAGACAAGGGCAGCATAGATGGAGCCAAGTTTGCAAAGAGCTAGTGTTGTTAAGCATGGCTCTTCATTAAATAGAGGGTGTTGGCAGGCAAAGGTTAGACCCTTTCTAAAGGGGTCTATCATCATACAGATATCTATATCAAGACATCACGGATCAGTTTTTTCCTGCTCTGCCTCTGATTAAAGTTGACATTTTCCCAACAACAGATGGAGCTGCAGGACCCCTTCTGTCCATGCTGGGGAGGGCTCTCCAAACCTCACACCGCACTAAGGTGGAGGTGGGCTTGCAAGCAGGGAGCGTGTAAGCCATACTCCTGCTTTGAAGGCAGCGTGTCCTTATGGCCAGAGCCCCAGTTATTCCACGTGGAGGAGGAGCACAGTGATGCTGCAGAGCAGTAATGCGGCCAGGTAACAGCAACAGGCTCTACTGCCTGTTGCTACCCTGCTTGGAGGCAATGCTACTCTTCCACCTCTACATTTGTCTCAATATTGGATATAAGTGTCACCTCACTCTTAGATCAAACCATGCTCTTTAAGAGAGAAAGCATACCTTTGAATGGCATGTCAGCTCTTGTTTTTAAGTACATCTTGCTGTTTCTTTTGTTCCTAGTTCTCCTGGCATTGTAGCCGATGCCGTTGCAGCGGTTCTTCCGGCAGCTGAGGCAGATTCCCTTCTTGAAGCGACTGGAATCAGTACATTGAAAGGCGAAGCTTTGTTTATCTTGGTTCACAATGGAGTCCACAAAGAGGTGCACAGACCGCTCGTGCTCACATTTAACAACTTCACCAATAGCTAGAGGAGCAGAGTTGCAAGGGATACATTTTGTTTAAGCATTTGTCACCCTGGCAGCCGTAAGATATAGCGAGCTGAGCTTTTGGTAGCCCAGCAGGAGTTGATTTTGGCTAAATTTGACATTTTTCAAACAGCAGCAATTCAAAGAGGTTAGCACAAGACACTTGAAGACCGATCACTTAGTCTCTATCACGAAGTCAGCTTTAAAGAGGATTCCAGAGCCAGCATGAGAGGACCAGAGGTTTTGATCAGGTGTTAGGGTGAAAACATGCTACTTCAGAATTAAAAGCAGGTCTAGTTTCTAGTAACTATCTCCAGCAGAATAGGCAGTTTAGAAGGAAAAGTAGTTCTCTGTTCTCGTAAATGGGATCATTCCCAAGCATCAACCCCAGTCTATGTGTGAGGAGTCTACACTGGCCAGAGGCAAAACAAGTAACGAGAACTTACTCCCATAGGCAATTGCTCCTAAGACATCACTTAGTCCACAGCCAGGCTGGAAGTCTCCCCCATTGGGGTAGATGTCAACATGGCCTACAGGCATCTGGATCCCAATGCTAACACCTAGCGTTTCCCTGGTGTAGGTGTGCAGGACATCCACAAAGCTAGCATCATCGGGGGACAGGCGCTTGCTAGGGTCCACTCCTTCAAACATAGGGCCGGCCGGATCCAAGCCTAGGGTTAGAGACAGCACAGAAGACACCAGGTAAGAACTTGGGTTATTTCATACACAACAGCCAAGAACCTGCTGCTAGGAGCCCTCCTCGTACCCACATGCTACGCAGACGTTCCCTGCCTCATTGTGGGTGCTGTCCCCACATCTCTTCACCGTGGGCTCACTGAAGGAGGAGATGAAGAGGTCTCCTAACACTTAAGGTGTGATACACCCCAGTATTAGCATTGGTCTGCTCTGTGTACAGTGATGGCTTCACATTGCCTGCTGAAAGCAACAAGTCTGAGACACTTCAAGAGGTGGCAGATGACTGAACACTAGAAGAGGTCTAGCATTCCAGAGACTGCTAGTGGCCAGGGCCACTTTGGATATGTTTAGTCTACTTTCAGATTGGACAAACTAATAAAAGTTTAAGCAGCAGCAGGTAGTTCCTGTAGCTGAGATCATGATGGGTTTTTGGCCTTTAAATTAACCTCAGCCTCACTGAGGACCTGAAATTGTGCACCTTAGCCATTTCTCCATGTAACTGTTAGGTGATCCAGACAGTCACCTTTTCCACTTAACCAATATGCAGGTTTATTGCCAGACTAAGGAATTCTCACTGCCAGTATCACATTTAGGCTCTTAACACAACCCCTTCTACCATGTCCTAACTTCTCACATTTGAAATCTTTCCCTCCAGAATCAGAGGCACTCTGTTCAACATACCTTCTAATTAAATTAAAGAGAGGATTTTGGCCAAACATTCCATGGGACAAACTGCACCCAACAGCTATCACCTCCATTAATCTGAGCTATGAGTATGGAAACAGTGTCTCCTCAAAAGAGGCTTTGGATAGGAAGGGCCTAAGCTGGACTTTTGAACCCACAGTTAACATCCAAACCTACTCAAGACCAGGTTGTCCTCAGAAAGAGGCTTTTCATGGGCCTCCCTACGTTTGGTATCCTATGTCAAGGAGCTTTCCTCTCATGTGGAGAGAGCCGTGCTCCCCACTACCACCACAGGTAGGATGTTTGCCATTTCTGAATGAGCAAGCCTGCAGCAACACATCATCAATACCAGAAATAAGCCTCTTCAGGAAACGTTCCAGGGAGACAACACTACTGAAAGGTAGAAGACCACTGAAAAAGTCACTTACCTGTAATTCTGCCTATTGTCCCCTGGACATGGTTACCAGCAAAGCCAGCAACATGGGCCCCAAGGCTGTATCCAATCAAGTGAACATTTTGAAGTTGGAAGAGCGGGTTCTCCTGCAAGGAAAAAAAAGATAATTTGTTGATGTTTTTTAGAACATCTGCACAGCTCCTATCTGCAGGACTTTGAAGTCCAGTTCTAGGACTAGACAGGAGGGAGCAGGGGAGACAAACATGTATTCATCCCATGTTTCCTCAAGACACATGCACAATGCATGTTTGCATGGCACTTGCTTTTTGCCCCAACTGTAGTACCTAGCTTTCAATCCCAGTTAGGATATTCTTTAGGAACACTCTTCCCCCAGAGACCTGGCAGCAGCAGCCAACCTTCATACTGGCCAGGGACGGTTCCTGGGCACTCGAGCTCCAAGTTCAGCATTGCAGGCATATCCCTTCCCCTTTCCACCCCTCTTGCCAAGCAGGCACCAACTTTTAGTGCCCAGCTCCCACACTGGCATGGCTCAGGCTCCTCAGGGCCACATACCCCCAAGCCAACCTGAAGAGATGCAGGAGGATGGTGTCCTTCCCTTCCTTAGCTCAGGAGGCACCATTGCACCAGGCCTTGGGGTTTAGGATTACACCATGCCTTTGCATTAGAGGTGGTGCATATTCTGTTCCCTTGTGCAACCGTCCTTCATTGACCATTACAACAGAGGCCGTTCTCACAGGTTTTACCTGTAACCAATTCAGCAGCCCGGCTATGCTTTTCCCGACAGCCTGTGTGTTGTTCACAGCATCCGTATAGATCTGGTGGGCAAGCGCCAGCCAGTCCACCACCACCACATTCGCATCCTTCTCTCTCTCCTGAAGGGCCGAGACCAGGCTGCCCAGCCAGGTTTCGAACATGCCGCTCATCTGCGAAGAGACCCAAGCGTTAGCTTTCCCAATTACAGGACTGAGACTGCACATCCACAGGGTTGCCCTCAGGTGTACATTTGCAGTTTACATATTTACCCTGGATACATGCTTCTCTGCAAAGCCCTGCACTTCTCAGCACTTCACTAATGGTGTAAGAAAAACAGGTTTTGACAGACTAGAAGCAATTAGCTTCCTTGCCTTTTAAGGGAGAAGGGAGAGGCACTGTTACCTGCCACCTTATTGCCCTGTCCTCAAGAGTTGCAGAAATTCTGAGGGATTGCAAAATTATTTTCCAGGCCTGGCATTTCGGTTTGCATAAGCACAGGCAGAGCGGATAAGTCCACTAATGCCACACCCTCAGTTACACAAAACGCAGAAGAAGAAAGCTTGACAAACTTTTCTCCTCTCTTTCTTTAGAGAGGAGCCCAAGCTGCAAAAGTAAGGACTGTGGGCACATAGCTATGACTACAGAAAGTCTGTGTGTTTGTTAAGTCAAGCACCATCTTCACAGTGGTTACTTAGTCGCCTTTTTAGGAAAAACGCTCAAATTCCTTTTACCAGATTCATATTAGAGACACAAAGCGGTCCTGAAAGGCTGCAGATGAATTAGGTGGTTTCAAGGGGTTTTAAGCACGAGCGACATTGCATTGCTGCAAAGGCTCCGTGCATAGCTAGAGCGGCTGCAGCGCTTGCAACGGGAAAAGCTGTCCTGCACGCCGCATATTCGGGATGCTGTTGCACTTCACAGGACAGCGCGGGCTCTCTAAGCGCGCGGCGCAAGCCACGCATTGCCTCGAGCTGCAGAGGATCCTCCAAACCCACCGTCCAGCCGTGAATGATGAAGAAGGTTTTAGCTGTCACGTTGAATTTGCACTCCTCCAGGCACTTGTCCTGGCCCACGGCGAGGTAGCAGCCTTCGTCCTCGGCGTCGGGCGAGGAGCGGAGGTTGAACTTCACCCGCTGCTTGGGAGCCGCCGCCGGCTGCCTCGCTTCCTCCAACAGCTGGGCCAGATCCGCATCTGGAAGCGGAGGGAGGGAGGGAGGGAGGGTTAGGCTGCGCGGAGGGCTGCGCTCGGCCGAGCCGCGGGGGGCCCCCGCCGGCACCTGCCCCGGCGCGCGCAGCGCCCCGGGCAAGCGGCCGCTGACACCTCGCACACGCCGCCCCGCACCGCGCGGCCCCGCGCTACCCACCTCCTCCCAGCAGCGCCGCCTCCGCGGCCCGCGGAGCGGCCCCCGCCGCGATGCAGCAGGTGACGCCGGCGCAGAGCAGGAGGACGAGCCTCCTCATGGCGCAGGGCGGAGCAGGGCGGCCGGGCTCGGCGCAGGGCGGCGCGGCGCAGGGCGGCAGCGCTCCGCGGGCGCGGGCGGCGCCGCGCTTTAAGGTCGCGCGCGCGGGGCGGCGCTCGTGGCCCGATGGGGCCGGTCCCGGCGGCGCCGGCCCCGCGCCGCGCTCCCATTGGGCACGCCCTCCGTGACGTCAGCGCCAGCCCGCCGAGAAAGTCTCAATGGAAGGGCCACGCGCCGCCGCGGGGGGGGTGGGGGGGAGGGGCGCGGCGCCCCACGTGGGGGGGGGGGGGCAGCGCGGGGGTCGCCCCAGCCGGGCGGTCGCGAGTGGGTGCCCCTGCCCCCCCCCCCCCACTTGCCCCTGGGCCGCGGCGCCGTGGTGCCTCCTCGGGGGGGAACCCACGGCGGTGGGAAAGGCTCCGCTGTGAAAACGGGCCACGGACCCCCGCGTTTTCGCCGCTTGCATTTTTAGATGGGTTCTTTTATGCTCCCGCAGCTGTTCCGCGTGTGTGTGTGTGCCGAGGCGCAGCTCCGAGGGGAAGAGGTGACACGTGAGGAGGCATCGCCTTCAGCCCCCCCAAACCGCAGCGTTGGGTGGCAGGGGGCAGCGTGGTCCACGGCGTGGGAAAAGAGCAGGTGAGGGGGCAGGCGGGAGCGTCTCCTGGCTCCGGAGGCCGGAGATGATCCCGGCGCCCGTCTCCGGCGGGAGGCGGCGGGTGCGTGCGGGACCCCGGGACTGAGCCCTTCGGGCTCCCATGCAAGCGCCGGCCTGAAAGCACAGAGGTGTCTCGGCTGCTGGCCCAAGCCCGGACTGACTCCCGAAGGAAACGAATCATCCGAGTCTCCTTGCCAAACGCTTCCCGCTCCAAAACGGTCGTGCTGGGCATCGGGTCAAAGTCCGGGAGCGGCTCCCACCCGGAGCTGCTCGCAAAGCGGCCCTTCGCCAACACCAAAAACCTTCTGGAGAACTTCCTAGGTCAGATTAGTTTTTCACTGGGAAAGCTTTCATGGCTCCCAGCTGGGATTTCTGGGAATTATAATAAGTAATAAATGGTGAAACGGGGCAAATAATCCACGTGGGAAGAGCTGGGAGCTCAGTATTTGCAGTACTCGCAGGGATGCTGGCGGCGATGCCCAGTGACATATTGGCTTTTCTTGGGGGCTCTCGTGTTCTTTCTCCACCGTGATTTCCTAGGGATCTTGGTCTAATGCAAAAAAGCAGAACAGGAACGTTCTTGAAATCATGGGTATTTTCCTAGGGAATAACAGAAAAATGTGCTGCCCAGCTGTAGTCGCAGGCTGGCTGCAGGCTCGCACCGGGCGGCTGAGGCCGTAGCTGATCTCTGCTTCTGCGTTCAAGCCGGTGAGTCGGAGCGGAGCCGGGAGCTGAGGAGGGAGGAAGGACCTGGGAGCAGCCGGCTTCATTTCTTAGCAGCAAAATGCTAAAATCGGTGTGCTATGTAAACGAGTATCCCCAAATCAGTGCTGTATTTACAGTCCCCCCCAAAAGTCTTGGTTCTGCTCCCAGATCTCCAGGTGATCTCTGGCAAAATTAGGGTTTTCATCAGCAGCTTTTAATCTAAGATGTTTCCATGTTTTCCCTTTAGCAAAAATTTGTCTTTAATTCTTCTGTCTTGAAAATTAGCATGCTGACACCCGCTTGCCTTGCCCAAACCGCAGCACGAAGCACGAGTGAGCCGCACCATGGAAGAGCCGAGTGTTAAGGGAAACACGAAAATCCTTCAAAATCGCATCACCACTGTAAGCACCCGCAGATCGATTATTGCTAATATGTCAATTTTTTAAATTCTGTGTATAGAAACCCCCAAGTCTCTTACACCACAAACACGCCACTCTTCCATCCTTGTTTTTCCTCTGTTTTCATCCCTTTTTTCCCATGGAAGAGAGAGCAGGTTTTGCAGGAGAGGAGGAGGAGGGGACAGAGGGATTGTGCTCAATTTTTTTTAAGTTATAAAACTTTTTCTTTTTTTTCCCAATTATAAACCCCCATCCACTAGAATTTAATGGGATTGGCATTGGTTTCCCTCCTGATTCCTTGCGGTGAGGGAGGCAGGAGTGGAGGGGTAGAGACAGGGCCGGAGAGCAAATGGAGCCGGGGTGAGGGGCGTATTTACGGTTGACCCTGCCAGCAGCCCGCAGACCTGCGCCAGGCCTCCTGTCCCGCGTTAAATCCCCTGGCATCTGGCCCCGGGTGATTACGGAGCACGTGCTCCGCCGGCGCAGCGCTGGGGCGGGAGCGCTCGCGGGCACCCGGTGCCTTCAAGAGCAAATCCCCGCATTCCTGCGAAAGGCTGAGCAAGGCGGTCGATGGTACCTGCCTCCGGGCATCTCCGGGCACCAGGAGCCTGGCGTTCCCAGTTTCTCCTGGCGTTCCCAGTGTCTCTGCCGAGTGCTGACCGCTGTTTTCTCTCTTCTCAAGCCCCCGGTTTCCACCCAAGCGGTGCGAACGCTGGTCCCTCCTGGCTGCGTGCTCTGGTTTGGCTGATGCTCAGGAGAGCCTTTGGCAGGGTTTTACTGCGATCTAGATTAAAGGGGAATGGCCGGTGTTTTTAAACCACAAACGCAGGCTTTATGCACTATCTATCTTCCGTGTTTCAGGAAAAGTGTGACAAACAGTTTGGGGCACAGAAATAAGCAGCATGAGCCTGTGCTGCCCATCATCCGGGTCAGGGTACCGCTGGTTGTCCAGCATCCTGCTTTTCATCTACCTTCTCCTTTCAAACTTTCTCCTTCCCAAACCTGAGCAGGGCAACACTCCCTACCAACCTGGACATTAGCTTTTCTCATACCAACCCTACTATCCATTTCATTTTTCCCCAACTTGCACAGTTTACTTTGAAAACCCATCAGTCATCCCATCCAAGCTGATTCCTCCGTGTCTCAAGCAAAGTTAAGGAAATCCATCACATGCATCAGCAGCATGTGCAATATGACCCGGTATGTGTCCAAGCATGAAGGAATGAGGATGACTTTGGGAGTGTTGCTCCCCCACAGGGCTCTGGTTCACCCTCTGGCCATCTACTTCTAATTGCTTAACTTCCCCCATTTATTGTGTTGGTTGAGTGTGTGGATCTTATTAGGAAGAGTCAGTCGCTCTGCAGTTAATTAAGAAAAGCTTGGGGCATTTCTTTGTGCTTGCGTTCCTGCCCGCGATGTCCAGGCATTATGGAGGAGCAAGCAGGGCTCGGAAGTGGCACCATGCAGCTGGGGGCACGACAAGCGGCGCAGAAGGACTTGCAGCGGTTCCTCCGCGGCTCTGCCAGCGCCGGAGGGGAATCCGCGGTGGGACTGCGCCGTGGGAGGCGGATACCTTGCGGCCCCGCGGCCAGGGGATGCCGGCTGCAGCCTGGTCCTGCTGTCGCTGCCCGGCATATGATCTCTGTGAGCACCGGCATGTGACTGGGCCTGTGCACTGGGAAAGACGGCGCCTGAAAAGGGGAGTGGAGCGGAGAGGCTGGAGAGGGGGAGGGCGGCTCGGCTAGAGGGGATTAGTGAGAACGGGCTGACACGGAGAGGTTTGAAGGAGGGGGCTTGTGTCACGCTTGTTGCAATAGCGAAGGAGGGGGATGAGTAAGCAAGGAAGGAGGGATGACCTCAGAGGTGACATTTAGGATCAAAGTGGGGCAGTCTGCGTATTTCGGAGAGGAAAATGCTGCAATCACCGGAGCAGGAGAGAGCAGGGGGCTGAGGAAAATCACTGGCAATAAGACTGGAAAGAACAACGAACCACATACTGTGATGATCAGCAAAGGTGCTAGAAGGGTTACTACAGACATTACCAGAGCTTTGGAAGAAGGGACCAGGTGTTCCTGACCACAGCTTTTTGTGTAGTATATATTGGTGCTTCCCAGCCATGAACAGCGACCTGTCTGATGGCTGACTCTTTTGCATATGTGGCGTTAACAGCTCATTTCCCAGGGTCTGAGCAGATCTCTGCCTCAGTGTGGGGTGACAACAGTCAGGTCCTGCCTGCTAGCAAGTTCCTGCTGCTGCCCCCAGGCCGTCCCTCGCTCTGGGTGGTGGTATCGCACTGCCTGCCAGCAGAGGAGTGCAGGCACAAGCCCTCTGGTTTCCCTGGAGGAGGAGAACAGGCTTGACTGTGGTTTATCAGCAGACCCAGAGGAGCTGTTGAACAGTGGAGCCATGGAAAGACAGAGCAGATGATGACAGAGGAGAGGAGGAGACTTCTTTGATCCATTTTGGTTAGGACGTGGTGTAGCAAATGGATGAAGCTTGAGGCTGTGTTGCGTGGTACAGAGTGCACTTAGCTTTAGAAGAAGTGTTGAACAGGATTCACGGAATAGCTGAGGCTGGTAGGGACCCCTGGAGATCGTCTGGTCCAACCCTCCTGCTCAAGCAGGGTCACCTAGAGCACATTGCCCAGGACCATGTCCAGTCGGGTTTTGAATGTCTCCAAGGATGGAGACTCCACAACCCCTCTGGGCAGCCTGTTCGAGTGTCCAACCACCCTCACAGTAAAAAGATATTTTCTTGTGTTTAGATGAAATCACTTGTATTTCAATGTGTGCCCAAATTTGTGGGCACAAACTGTGGGCATTTTTGGTGTCTTTAACTGAAAGAACATTTAGAGCAGTATTTCTTGGTTATGACCCAGGCAGGTTAAAACAAACGTAAGCCCAGGACTTAATTTATCCCAAATAGTGTTTATTATCATGCATTTACATGTCTTTATTAACTTACTTTCTTACCACTGTGATTGGCTGATCTGTATCTGTCAACTAAAGCCATGAACAAGCAGTCATAGACCCTTACAACCTGCGTAAATGGTTTGCTGGCAGGGAATACATTGAATAAATACAAACTTCAGCTACAAGGTTATTAATCACATAGGAAGTTTATTTGACCAGTGATTCCCTCCCAGCTGGATGTGGAAGGGGGTGGATGAACCTGTTGCTGTAGGATAGTGTGCCAAAATCATTGAGTATCAAGGCAATCTCGCCATTTGTTGTTTTTTCTTCTTGTCCGTGCTCCTGGCTGGCTGGTCATCCGCAGGGTGGGGAAGGTGCTGTGCCTGCTGCGTCACGCTCGAGCAGCAGTGACCGTAAAGACCGAAATTCAGCAGTGATGAAGCTGAGCTCCCTTGACTGTTTCCTCACCACTGGACTGGGTACAGCACATCATACACAGCAGAAAGAGATTGTGTAGCTAACCTTGCCAAGAATTGCCTGTGTTTTAGGAGGACTCACGGGGAATCAAAAGCATTCTCGTCATTCAAGTTTTTTTAGATGATACCCTTATGTCATATATATATATATATATATATATATATAGTTAAGTAAGACACTTTTGGCCCCCTGTGGAAGCATCTGTCCTCTTTAAAGTCACAGGAAGGAGATTATAATCTAGCTGTTCAAGAGGCCAGGACAGAGCTACTTAGGCAGAGCGAAGTCCTCATGTGCTGTCCTGCTGACCTTGGTCACTCCACGTACTGGAGATGCACCTCCTCCTTCTGCAGGCCCATAGATGCTGCTGCCAGGACTCAGTGCCTGGGCTAGTAGATTTTAGGACGTTGCTGCGAAGAGTGACATAGCTGGAGAACCACGTGCCCAAATGCCTTGCTGACTGCAGGAGGACACAGCTGACAACTGGAGCTGGCTGTGCCTCTGGAGGAGCAGCATGTATGGCAGGAGGATGAGGAGTTTGGGGAGCTGTCTGAAGGCTGGAAAGCTTTCAGCATCTCCAGCCTCCGGTACTCAAGCACTGCAGATTAGGTTTCAATTTAAAACAAACACTGGGTGCTGTCATCTTCAAATTTTTCTGCTTAACCATTAGGAGGAGCAACCCGTTTGTATGTAGTTTTGTGAATGACAGTTGATATCCCCACGTAACCCCTAGACTTCAAAAACTGGGGCTGGGAAACCAACAAAGAGTTGGAGGAATTGCCTCCCTTTCCTGTGCAAAGAACAGGTCACTGCAGAAAAACCTCGTACAGAAGAGCAGACGTGGTGTATTATAGCACACCAGAGCTCAGCTTGGCCAATGAGCCCCAACGGACCTATCTGCCGCAGGGACTTCCGTGTGGACCCACTGTTGCTCTAGCGGGCCCTCCGTTGGAAGTCACTGCCCGTGGCAGGGGCTGCAGAGGCCAATGTGCCTGTCTGTCAGCTGCCTGAGCTGCCAAGCTGCCGAAGAGCGAGGGCTCAAAGCAATATATCAGCTGGTAAAGCAGGTGGCAGAGGACAAGGCACGTGTTTGCTTCTGTCACGTCTCTGGCCAGGAAGGAAGGTGGCTGTCAGGGGAGAGCATGGAGAGGCATGAAGCGAATGAACTGTGGGTTGTTCACTGCATGGCAGAAGAGCTGGGGCTGGAAGGGTGGGAACAGCGTCGCCGCAGAATAGCCTCCAGCCTCGTGGTCAGGATGTGGCTTCGAATCCTCTCGAAGGAAGGAAGTTGAAAGTGGGTCTCCCACATCCTGGGAGCGTGCTGTGGCCACCGGGCCGTTGAGTTAAGATGGGCAATGCCACTTTCTGCAGCCGCATCGCAGGAGAAAGTAAAATCCATCAGTGTCCTTTGTGACGGAGCCCTTCCCAGGAGGCTGCTACCAGAGGGAGCGCCCAAAGGACAAAGCAGAAGCACGGTTCAGGTCTGAACATGGTTGGATCTTCACTTTAAACGCCTGCTGAGCTCTCAGGAGTGAGGCGTTTCCTAGGCATACACAAAGCTGGGCTGAATCACCAGCGGCGGGTGGTACGGGCAGGGGAGTGTGGAGAGATGGCGCCAGGGAAGGTTAAGGTAAAATCCTATGGAGTCAAGATTCCAGTAGGATTAGGAGGCAGCTGCCTCCCACGCAGGAGTTTTCAGGAACATGATTTTGGACTTACGTGCTTAAATTTTCTGCCTAGGATCCAAATGCTTCTTTTGAGTCAGCTCACAGCTCACATAAGCTAAATATCCAAGGCAGCTGGTGCACTGAGGGAATAATCTGGGTAAACCTCAATAAGGGCACACGCTCAGCTGCCTCAGCCCTGATCCTAGCGCTAGATATGTGCTAGGCTGCCTCTGAGAGCAGTTGTTAAACTCCCCAACAGAGACGAAAACATGCATCTCGTTTCCTGACACCCAGCTCGCTACACGCAGGCAGTCCGCCCGCAGAACTCCTACCCCTACACTTCCATCGCTGCAAGCCCCCAGCAGCTCATCCTGAACAGTTAATGCTTGTCAAGGAAACAGAAAATGTAAGTGACAAGAAAAAAAAAAGCCCTTTGCTTTTCATTCAGCTGATAGACAACGACCTGGTGATAATTCCCACCATGCATCAACTACTTAAGCTTAATAGCTCTGTTCCATTTTTCTCTGAGTGTCTTGTTGCTTCTATGCTCCGTAGCTAGGAAAAAGCTGCATTTAAAGGTGCTTCCCATGAAAATGCTGGTTTACTTCCCTGGCAGTACATGCAAACAGGTGAGGAGGTGAAAGCAGAAATCAGGAAGGGAGGACTGGATTCTCATGGGCTGTGAGGTGAGATACTCACAGTACAGTGAACAAGGCCATGGTAGTGCCTGAGGACCTCAAACAGCTTTTGCTAGTTTTCATTTATTACTTCTGTAAACGTTACTGTTCTCATTTCACAGAAGAGGGAACTAAAACACCAAGAGACCCAAATCATGCTTTGGAAGTCATCTCCGACATCTTTTTCTTACAAATGTGGTCTTCCTTGAAGTCATGAGAACTCAGAAGGGGCACTTTTTCATTTATTTTTCTCTAGTAATGCTTGGCACGGAAAGGCTGCTATGTGTGTATTCTGATGGTACAGACCCTTCTTCACATTACCGCTATTCTGAGACGGTTGTGTGTACTGAGCAGCTTCTAATCCCATGGAAGACGATGGGAGATGGAAGTGCTAACTGGTGAAAATGGACCTTGAGTATCTCAAAGTAAGCAGTCAAAACCAAAAGCTAGTGTGCATTGTTGAGAATCACAGAATGGTTGAGGTTGGAAGGGACCTCTGGAGATCATCTAATCCACCCCCCTGCTCAAGCAGGGTCACCTGGAGCACGTTGCACAGGATCGTGTCCAGGCAGGTTTTGAATATCTCCAGAGAAGGAGACTCCACAACCTCTCTGGGCAACCTGTTCCAGTCCTCTGTCACCCTCACAGGAAAGAAGTTTTTCCTCATGTTCAGGCAGATCTTCCTGTGTGTGTTTGCGCCTGTTGCCTCTTGCCCTGTCGCTGGGCACCACTGAAGAGAGTCTGGCCCTGTCCTCTTTACATCCTCCCTTCAGATACTTATATGCGTTGATAAGATCCCCCCTCAGTCTTCTCTTCTCTAGGCTAAACAGGCCCAGCTCTCTCAGTCTTCCCTCATAGGGGAGATGCTCCAGTCCCCTAATCATCTTTGTAGCCCTCCGCTGGACTCTCTCCAGTAGTGCCACATCCCTCTTGTCCTGGGGAGCCCAGAACTGGACACACTACTCCAGATGTGGCCTCCCCAGGGCTGAGTAGAGGGGGAGGATCACCTCCCTCGACCTGCTGGCAACACTCTTCCTCATGCACCCCAGGATACCATTGGCCTTCTTAGCCACAAGGGCACATTGCTGCCTCATGCTTAACTTGGTGTCCACCAGCACTCCCAGGTCCTTCTCAGCAGAGCTGATTTCCAGCAGGTCAACCCCCAGCCTGTCCTGGTGCATGGGTTTATTCCTCCCCAGGTGCAGGACCCTGCACTTGCCTTTGCTGAACTTCAGGAGGTTCCTCTCCGCCCACCTCACCAGCCTGTCCAGGTCTCTCTGAATGGCAGCACAGCCCTCTGGTGTATCAGCCACTCCTCCCAGTTTTGGATCATCAGCAAACTTGCTGAGGGTGCACCGTGTCCCTTCATCCAGGTCACTGATGAAGTTGAACAAGGCTGGACCAAGTACTGGCCCCTGGGGGACACTGCCAGCTACAGGCCTCAAACATGGGTTCCGAACTCTTTTCATAGGAACTTCATTTGTAAAATGGGGAATAATATTTGCCCGCATCCCAGCGGTGCTACAGGGTTTCACTGCTTTGAGATCAGTGCTTACAGGTTACTTGGAGACTTTGCAGAAAGCTCCTCCTTGAAACCGAAGCAAAAGGCACCTTTTAAAACAGGTGGATGGAGAACTGCAGTCAAAATTAGAGCGCTGCAGTTTCCAGCCATGTAAATATTTGTGATAGTTCAAATATTTTCCTCTTTCCATCAGGGTGAAATCATAGACTCAAAGCTTTGGGGTTTTTCAGTGCTAAACAAGAGATCCAAAAATAGCCTAGTGGTCAGAGCATTTACGTGGTCAGTGAGTTCTTGTTTATTTCTAAACCCACAGTTGAACCCTGACCTGTCTCATGCCAGGGAAGCACCTGGCCACCAGACTGCTGGCCATTCGGGAAGATCTCATTTTGTCAGGCTTTTCTTGATGAATCTTTGCTGTAACTTGGTACCACTTCCAAGAAACGTTTCAGTTTTACTGAACTGCTGTTTCGTTAAACGTGCTGCGTTTCCCAAGCAGCTCTAGTTTCAAATACAGCCTAAAATGGAAAAATATTTTCTACTAATAAGTAACTCTTTGAGTTTCTCTTTTGTTTTTATAATGCTGCAATAAGTATCGGCTGCAGTTCATAAACATGAATCCTTTTAGTCCAATCTCTCAGTACGCTTTTTTCATGCTACTGTGCTTTCCCTTCCCTCTACTCTCATCCTAAACTGCCATCTAGCTGTAGCTCTCGGACTTACTCCTTACTCTAGTTTCACTGAAGTGTGATTTGCAAACAGCACTGGCCTTGAACTGAGGGGTTAATAAAATTGGCTTGACCGTGTCTTTGCTTCAGTAATCTTTCCTGAATAAAACAGGCGTCTTCCCTGCATAGCAAGGAATCTGCCAAGGCTATTTTCTTGTTCATTCAGTCACACATCTGGCGCAAACGTACTGACACAAACAACTGACACACCTTAATTAGCCATTGGGTTTAATCACATCTTACATTTAGGAGAGATGTCTCCAGCAACAAACAAATCTATTTGGAGATAGTCTGCACTATGTCATGACCCCTCCAAGGCCCCGTCTAGACTACAAGCTTTCTGGTCATCTGTGTTGACTGACAACCAAAAAACCACTCCTTAGTCAGCATAGCCGGAATGCCAAAACCCTACAACAGGGGCAATTATGTCAACAGAAAAACGTTCTTGTTGACTTAGCTAGCATCGTCTGGGGAGAATGACGAGAAAAAGACTATCCCTGTTCTCTGCATCTCCACTGTGGCAAGGACTAGAAAAAGCAGAGCAGAAGCTATGTTTGCAGAGGGACCCAGGAGTACACAAATCCCAGTATGCTCTAAATTTGACATAACACCTGTCTGGTGCATGTGCTCCTACTGAAAACTGATGCACAAATCATATATGCATGCACTTCCTACAGGTCAGGGCAGCTTCAGGGAGCTATCAGTATTGCGGGTACCTCTAGTCAAGTGCTGTACAGCTGACATGTATAATACCTATGGTGCTCCTAGGAAGTTTTAGACTTAGTGAAGGCTTGCCCAGACCAGCTGCTGAAGTACAGGGGTGGAGAAGGGACAGGGAGGCAGAAAGCCTTCTCCAGCCCCTGGAATAACGTGCCTGGCAGGGCAGGCTGCTCACCGCGGTTTCATCCACAAACACTGCACGGAGATGAAGAGACCCCCTCAAAACCCGGCCACCCCCCGAGGTCGCGGAGGTGAAGGTGGCTCTTCCTTCCCCTAAACCAGCTCCCAAAACGAAGGGGAAAGATCAAGACAGGAGCTCACTCAAGGAAGGAGTAGCAGAAACATCCAGGAGCGAAACGGGGATAAAGGCGGCCGTAACCACCCGATCTCCGCAGCTCGGCGGAAGGCTTGCGGCGCTGCTGGTACCCCGTTTGGGGTTTGCGCGCACTTCTCCTCAGGCGAGGGCGCCATTTTGAGGGGGGCCGCGCCTCGGGCTCGGGGGCGGCAACACCGTACAGACACGAGTCTGCCGCACCCACGCGCAGATACACACATATATACTTACACACGTATATGGTTGCACATACACGTTTTATTTTTACGCCTCCCGGGCTCGCCCGGCCGTTGCCGCGGACGCCGCTTTCCCGCGGCGCCGCCGCCGCGACGCTCCCTCCCCTCACCCGCCCCCGCCCCGCCCCCCGCGAAGTCTCGCCTCGCTGCGTCTCGCGATACCGCGAGGCCTGACGCCGCCTCCCGGCAGCCCTTGCGCCCCCTCTTCCCCGCCGCGGCCCTGAGGTGAGGGCGCCATGGCGGGTGCGGCAGCGGCCCTGATCCGGCCTCCCGCGGCCCCATCCCGCCGCGGGCGCCCCGGGGAGGCGGCGAGGGGCCAAGGGACCGGGCCGCCCCGCCGGCCGCCATCGGTATTTGTGGGGCTGGCGCGGGGGAGGACGGGCGGGGACGGAGATGGCGGCGGCGGCGCCTGTCGCAGTCGGGGCTCTGAGGTGGAAGCAGGCCCTGGGGAGCGGCCGTGGCTGCGGTGATGCCTTTCTTAGGACACCTTTGGATTTAACTGTGAAAAGAAAAACCAATTTCTGAGCAGCTCCTTCCCTTAGCCACCTGCAGTGACATAATCGTGGGTTTGAATATGCGCGTTGGACGTTTAACACGCTTTTCTTTGCTGCTTTTCCACAGCTGAGCTCCGAAAATGGTCCGCTACTCCCTGGACCCGGAGAACCCTACGAAATGTGAGTTGCTTTTCCTGCGTGTCCGTGTGGTGCTTTACCGAAGCAGTTGAGGTTCTCGTTTAAAAAGTTTGTGTTTTCTGTCCACAGCATGCAAGTCAAGGGGATCCAACCTGCGAGTCCATTTCAAGGTATGCAGCTTGTGTGTAATAGGAAAAACAAATTCAGATTGTAGAAGGAACGATCTTTTTCTCTCCAGTGTAACTATGTCACTGTGTCACAGTTATTAGAGTGTGGTAGCATAGGATATGGCTTATACTTGTTTAAACTGCTTTTAAGGCTTTTATCCACTGGAATAAAAAACAGGTGGTGTCCTAAAAAGCTTGCTGTCGAATACAGATAATAAAATACAGTAAGGAAACAGTTAATTGCAATGAAGATAGCAATAGGAATTGAACTAACATCAGATGAGTGATTTGTTTTATCTGTTTTATTGTTCATTTTTGGTTGTTTGGAAAGATCTTCCTGCTCATCTGATCATACTGCTGGTCAAGAAGTATGGCACAGAAGACTTCTTGTATTGAGCAGGAGGCCTGCATATGAGTGAATACATTTCTCTGGAAAGCACTTAGTTGCAGCAGTGAATTTAGGACACTTGTGGGTTAATTGCACAAAGCTGGGTTCTGAGCAGATACTTTTCTGCAAAGTGCTATATATAATGTGGGTGAAAAGCATTTTAAGAGGTTTAGTTTGTTTTGTGTTGCCTTTTTACTGTGTTCAAACATGATTAAAGTTACTCTTTGAATTTGCATTTAGCATACTGTCCTAAGCAGTGATACCTTACTCCTGATTTTTCTTTCCAAGCCATTTCCTCTCTCCCCTTCATAATTGTCTCACATGGATTTTAAATCAGTGTAGCTTTTTTGTTTTCTTGTTAGTTCCTGTGAGGGGCCATGAGTGACATTTTAGCAGGAATGTATCCTTCAGGCTCTGGGTTTTTGGATTAGTGGATGAAGAGGACCTATCATAAGTGTAAATGTATTTTAAAAGTACACGGGTTTAATTTTGCTGTCTGGAATGATCTAGCCATTTGTTAAAACAACAAAAACATGTCAGAGTAACAAAATCAGTAATAAAGGGAGTCATACTAAGATTATAGAGGTAGAAAGGGGGGAAAAAAAAAAGACTGTCTGGGGAAAGAGGGACAAATGCTTTTGCTTACATGTTACTTGGAAAGAATTGTTGAGAGAAGCTTTTCCTGTGCTTTGTTTTGTTAGAACACTCGTGAAACTGCCCAAGCTATCAAGGGCATGCATATCCGAAAGGCAACCAAGTACTTGAAGGATGTGACCCTAAAGAAGCAGTGTGTTCCCTTCCGTCGCTACAATGGCGGAGTTGGTAGATGTGCCCAGGTGAGGTTTGAGATGAAAACGGGGAAAGGGTGCTTGGGTATGATTCATTAAAGAAGAGAGAAAAGGTGGATTTGAGACTGCATTGGGAATATTCTGTCAGTGTTGGTGAAAATGTCACATTAAAATGTTAAGTGGGAGAGGAGAGTCTCTCTAGTTCCTCTATAGCAAACATGAAACATTGCAGCATGACAGTTTGCAGTTCTGTGTGAAAGGCATTAGGTAATAGTTTAAATGTATTGTTTTGATATGTCGGCTAAAAAGGAATACTCCTAGTATTGTGTAAGAAGTTGAATTGCTGATTTTGATTGCTGTGATGACTTTCTTAGGACACCTTTGGATTAAACATGAAAAGAAATTTATTTTCTGAGCAATCTTAGTAAAACAGCATGTAATAGTTATGTCGTAGTCAGGATAAAAACAGAATTCTCTCCTTCTTCTTCCAGGCCAAGCAGTGGGGCTGGACACAGGGACGCTGGCCCAAGAAAAGTGCAGAGTTCTTACTGCACATGCTCAAAAATGCAGAGAGCAATGCTGAACTCAAGGTAGGTTAACTAGGCATTATTAAATGCAAATTGTTCACGTAGTTCTCTGTGTCTGTAGTCCTGAGCTCAGTGGCTCAAAAATCAAAGGCCAGAGAGGGCCTGCTTTATAGATGATGCTCTGAATTGTATAGTCAAGGTCTGAGGATTTGGTTTGCTGTTTGTTTAGATGATGTTGCATGCATTCCTCAAGATAAAACATGAGGGATAATTTTTAACTGATAACAAAATGCATGAACTAGCTATCAACTGCTTAGAGTAAGTGCGTGCCAAATCTCTTAAAATGTACAAAATAAAGCAAAATCTTCTGTACACTCCTGGTTAACTTATGTCTTTGTAATGTACTCAGTATTTAAACTTGGCAATTTTGATGGCGGTGATGACTATCTTAGGACACCTTTGGAATAACTGTGAAATAAAATCTTAATTCTGAGCCATCAGCATGATTTTAAATTCCTTGTGACATCTAGAAAGATACTTTTTTTTTTTTTTTCCTGGCTTTACTTGATGCTTCTGCTTAATAAAAACGTTGTTTTGTGATTTTAAGTTAAACTGTCAGATGTTTGCCAGCAATGACATGTGTGGCATGGTGATCATTCATGTTTTTGCTACGAAGATTACTTATTTATAGGGGAAAAAAAAGTCACAAGTCTTCTGCATTTTTTTTTTCCCCCCCTAGGGTCTTGATGTGGATTCTCTGGTAATTGAACACATCCAGGTCAACAAGGCTCCCAAAATGCGCAGGCGTACATACAGAGCTCATGGTAGGATCAACCCCTACATGAGCTCCCCCTGCCATATTGAGATGATCCTCACTGAGAAAGAGCAGATTGTTCCTAAACCAGAAGAAGAAGTTGCTCAAAAGAAAAAGGTAGGAAGTGTCATAGTGTTTTTTCTCTTGTTTCTTAAAATGGCATTGTCAAGAAACCTGAATTTTAATACTTTGCATTTTTCAGACAAGAGGGTTGCTATGATGACTATCTTAGGACACCTTTGGAATGCCCATGAAAAAAAAAATACGTATTTCTGAGCAACCTCAATATTAGTGTAAATACAACATTGAGAACTTGAAACAGTTCTTGTCAGTGATTTATACTGCAAAGGTGGCTTGCTGTGCTTCTCGGGCTGTGAGCTTAGTGCTTCTCTGCGCCTGGAACAGTTCCTGGTTATCTGTTCAGGACAACTGTATGTGTAGATACTCCAATACGGTATAAGAGTATTCGCATTTTTTTTTTCCCCTGGAGTAGTTAAGGCATTTCCAGTTCATGCTGCAAAATGTAGGTGAAAATAAAGAATGGACTCTTTGTAGTGACCTTAGTGTTGAAAGACGATGGCCTGTTTGGATCATTCAGTTGACATTTTAATTTGATGTGTTTCACTAGAACTTAGGTCTGCTTTTCAGTACATAACTATAACAACCTTTAAGCAATGTGGTATGTTCTAAAACTTTTGTAAGTTGTTTTTTGTAGGTGCAGACTTTCACTGTTGCTTTTTATTTTTCAGATATCCCAAAAGAAGCTGAAGAAGCAGAAGCTCATGGCTCGGGAATAAATCTGATACAACAGATGTACATAAATAAAACAGAAAAGTTAGATTTATTGTGTGTGCTGCTTCTCTGCTTTTTTTTTTTTTTTTTTTTTTTTTTTTAGGCTTCTGCTGTAAATCTTACCTAATAAGTCTGCTCAGCTTAATTTTTCAGTATTGGCATGTTGCTTTGGGGGACTCCTGGAAGCAATTCCCTCTACTGTTTGTATCCCAAGGAGTTTTCCGGTTTGCTCTTGGGAAGTAACGTTAGACTTCACAGCACAAGGCATTACAAGAGCTGCTTGGAAAGTGCTTCATGCTGTCTCCTGCTACGTCAGCCTGAAAACAGCTTTATATTATATATATTCTGTTTTATATATATACATATATATATAAATTTTAATGTATTTTTTATATATAGCGAAGAGCGCCGCGGGGGGCCGTTCCCTCCCGGGCCATAACGGGGGCTGCGGGGCGAGCGGCCCCTCCCGTCATGGCGGCGAGGGGGGCGGGGAGGGGGTAGAGGAGGGGCGGGGCGTGAGCCACGTGGTGCGCCCACCGCGTTTTCCCATTGGCGCCGGGTCGCCGCCCTGGTGACGCTGCGGCGCGCGTCAGCCGGAAGCGCGAGGGCGACTTCCGGTGCGGCGGAGAGGGTTGGAGAAACCGCTAACGGTGCTGCGTCGCTGCCGGCGCGGAGCCGCCGCCGCCCCCTGAGGTGAGGCCGGGGCCGGGGCGCGTTTGGGCTCATCGCCTGCTGGGGCGGAGCTTTTCTGCTGCTAAAAGTCTTCTTTCGCCAGCTTTCGTGTCACAACTAACCGGGGGGGGGGGGGGGAGATGCCGCTGGCTGCCATATGTCGTTTTTCCACACAGCGGGAAGGTTCACTTGGCTCCCGGGGGATCTTCCAGCCTGGGTGTTGCGCCGCAGCGAAGCGGACTCGGGGTGTGTTACGTGCACTCCTGGCCCTTCTAGGCTAGTTCGCCTTTTATGAAGAAAAAAGCCCTTTTGCCGGTATAGCTCCCCCTCCCCCCCGCTGTTCTGTAATAATGGTTGTCTGGTGACTGTGTGTTACACGTGGGAGACAAAGACCGACGCGCCTAAACTTGCAGTGTCATGGCTGTTCTCTCTGCTGACCCCCATGTACGATGTTTTACAGAAACAAACAAAAGCTTGTGTCGCAAAGAAGTAAGCTTGCTGTTAAAATGTGACCGTTTGCTTTTTTTTCCCCTAAAAATTAATTGCCTGTTAACCAAGAAACAAAATATCACCCAATCGTAGAAAAAATTTGGGGAGCAATATCTAAATATGTTAAGACTCTTGTTATGCTACTTCCAGTGACTTGTATCGGTTTCTGGCTGAAATATGACTTATTTTTCAGTCTAGAATCTTGGAATGAAGTGTACTGCAAAAACACTTGCTATTATCTCAGAACGGCAGTCTGTATTCTCTTCAGGAGCATTTCTTTAGCTAGCTGGTGAACGCTCAACATCTACTTGAAAAATTAGTGTCTGGGAAGTTTTGTCTGAGAGAGTTCATTGAATCATCTTTTCAGATGGATTTGATGGGTTTGCCTCATTCATATATTCCTGAATTAAGATTCCTCTCTGCCTTTAGAGACTATTGGTTCCTGTAAAGCTACATTTGAAAGAGCTGAAAGTACATTTGATGTAGTCAACTAGAATTTGGTGTTCTGCTGTTCAGTTGGGTCTGGGGCTGCAAGTCTCTAGGATAGTTCAAATAAAGTTAAACAATGATCCCAAATGAAGTTTACCCATCTGCCTCTTCAGGCTCCATGGAGGGATCCTGGAAAGCTTTTGTTTTGCTTCTTTATGTAAGAATTCAGATGTCACCAGCCTAGAAAGGAGGAATGTGAAGGGCAAAGTTGCACAGTGCAGCAGAGCATATCAAATAGCTCATCACCACTGAAAAGGACAGTTCCAGCCCTGCTGTGCTCTTTCTTCTCCCAGCTCTACTTTTCTGTCCCTGCACTGGTGCTTTCTCTGCTCTTCTGATGGCAGATGTCAGGCTGCTGTTTTGGAAGATGGCTTTCTGTTTTTGAGAGAGGGGATGAGCTCCTTTTCTGAAGTTTAGCCTGTTGAAATGGATCACGGCAGGACCAAGTGTTTCCAAATCGTGTGCAGGGGCAAGGAAGCAGCATGTAGCCAGAATGTGAGGAAAAGGAGAAGAGGATTTCCCCCACCCCACCCTGCCCACAACCTGCCTTTCAGTGGTAGTGAGCTGTTAGATTGATTTGAGTCATGTGGTTTAATTTCACCCTAAACAGAAAGGAAATGGGGAGAATGATTTTTTCAAACCCTATGTTACGTTATAGTAAGAACAGGCTTAATATCTGCAGCTCAGTGTTTAAAATTTATTGTGTGGTTAAAGCAAAAAGGCTTCTATTTTCAGGATGTTGTTTTCTTAGTTCCAGCTGTATGGATGATGAAATAATATCAAGCTTTACTTGGAGAAAGATGTTAAAATCTCAAGGATGCTGCCTTTAATATTGCTGAGGTCTTTATGTCATGGAAGCATAAAGCTGTTCTCAAGGAAGAATGTCAGCATTTTTGAAATTTTAACAATCTATTATTAAAGAATCAGCTATGTTTAAATATCAACTAGAATCTTTATTCATTACTGAAGGTTTTGTTTTCTTAGCTCATAGTATGCAAATTCTGTCATTCTAAGTTGGTTTTGGGTTTGTTTGTTTTTTTTTTCCTTCCCCTCAATCTTCAACAGCTTTGTCGTAGAACAAGAACAAGCCATGGTGTGCATTCCTTGTATCGTCATTCCGGTTCTCCTCTGGGTCTATAAGAAATTCCTTGAACCGTATATCTATCCTGTTATTGCACCTTTCATTAAGCGTGTATGGCCCAAGAAAGCTGTGGAAGAAACAACAGCCACCAAACAAGGTCAAGGAGTCGGCGCTGGAAATCCACGGGCACCTTCAGCCACAAAAAGAGATCAGGAGGATGAGCCTGGAATTTATAAAGTAAGATTAATGCATTTAGCTAACCTAGCAAACCCCAGATAAAGGACCCAACAATAGCTCAGGCTGGGCATTGTGAAGGTGTAGCTAGTTGGGTGTTTTTTATGGAAGTTTTTGTGTCTATTTTCTTATGAAAAAGAGGGTTATCAGTACTGATCTAACTGGGAAGAGCAGTTCTGCCAAGATAGCTTCTGGGAGGTGTGTCTGTTTTCTGAAACACCTTAGTTTAATACAGTGTAAATATTCTTTCTTAATATATATATTCTTTCAGAGAAGTGAGAGGTTGGATAACGGCTAAATCACAATAGTTGCATGAAGCAGAATGGAAAAAAAAATAGTTCTTCAGCTAGCTCTGCTGCTACTAATGGGGGAAAATGTTTAAAGCATTTAAATCGTGCAGTTACTATGTACGCCTTCTAAAAAAATGTGGTTTATTTTCAGAGACTTGTATATGTTGTCTTTGTCTTCATTTCCCCCCTTCTCCTGAAATAAGAATTATGTATAAATCCAAGAAAACCCATCATCACTTTGATTCTTGCTGCAAATCTCTTTATAGATCACTGGCCTTGATTCTAGAAGTCATTTTTGTCACCAACTAAATGTTATTTTTCTTGGTGTGAAGTCCTTTCTTTTTGACATTCCATTAATGATACTGTCTTTTATTTGCAGTTTGAAAGCAATGGGGTTGCAAATGGAATTGCTGCAAAGAGAGCCACAGAAGTTTCTGACAAGAAAACAGATTAAAGGAATTTAATTCATAAGGATTTTATCCCCATGCGTCCAATATGAACTGGTGACATTTCTCTCATTTAGAGACTTTTCTTTGCACATTTTAGCTTAATGGAAACCCTTATCACTTACAGGAGAGGGTCTGTTCTGCCACTAAAATGGCAACTAGCAGTTTTTCTTATTTAAGGTGTTTGAAAACTGTCTTAAATTGTTCTTTATTTTCCTCACTGGAACTACTTTTCTTTTGTAACCTAATTGGCATGATTACAGTTAAGGTTAAATAATTTATTAATAAATATAGCTTGGGAAGGTAAATGTGTTGCTTCTTAGTTTCATTGACTGCTAGTGCAGTACTTCAAGCTTTCACCTTAAGAATTATAGCTATTCCTGCCCTTGCTAAAGAAGTATGAATTGCATTATGTCAACATAAGTATTATGGTCAAATTATGAAGAGTATAGATGATCATGTGAAATCTGTGGAGTTATGCTATATGCAGGATTTACTTAGCTTACTACAAGCAGAAAGTCTTGATCTGATACTTCCATTCATCATTTTCTCCTTGAAATATTGTGCCTTTCTTTCCTGAAGAGGAGGCGCAAGGGCATGATACAGGAAAATTGTTGCTTTATATTCTGTTGCAGTGGTTTAAAATGGTGCGATTCTGTGTCTTAAAAAAAAAAAAAAAAAAGCTAAAATCTTGTTAACATGGTTGTATAACTTGAATTATAATAAACCAGGAATTTATTTAAAAATAAGTTGCTTCATTTAATTGTTTTTAGGCTTCTGAATAATAAAAATCGAGAGTAGTAAATGGACAGCTTTGAAAACCTGTAGATGGGCCCAAGCCACAAGGAGGGAGGTCATAAAACTATTTGTTTTTTTGATACTTTGTGATAAAGTGAACTTGGCAAATCCAGCTTTGCCTCATCCTGGGAAGAAATATTCTGGCGCTGACTTGCATCCCAGCTCGGTAGTGCAATTGTGAAGCGTTTTTAGATGCCACTCTGCATAATAGGAAGTAGAAGTGATAATCCCTGTTTTGTCCTCTCCACCGAACTGGAGAGTTCTTTAAAATATTAAAAACAAAAACATTCCAACAATTTTGGATTGCTATTAAGGATTTATCACTTTCTCAGTAGTCCTATGGGTATACCTTACTCTGTGTGTGTGTATATATGTATGTATATAGGTGTTTCATGGATAGCATCTAGAGGGTATTATGATGAAGCTGATAGCAGGATAGGCTGATAAATGTTTGGGTTAATTCACAGTCCCTTTCCGCATTAAAATGTTGCTCATCAGAGTGACAAGAGACACCTTGCAGCCCTTGAACTCTTGCTGAGGTCCAGTCTTTCTTGCAAGCCTGCTTTCTCCTGCTAGAGAAATATCTTAATATTTGGCTTGATGCCCGCCTGGTGCCTCTGGCGAGGTGTTGTATCGTTTCCTACCATTATCCTTTTTTTTTTTCCCCCAGGTCTCATGTGAATTGGTATGCAATGTTTAGAGGTGGATATTGGACCATTGTTTCTCTGTTACTCTTGTAATGAGTTGAATTACAGAAAACTTCTTGTAAGATGTTGCCTAACACTCCTTCCTCTCCCTTAGTGAGTCAGTCTATTGGGGAGTGAATTTTGCATTCCTGTTTAACCAGCTTTTGCATCATCATAAGGCCCCATCTGATCAATATACCACAGATGTAGCTTTCTCCTAGACTGGTGAAGTACTGTTTGTGATAATAAAACCTGGTTTTGTTATTCTGAGCATGCCCACATGATATATAATTCGTGCAATGAAAGATCAGCAAACTAAGTGTGTGTTCCTGTAACTTCTCACAAGTGTTGTATAGTAGAAAAGAGTGGATTGGAAATGGGGGGTAGGGAAGGAAGAAGTTACACTGTTTTCCTGTTGTTTGTATCCTCCCTATTTTTGGATGTTTCACCCAAGATTGTTGCAATGGATCACACCCTATTCATCAGAACTGGTAAAAGGTGGATGCAATCTTCCCTGTGATGGATTGGGGTTTTCTAAACCAGTCAACTCCCTGTCCCTTCCCAAACAATAAATTCCTATCCTACCTCTAGTTTCAAAGTTCTTGCTCTCAGTCTGAAAGCCAAGAACTTTTGAGGGTCTGAAATCACTTTTTTCTTTGTAATGAACGAGCAGTAAAAAGGCTGAGAAAGTCCCCCTGCAGAATTGAGGTCATACACTAAGAAGGGAGGGCAGGGCCAGGCATAGTCTTTTGAATGGGTACAGAAATGAAGATTCATCACAGTTGTGCAGCTGAGCATAAATATGTTTTCTTATGCTTTAAGCACTGTTGAAAAAATAGTCCCTTCTGCTGTGCTTCCTGTGCTGGAGCAGGTAACCTTAACTCTTGTTTTGAAATGTCTGGGCATTTCATAAATGGGCCAAAGCTTTGGAGTAAGATACTCACCTCTAACAGCCATGAACTTGACGTAAAGGATAGAGCAAGAGCTGTGCTTGGGCTTTAACATCTTGCAGTAAGGGGCTCTATCCTGAGATGTCTTGTTCCCTAATTCGTGAATGCTTTTTTTTTTTTCCCTCCCCTGAAATGACATTCTGAGGTGAAACAGCCGGTTGAAAACACCGGTTGCTTGCTCTACACATGTGGCAAGAAAAGGCTTAATATTTGGCTTCCTCGGATGGCATAACAATATTGCTGGGTGGTGATGGCTAGCTGGAGACGGCTGACGTGCGGACAGCCTGCCAGCAGCCATGGGCTCCCCTCTCCAGTAAGCCTCCAGAAGGAGCACCAGCAAATTGCTGCTATTTCTGCACTTCAAAATGGCCTTTGCCTGCTTCATTTAACTTATTTTCAGTCATTCACAAATAAAGTAAATGTAAGCAGTTGATTTATAAATTGTATAGAATTAGAGTTATTTAGAATATTATTATTCAAGCAAATGCATCAGTAACTTGGGAAAGAAATCATATAGTAGATCTCATTGCAGTCTGAACTAGACTTCTGGCTGTGTACCAGCACCATATTTAAACACCAGACCTACTGAAATGACTGCAGAAAGCGAAACAGCCGGATCATGCAAATATGTTGTTTTGGTTGTAAAACTACACTGCCTGTGCTTTCCGGAGTGGTGTTTCACTACTTTCACTAGCTGCAGTTGTAGATTACTCACATTAATGTTTGTCATAAAACTTTCCTGAGTAAGGCACTTCACTTGAAGTCCTGGCAGGAGATTTGTGTTGCTTCTATTCCGTTCCAGTACCTGTGTTGCGAACAGATAGGCAAAAAATAATTTAAAAAACAGATGAAAGCAACAAGTGCCTGTTTCTACTGCCTGAGCCTGGGCAGGGTGCAGGAGATCATCCGTTGGGGTGCACAGAACTGCACAGATTCCTGCTTAAGAAAATGAAGAAAAACTGGCAATTTCCACATGAGAGAACAAAATATCTAAAGGAAATAGAAATACGGGATTTAAGTGAGAGAATTACTTAGTGTTTGTTTTTCACTAGAAGCTAGATTTATGAAAGGATTTAGACACCTAAATATTTTAAGTGGACATTTACCAGTATTAAGTAGAGCAAGGTAGTAGCTTAGTTTATGCTGAAGACTTTTAGAAAACTGCAGAGTAGACATCTTCAGGCACCAAAGTACTTTTGCAGACTTAGTCCTAAGATTTCCAATGCTAAAGCTACCTGGGCTAATTTAAATACTGTTGAGGAAGAATCAGAAAATCAACGTGCAAGTCAAACATTTTCCATTTATGGGAAGCTCTACAACTTAGTACTGCTCATGTGTTGGTTTGCACGGGTAGTTAGATGCCAAAGGCTTATTATAAACTTAATTGAAATCCACCTTTTAAAATACTTCGAATATGTGCAAAGGTTTTCATAAAAGTTCATAAAGGTTTATGTTGTCAGTTAAATATTTTCTATGGGCCTGATTCTGATTCTACAAACAATGGAAATTTTGGCACTTTGTATGGAGCATGATCAGCCTCTCAGGATGTCTAAGCGAGCAATGAATTGGCTGCAAAATGATCTTTATTCAGATATGTTTACAGAACACATAATTACACTCTATCCACAAAGCCAGTCTAATGACAGTGATACAATATTATCGAAATGTAGCAATGGTGCTTCAGCCTTCCGGGGGTCTTTGGGCACAGTGCCGAGATTCAGCCCTTCAAGTCATTCACTCCTGATTTCTGAGCAGTTCAGGAAGTTATTGCTACGCAAACAATATTTTCGGAGACTGCAGGTAAAGGAAATGAACAGAAATCTAATTTACACTTAGATTAACTACATCTGCCTTTAAGACCAACTAATTCTGTTTCATTAAACTGCCTAATACCCGAATGGAGGGATGATCTTCCTTTTGCAGTTTCTGATTATTAGAACATGCTCGCGTAACCAAATCGTATTTTGGTTTTTGCAGCCTGTCATTGCCTTTGCTTTTCAGCGAGTCTGACTGCAACAGTTTAATCGAAACGCTCTAAAGACCGTGTTTGCTAATGTGATTCCCTTATCTTTGGAAATGTTTTTTAGATCATACCGCCTTATCTTTCTTTCCTTTCATCGTCTTGCCCGAGACATGAATTATTTGAAATGTCGTGAATAGATATATTTTGCATGTAGACAGATGTAGCAGCAATACGTGTATTTTGAGGCAGTGCGAGGACTGATTTTCAATTCCGTCTTACTTTTTTTGTGCATGCAGTCCCACCTCTTTTGTAGGCGCTCTTGCTGATCGCCACGCACCGCTTTCAGCGTGCTAGCAGCCAGGCCAAGCACTGCATGACCACAAATCGCAGCGGATAAATCCTGCCTCCCTGCCCGGCCGGCGCCGGCCCCTTTTCGGCATTAACCGCCCCAAAACCTTCTCACCCGCAAAGGCCCCGCGCTGCCTGCGGCGGCTCCTTGAGGGCGGCGGCGGGGGACTACACTTCCCGGCGTGCCCCGCGCCGCCGCCGGGAGGAGGGGGCGTGGCCATCAGCGCGCCCCGCCCCCCTGCCGGCGCGGGCCGCTGCCGCTCGTTGGGGACGTGGAAAGATGGAGGCGGCCGGGAGCGGTGGGTGCGCGTGCGCGGGGCGGGGGCCGTTGGGCAGCGCCCCCCTCCTTTCCCTTCCCCTCCCCCCCCGGGGTCCCGGTGCGTGAGGGGAGCGCGGCGCTGCGCGGCGCGGCGGTTGGAGCGGGCCGCTCCGCCCCGCGGGAGCTCCGCACCGCACCGCGCCGGGCCGGGTCGCGTCGCGGGCGGCGGCACAGCGGCGAGCGGGCCCCCTCGCAGCGCCGCGGAGGTATTGTTCGCGCCGGGGGGCCGGCGGGGCCCGGCCGGCCGCAGCGCCGAGCACCGAGCGGCGGCCAGGCGCCGGCGGGGCGCTGCTGCCTGCGGTCGGGGCCTCGCAGCGCGGCCGCTCGGCGCGCCTAAGCGCCCTGTTTCCCTGGGAATCTCCCAGAAATGCCCTCTTTCCCTGGGAATCTCCCTTCCCCGTGCCAGCCCCGCCGGGCCGGGCCGGGCCGGGGCGGCTCGTTGCTCCCCGGTGGCGAGCGGTTTGCCGAAGCGCGGGTAGGCCGAGGTGGCCGCCGGTGAAACGGGGCAGCCGCCTCTGCCTGCTGGAGCATAGCTGCATTTTATTTATTTTATTTATTTTATTTATTTTATTTATTTATTTTATTTTATTTTATTTTAATAGAGGAGGGAGTGCAGGGAAGCTGCCAGGCTACCGCGATGCTGCGCGGTTTGCTGTGCCTGGGCGCTGATCGCGCTCTTCCAACTTCGGTTTTCTGATCGCTGTGTTTTCCTAGCGGCCGCTCACGGCGCCGGGCTGTTGGGTGATCCGAGCCCCCCCAGTTACGGGGGAAAGGGAGATGTGCTGCGGTTTGTCTCAGCACTGCCGCGGTGGAGAGTTCCCCAGGCTGCCGTAAATTCAGTCGTTTTTGTTAGTCTACCCTCTCCCCAGGGGGCCGGTTTCCAGGCCCCACCATGAACTTGGGGGGGAAACTGGGGCTTTAAGTGCGTTGATAGCTGTGGTGTGGATGTATTGAAGCGTGTAAGCTGGGCCTTGTGTTGTGAGGATCTTCTGTCATCAGTTGCCATGAGAATAGTGTCTAGGAGATTTCTCTGGATGCACCTTATCGGAGTCACGAGGGAGACTTCCCAGGGCACAGAGTTGCACCTACTGCCCTTTTATATGCAGTTGAAACCAGAATAAGAGAGAGAGGTTCATAAGCACGTAACTTATTTTTTACTTTTAATGGTGCTTCTTATTAATCAAAAGGCCAAGAGTTGCACGTTATCCTTTTTGCCTTTGGGAAGCAGAGGTGGTTCATAGTGCTCGATGAGCTCAAAGCAGCGCAGCTCCTGCAGCGTAGCCAGTCTGATCACTGTCACCTGTATTCACGAGTCGCTTTCACCCTTTGGGTTTCGAACTTCTGAATGGTAATAGTCAACAAGGCTGGGAGATAGTTTGGTTTAAAAGATAACTTAAATCCTACCTTAATGGACATCATTTTTCATCTTGCATACTTTTCAGGCCAAGTTCTGTTTGTTTGTTTATTTATTTTAATCTTTTGTGCTGAGTGTAGTGAGTTCTTGGGACTGTAATCTGATTTTCTTTCATTGTGTGTAATGAAGGATAACATGCTGGGCCATAGTATTAATTATTTGAGGTATTGTTAGGAATAAGTAGATTGTTAATATTTCCTACATCGGGCACTTTTTAAGTACATGGGTATGGCAAGAACCTCCTGGGTCATTGGGTCCAGGCTTCCTAATGTGTGGACATCATGTTATGCAATCCCTAATTTTATCAGGCTCCAATTTAAAATCAGTGAAGTCTCATCCTGTTGGGGTACCTTAAAAATCCTCATTGTGCCTTAAATTAGAAGGAACTCTTCTTAAGAAGGCCTCATTCTCTACTCTGTGTTTTCTTTTGCATTGCTGCTGCTTCCAGGAGGAGAAGCACGCGGACAGCCTTGGGGAGTTAGATTCTGCACCGCATCCTCACGTGGCTAATGCAGTGAGTGCATCAGCTCCGTCCTTTTCTTCCAGTCCTGTGCTCAGTGTTTTGTGATTAGTTTGTTAGAAAACTATAGCAAATTAACGCTAAACTTAGATGGTTTTGATGCCCCTGGTTATTTTTTCAGGTGAGTAGGAAAAAAACTCAGCATGTTTTTAGCACACTAATGACTGACAGTTGGGCTTGCAAGTTTGTTAAGCCTCATAAGTATAAGAAGCCTTGTCCTTTTGTTTGAAGAAGATATGTAGAGTAAGAAATCCTGTTTGGTGGCTAATGAACTGTTGTCAAAGAGGGTGGAGGAAGATGATTGTGATAATTCTTCAAAGTATAGTCTCTAAAATGGGAAGTCTGTTGTACCTTATAGTAATTAGAGTCTGACGAGTATAGTTTCATTTACAATAGACCCTGGAGACAGGTGGTATAAATAATGATGTGTAGTATAATACCAGATTATGTATATGTACAAAACACGTTTGGCCTTCTGTGCAGCATGCCCTTTTTTTTTTAATGCTGTAGATAAATTTCTAGCTGTGGGAAACATTTAAAACTGAGACAAATAGCTCTGTTGTAAAGACTGCATAATTCCCAATTGCGGGAAGAGAATGGATGCCAAAATAGTTGTATAACCTTTGAGATATATCAAAAGATATCAGGGTTTAAAAAAACAACACAGACCTGTTAATGAACATCTAAGCATCTTTCTCAAGATTAAAAAGGAGTTGAATTTTTCTTTTTGAAACAACACTTTTGTTATTAAACAAATTTTACTTGTATTTGAGAGGGAAATAGGGAGAAAGTCTTAAATACATGCAACTGTAATGTTAATATCCCTTCCGTAAAGAGATAGCTGTACAAAGTTAGTGGTAATTTGAATTACCAAACCGTGCTAGGTTTAGCATGACTTGTGTTGTGTCCAGCAGCCCATTTTAATTACGGTAGTAACTGAATGAATTACTGTAAATTGATTTCTAGGTAGTTATGCTGAGTAGAAAAAAGAAGAGACATTTTGATGCTGAACAACCCTATAATCAGCCATAGATTATCAGGTAGTTGGTGTATACTTGTGCTTTTGAAAACCATTGCTGTATTTGTGATAAGGAAAGTCTCCTTCCAGCCACTGGAAGATGAAATGATGAAAACAGTAATATTAGTACTGATGCAGATATGGGATATATTCTTTAGCTATGAGGTCTGGTCTCAGTTTAGTATATGCCTATTGTTTTGTATGTGTACGCACACACACATACACACACAACAATATACACACACACGAAACATACATATGTGTATATATGTAAGTATATAGTATATGTATGTATATATTTACATATGTGTGTATATAGGTGTGTGTATACACACACACACACATTTTTTAAACTCCATGTTCCACAGAGTTCCATGTTCCATGTTTTATAAATATTCCTGCTTAAAGCTTTATTTGTTCTTCTCATTTTATAGTTCCAATACAGTTCTCCTGAAAGCATCAAGAATCTCATTGATGAGGGCAACAAAACCTGTAAAGAAAAATCCATCCAGTATGAAGAGTAGAACTAGTATTTGAATTTCTAATTCTGCAAACTTTTGAAAAACATCCTGTGTACCCATAGCGGTTATTTAGCTGATGGAGCAGGGTTTTTTGCAGAAGTGTGAGGTGTGTTTGAAGCTTGACACAGGCTCCCTCCATTCTAATGGTGTTTTCTTAATCAGCTTGAAGAAATTATTTCTGCGTGTATTCCAGAAAATACTTGTTGGATTTGAAATCTGCCTTCCACTTGGGATATGTGAATGTAAGAGTCAGAATAGAGGTAACTTTTTGATTCCTTCCTGCCCCTTCCAGCTGTGACAGGATATATTTCTAAAACTGATGCTGTCGTTCTACCCTCAAACTGCTAGGCTTGATGCAGTAATTACGTAGTAAAATGTTATGACTAGAATTATGTAGGTCAGAAAAGGGATCTCTATATTCTTTTTTTGCTTTGAATTTTGTTAGTTCATGACAAATTTGAAAGGCTTTTGAGCCTTCAGTGAGATTTAGCAGCAAGTAACATGTTTATAGTGTGGGAGCATAGCTGGAAGCATTAAAAAAATGACAAAACTAAAGAATCCCTAATGCGTCTTGTGGAATTTATACTAATGAACTAGAGATACGTTTCATTGCATGTGTGTGAATTGGGCAAAGAAATACTTCAGATCTGTAAGTGCTCATTTAGCTGTAAAAGTTAAACGGAAGTACATTGAAGTGACATCAGCTTATTAACGGAAAGGTGTTTGTGGGATTCATTCCCTGTCAGCAAAAGCTCCTTCAAGAGGCTTAGCGTGTACTCGCTGTCTTGCTTCTAACAAAACATTGCGACTGATGGGAGAGAGGACAAATAAGCTTAATATAAATCAGTCTTGTCACATAAGGGGTTTCTAGACGGTGCTGATACAAGGGCTGATACGTGATTGACGGAAATATGACGAACTTGCTTTTTAGGTCTTCAGAACAATGGTGGAAAACTTGTATAAGGTATGCTGCTTAAAGCTGCCTCGTTTGCCTGAAACATATATTTGCTTACTGCTGTCCAGAGCCACAGTGTAACACTTTCATATTCTTTTGCAACACTTTGTGCATCAAATGTTTTTTCTTTTGAGGCAAAGGCTTGGCACTGTAAGAAGGCATGGCATTTTTATGTAGTCTTTCGATCCAGTGTAACTTTAGAGGAGGGCAATTTTACCAAAGTATTTTACCTCTGAGTCAGTAGTTCTAACTGAGGAAAGCCTAACAGTGAAGGTGACTGGTAATTGATGTGGAATAAGCTATTTTGAAACTGTAATGGACAGGTGTCTCCATAGTGATCAAAATTAGTAGATTTGGCTAGAGGAGTAGATAAGAGTAGAAACAACTTCCTTCACAGTCATAGTGATTTGAGCGTGGGATTAAAGCCTGCTGGAAGTGAGAGGCTATTGGCTGTGATCACCTCGCTCTGTTGTGTAAATCCCTTTATTTTCTTTAAAAATCTTTTTTCTAAATGTCTCTCTCAGTTGTCATAATTTCTTTCAGCAGTTCTTTTAGGTTATATGTATTATTCTGCTCATGTGCTCCTGTCTTGTTCACTTTGCCTAATTAAGGATTACTAATTGCTGCTTAGTTATTTTTTTTCAAAATGTCACACTGTCATTTTTCTTGCTTAGGGTTAAGGGCCCTCTTGATTAGTGCTTGTATGTTGTGATGAAGAATGAAGGAAAATGTGTGTTAAGTTCCTGAGATGGCACTGGGAAATTGTATAAGCCACACATCTTAATCTAATTGATAGAATTTAGGTTTTCTTTTTGCTGGCACCTCCTCTTCAGAGTATTTTATTAAAAATTAGCAAAGTCTGTGATAACCTTAAGATTAAATGGCAAGGACAAAGGTGATTCACAGCATCTCTCGTTGAGCAGTTTGGTCAGTGACCTCAATGTCTGGATTTGCTCACCTGCATCTGATTTCTTCTGCTGAAAATACGCTACGTAACCGAGAAGGTCTTGAAAAACCCCTTCAGTTGTGAGCAGAACAACTGTCTTGTAGGTGGGATGTGAAGTGAGCAGATTGGGCTCCTCAGAATTAGGCTTTCATTGAAGACTGACTCCCACGTAAAACACGTGTGAAAAAGGAACTGGAGCAGAAGATGCAGTATCATCGCTAGTTTTTTCAGCAGCTGTTTGGCTTCCCTATGAGGGTCCTCCTTTGCCTTCAGTAAATCTATCAAAATTAATCACTTCTGCTATTGCTGTTCAGGACCCTTTAGCTTTCAGTGAAACTGGTAAGGACTGTACAAATATCACTTCAGTACTGCTTTTTTCAAGCACTTCCTACAACAGAGGAAGGGACTGGAACAAATTACTGGAAAGGAACAAAAAAAGTGGTGTGTTTATCCATCAGAGTAAACAGTGGATAAATCCGATAATCTTTAGGTAGCTCTTAAGATAAACTTAAAGATGTGTTTTTCTTTATTTTTCACATGGTTAAGCATTACCTGGACCACTTTACAATTGTGTTGTATTTCTTACTGCTATTCTAAAGTACATCCTTCCCAAAGTGTTGAGCTTTACCGAAAGCATACTTTCTTATCTGCTGAATGGTTACTGTGCTGTGCTGCTGCAACAATATGTTAAAGAACTCTAGGTGAAATGGAGACTTTCATGATGCAGACAGTAGCCGTCAACTTGATAGGGCCTGAAAAAGAGTGGGCAGAGAAGGAGAAATGGAGAATTTGGCCATCGCCAAGGCAGCTAAGAAAGATGGTATTCACCTCTGGGTGCAAAGATAGAACCCTTTATGGTCATCCATAAATTTCTCTGATTCTCTGAAAGAGCCCAGACATTTTCTTCCACAAAAAACATTTGCGTCTCCCCCCTGCTTTGCAGAGAGCTGTCTTTTGTTTTTATTTATTTATTTATTTTGTGTGTGTGTGTGTGTGTGTGTGTGCTGCTGCATGTCTGAATACTTTCCCTAGTAGGGACAAATACAAGAGACATTGCTAAAGGGAACTGGAGAAGGGGGCAGTCACCAAGTATCTTGCACAACATGGGAAGAAAATTCTAAATCAATACAGTGAAACAGTAAAATGAGCAGAAACGTTCCTTTTTCCTACATAGCTTTCCTACAAAACTGCGCAAAATACTTATTTTTTTGATTAGTAGTAATGAAGGATACATTCAGTCCATTCTGACATCTCCCCTGCCACTTGGTTATAAGTGACTGAGATACATATGGGAACATGAATTCATGCCAGTGGTTTGATTGCATTTTATGATCACCAGGCATTAAGTCATGGCTGATATTTTGACTCCTTAATATGCATCATAATAAAAAAAATCAGTGCTTTTTTCTGATTAAAAATAGCAAAAAATCTTAAATTCAGAGTGTTGTGAAGATGCTTTTTTAACATTGCTTTTGGAGACATAAATTCTCATTGCAGTATATTTCTGCTACATTAGTCAAGGATCTAGCAGGGATCCTTGCCCAATTTAGTTGGCAAAGACAATATTCTGATGCCTTTGTTCCTAATTTTGGAATATATATGAAGTCTATTAATAATCTCTTGGTAAAATATTTATATGACTGCTTTTTATTCTGAATATATAGTAGCCCTTATAGTAAATATTTCATCAATACTAGTTAAGTTTTAATCACATTAAGAAATAAAACATTTCATGCTGCGAAAATGTTATTGCATTAGTAAAATACTGCAGTGCTGTGCATCAGATGGAATATATGAAGCTGTGTTCTATAGTGACCATCTACCTACTTCAGGGCTAAGATAGTTGCACAACACATTTCTTGGGGTTTTTCAGCCTCGCTAATACCACCAAAACTGTCCCCAAACGATTCTGCAAGTAATGCAGTTTAATAGGCATTTAATATGCCAGACAAGCTGCAAAGCCATCCTTATTAAGGGAGCTTTGTCACCTTGATGTCACTTGCCTTTTAAATACAAAAATAAGTGCTTTGGAGAACTAACTCACCTGGCATCTGAATTGTCGGTTCTAGTTGTTTTTAGCTTTTTTTTTTTTTTTTTCCCCCCTCCTGCAAGTGGCAGAAAACAGCTAGGAGCTATATAGATAAGAGAGGAAAGTGTAGTTTAGCTGCTGAAATTCAAAGCAATCCTTTTTGGTTTTACAGGGTCAAGGTTTATTTCTGTGGGCTAACGTCTGCCTGTCCTGTTTCCTGCGCCTCTGAAGCTTTGGTTATGCATGGTATCCAGTTCCCTTTCCTCTTGAATGTGCCTGCCTGGAAAATTGTTCTGTATAGACACCATAGGTATTTCTGGCAGAGGCCTGAAGTTAGTCAGTACAGAGATTCCAATTTTTAGAAAGAGTGGGAAGCAGCCGACTAGTTTCTTTAGACATAAGTTTTTATTCAGAACACTTCTTTCATCTCCCAAAGTGTGTGTGGATGTTTAGTGAGGAGCAGAAGTAACATCTCTTATGTCCTGAAGAGTCTTCAGGCCTTCATGTGTCTGATGAAATGTGGCACAGGCCTAGAAAAATTGAGATACAGAAGGGTGAGGGTTAAAGCAGTGCACGTACGCACTTGCTCAGATCGTCTGGGACCTATTTGATTTACTGGTTTTGGTTTGTCTCCCTTTTAGCGGGCCTAGGAAATGAAACATTTTGAGATGTTTTTGTGTGTTACGTGGAGAACGGTGACATCTTGTATTTGGGAGTAGGTGATGACAGCGTTGAGACAGTGACAGGGTACCAGACTGGCAGCCTTTGGGATGTTCACATGTGGTTTTACACAAAATACTTGGGATCAAACGTTTCAGGCTTGGGGATCTGGTGTGCATGGTGATCAACTTTTAGAGTATATACTGAGAGACTAGATTGCCTTAAGATGAGAGAATATCCAAAAGGATGATTTTACAGATTTTGGAGATTAAACATGATGCTTTCAGTGGGAGACAAAGGTCTGTATGCTCTGATCCTGCATGTGAATGTGCATCTATCAGATGTAACTGGTTTTGCTTAGACTTTTCTCTATCTGTGGATGCAATCTCAGTTCATAAGTTTTATAGGTAAGTGTTGAGTATGGTATTTAGCCCACAAGACATTTGATCCGAGACATAAATATTATTGTAATATGAATAAGAAGACAGTATTTGATTATACTGTGTGGAGAGGAAAATTCAAATATTGGAGTTGAAAAATATCTTCTAAGTCTTCCAGGTCTTATGATGCATGGAGGATTTTATATATTGCAGTAGTGTAATAACTATATGGAAATTTTTGTGTTAAGATTATGTGGGGCTTTTTAATGTCTCACTAGTGAAGTGTGGTCTGAAACATACAGTCATCTTCGATGCAAATAGGAATCAAGCGAAACCTGAGTACAGCAGTTTCACTGATACTTGAATAAGCAGCACTACATCTTGTACCTTCTCATCTTTGTAATGATATCGTCTGTTTTGCTTGAAAGGAAAACAGTGTCCATTTGTTTTAGTTGAGAAAGCAGCAAACTTTAAAGGTAAGCAAAGTATATAGGGAATTATATTGGGAATTGAAATTCTGTTAGGCTTTTAAATGCATAATATCACTGGTTCATAATTTTAAGTCAGGTCTTTAACACAACCATATTAAAATAGACAACAGATCTCCGACTTCATGATAAAAATGAGTGACGGTTTCAAATTCTTAAGTTGTAAAATATTCATTAAAAAAAAAAAAATTAAACTCGGGTTGTCTGCAGCCTCAGCCAGACAGTCATGACAAAGATAGTTTTGGAAGGGGGAATTGCTTTTCTCTGAGCTGGTTTTATTGGATGGATTATTAAAAGGTCAGCTTCAGCAATTAAGTTGTGAAGTAGAAGATTTAATCCTCAATGGAACTATAAGTACATCTCTAAAATTATGTAAATTGAAGGCTTACAGAGTGTGACAAGTTTTTCTCCAAGTTCACATGCACCCATATGGTACCTTGAGTCATGCTTATAAGTTACTGTTGTGGTTGAGCTCATGTATTTTTCTGCTTTGATAACAGCAATACTTATGCATATGTGAAAGGAGAAAAGTAAGGGACATGGGTAGAGCTGTGGATATATTTGGATGGGCACCAAAGGTGAGGGAACATAAAAATCCTTAACATAATTTTTATCTTTAAAAAGGAAAAAGGAAAAACCCCTGAAGGTGTACCGTTGGATGGATATTCTGTCAGACTGTTCCACCTCTAAACTCCAGCACGCACATTCCTCTCATGAGGAAGATCACTACGCACAAAGTTGTGGAGAGATAGTGTATATATTGCAGAATGGCTTTTAACTTGAAGAGGAAAAATTACATTCTTGCACATGTTGTTAATAACTAATATTAAAATCTTTTAGAAGGGATAGTAAATTCAGAATTTAATCAGCCTCTAACTGTTTTAGACTGCAATAAGTCCTGATGTGCAAGACAAACTCCCTTGCATTTGCTTTGAAGCATCTTCTTCTATATCTCGGAGCCAAATTCTGTGACTAGATAGAAGTTAAATAGATTTAATAAAGCATGACACTTGTAGACCAGCTTATGATTCTTTGGGTGTGTTCCCAGCTTATTTAGAAAAAAAAAAATAGCTAAAATCATGAAGTGACAAACATTGTGTTCTTTCATGTTGTTGTTAGTGGTAGTACTGTATTAAACTAAATGACCTGTAATAAATTGTTTCTATTTTTTTTGAGCAAGCATTAAGAATAATTGCTTTTTAAGAGAAGTTTAACATTAATTTTTTTTGCAATGAACCATGCATTTTTTTGATGTATTTGAAGTCAAATTTCAAATTTCATTGGTAATTTATTGCTGTGGTTGGAACCAACTTGTCTGGAATGAAACGGGCTTTCCTGCTGTTTGGTGTTTCTTGTGGCTGTTGTACTTATAACTGGGAGAAATGGGAATCTGTTTAACTTCTCATTCTGAGGTGACTTTGGAACCAAGATCCACTATAACAGTCTTGCTGTACAACAGATTCTGTTAGGAAAAATCAAGCTTAGAGAAGATCATGGGGAAGTGAAGATTAGATTTAAAAAAAAAAAAAGCTATGATATGATAGTGTTCCAAATATTGACCCAACCTTTCATGTTCTTTAAGGATTTGAATCTGTACCGTCTTAACCAGCATACATTTTGCAGCAGTGCATCTTAAATCAAGAGTGATTTGCAAATTTAAGTGGATACATGTTTTGTTTTAGTGATCATTTCACCTGAAGGGCAGCTATTTCTAGAAGGGACGCTTGCTGCTTAATAGTACCTTTGGAAATGATTTAGGGTGTTAAGTGGAGAATAGCACCTGTCTTAGAAATATTCTGGAGATCCTGTACAGAATATAATTATGTAAGTTAAAGCATTAGGGTTAATCCTGTTACTTTTGTTGAAATGTCTTACTCGCTTTACGAATACAGAAACTAACACTTAAATTCTTTTGGCAGTCCCATCGCTCTCACTTTTCTGTAGAAGTGGGTGAAATGGGGGCTTTGGGACTACAGAATAGCTTGGACAGAAGAGCGAGTGGAGCGACTCACCTCAGGGGAAAGGGCTAAGGACGTAGGGCACTATCAGAGGGTTGGCGCAGGTCGCTCAGTGGAGGAACACATTAAGTTAATGGGATTTCAGAGCTCCAGATCCCTGTTGCTTCCCTTCTCCCTTGGGTAGGGGGCACATGTGCCCCTCGGAGTGAGCGAGCGAGCCCCTCTTTCCACTCCTTGTGCGAGCTCGAATGTGTGAGTGGAGGAGGGGAACTTGAAGCAGACAAAGAGAGACTTAAACTGTTTGAACTCTAAGAAACAGCAGTTTAAATGTATGATGTTAATTCAAAGGTTCAGGGTAGGGACTTGAGTCAAAATATGGGCCCAGGGCCAAAAGCTTTGCTGCTGGTTTCTGTGATAGGGCATGTGCAAACCAGGAACTGCAGAGCTGAGATATCTGTGTACAAGCTCAACCTCGCTTCTTCTATCTTTAAATGACGATCTAGCATTCCCATATCATGTGCATTTTTTTTTTTTTGCTTTAGTATTCACCAGCTCTATTTCAAAAGTAGTACCCTGAGTCCTGTGCTTCCCCCCTCTCCCCCCAAATTGTGTATTCTTGGAATTCATGAAAACTTCAGCACCTATGGCAGGCATCCATGCTGCAGCTCAAGTAGTTGTTGGGAAGTACCACCTCTTTTTGAACGCGCAAGCTTCTACCTCTTGTTCGGCGCCCTTTTCATTCTTGCAACCAAAAGCTGCAATTTTTGCATTTGTCACAGAAGCTGAGTGGGTCAATGTTAAAGCAATTCCTGAATAGTTGCTTTGAAACAGATATTACATCTTTGTGAGGACTAATTTAAGAGTTGCTTCTGGGTAATGGTTTCCATCTTCCAATATAGCTGTTTCTGTCCTTGCACCTAACTTTTAATCTCTAATGCCAGCTCATGAGTAATTAGGTTACATTGTAATACATTGTGTAAGGCTTTCTTTTTTTTTAATTACATAGTTACTTGTTTCTTCTCAGAAGGTGGAAGATTATTGAAGCTGATGTCCTGGAAAGATGTCACATGTCACATTCTTGGCACGTGGTTATTGGCATTTTGGTGGTCTTTTTTTTTTTTTTAATTAAATTGTTTATAAAGGTGAAAAGTGCTGATAAGCAGCATGGAAAGCTAAAATCTTCTCATTCTTCACACAAAACGGATACAACACAACTAATAATCTAAAGGGGTTTTTAGAGTGTCTCTCTACCAACTTCTGGAGGAATTGCTTCCAAAAGCAGTTGTCTTTGTACGTGTTCATTTTTTAACCTTCCTCCCTCCCCCACGTAGTTAACTGGAAGGAGCCGTGTTATTTTACAAAGATCAGCCCGTTCGTACGTACATTTGTACGTTGTAGCATCCTTGCTCACTTGGTTCGGGTTAGCTGTGCAGTAGTGGTAACAGCTGCGCTGATTGTGGCAGGGTATGAAACTCCAAGGAGCAGGTGGTACGTAGGTTGACGGTACAGAGGGATTTAGTTGCATGACCGTTTCTTGTCAAAAGCAGTTGTATACCTAGGTATCTGTGCATATTCAACTGGAAAATACATTTTTGAATGGCATGTCAGCTTAACATCCTTGTTTAAATTGTGAATTCCCTGTAGCTTCCTCCACTGGTAACAGCCTTGATGTTGATATAACTGCAACAGCGTATTCTTCTTGAGTGAGATTTAGGAAAACCCAAGTGAGACGAGGACTGAAGTATAGCACAGTAACTTTTAGCTTCCTTGGATGAGGATGTTGGTGTCCTAAATGTGTTGACAGTCTTTTGAATGCCTTCCTATATGCTTTGGTTTTCTGCTTTTCAATAATTGTTCCAGATAGTGAATTAAAGCCTTAGTGATCACTAATTTAGTAGACTCTGTATATTCCTTATTTGTATGAAAGACTTCAAGTGTTTCTCTCTCCCTTTTTTCTTCCCTTGAAGAAATGAAAATTTAGAGAAGGATTTGCCAAATAAAGAAGATGGGAGCAAATAGCAGCAGCATCAGCGAACTTCCAGAAAACGAGTATTTAAAAAAATTGTCAGGAGCAGAGCCGATCTCTGAAAATGATCCATTCTGGAATCAGCTGCTATCTTTTAGCTTTACCACTCCAACAAACAGGTAAGATGATGCTTGGTGAAGAGTTAAACCTTGGTAATATATTTATAAAAATGACTGGTCTGAAAAAGAAAAGATTTTTTGTCTTTATTCCTGTTTTAGGTGGCAGGGGAGTAAATGCCTATGTAAAATGGACTGTTGTTTCTAATTTTGGAATCTCTTTCCACCACATCTTCCATTTCTGTGGGTTCCTTTCTTCCTCCTAATAGCTGTAATTGCTATTTGTTCTTCTGGCAACTAGAAAAGATCAGAAGTAGGTCTGTTGTGTTCTTGTGTGCGTGTTTTTTTGTTTTTTGTTTTGAATAAGCCTCCATTGTGCCTTTCCTCTGAAACATTTATTGTTTCACGCACTAACAGGTTCAAGTAGAGATAGGTTACAGGACTAAACCTTCTGGCCTTGACACCTCAAACTTTTATTGCATTGAGCATCTCTCATGAGTTAATTGTAGGTTAGCTGTTGAGTTTCTTCATCTGTACGGCCTTAATTATTTTTTTCCTGTTTTACCTTTTGAAAGATGTTTTTCACAGAGACAGCACATGAAACTATTTTCTAAGTATCTAAAATTAGTGTGCTGACTTGAAGGTAATAAACTTTCTCTTGTGGTGGTGTGGTCCACAGCTCTACAATACTTCCACCAAAATTATAGAACGTTACGGATAGCTAAACTGAAATGCAACCTCATCACGTTGGTTCTTCTCTTGCGTGTCTCTTCACTCTAGCAAGTAGCGTAGATAGAAACAGCATTAATATTTCTGAAAGGATCCATAGCGCATCTCCAGAAATACAAAATTTAAGACCTTGCGACTTCAGTTAACTGACTTTTTTTAAATAGCTCTTTAATAATTTCTAATGAGGTATTGTTTACATGTTATACGAATTACCTCTGTACTATGTCTTAGATGCTACGCACAGTAGCTTCTGAAAGGCCAAGAACAACATTTATTTTTGCAACAATTAGGAGCAGGTCAGGTAAAGAGTCTGTTTTGCTCGTACTAATATGTTTATGAGTAACTGAAAATCCAGATGACTGGAAGAGAAAATGGTTACGGTAAACAAGTTGGAGACATTTACTAAACTTTATCTTTTTTTAAAGAGGGAGGAGGAGGAGGAAACACTTTTGGCTTCTGCATGGGGAGATAGTCAGGAGGTAGCAAGAAATTACAGGATTGTGAAGGGGAGGGGTTCTTGTAAAGGAATATTTGGCATTGGATGAAACGGCAGTCTTTTTTCTTTAAGTTCTTGCTTACAGTCTACTCATGACTAATAAGATGGACAATATTCTGTGAAGTCATGTAAAATTGCATTGGGGCTTTTTAGGGGGAAATAGTCATGTACCAAAAAGCAGCAGTTTCTTTCAGTTGTTCTATTGTGCCCCTGTTCCCCATGCCCACCAAAGTAAATGAGTCTTTCATAGCTTGCTTTGCAGCTTTTTTGTGTGTATTTCATGGAGTCAGACCCAGTGTACACTAAATTTGTTTAAAAAAAAAATATATATATATATATATATATATATATATATATATATATATATATATAAAGGAAAACTGATCCAAATGTAGGTTGAAAGTTTAATTAGCTGAACACCAGATGGTGCTCTTGCCTGGCAGCTAGAAGAGAAATATTTTTAGACGCATAGTTCTATCTTCTATGCAGCTTAATAATTGGAAGGAAACAGAAATTTCCCATTAAGTTGCATCTACCTGGGAGAGACCCATTTGACAGATGGGGTCAAACGCTGCTGGCTGCAGAACACCCTCATCAGCTATTGTCTAAATTGGCTGACCTTGCCTGCAGGAACAGAACAGCGGAGGTCAATGTTCATTTTAGAGACTGAAAGATTATGAAATACCATGCCAACTCTGTTTTGTTATAATGAGACTTGAGTGTAGGTCATCCTTCTGACAGGAGCAAGATGGTAGGTTTTGATTATTGTGGAAAGGAGCCAAGTTTCACTTGTCAAACAAGATAGGATTTAAGTTTTTCCCCTTCTTTCAAATTATACTTTTTTCCATTAATGTGTTGCAAAATTAGTGTGTGTCTGGTAGGTGATTGTTTGCAAGTTATTTGCTTCTGTACTAATTGGTGTGATGAATATCTGCCACGTTAGATTCAGTAGTTATTTACTTTGTGCTCCTTTCCTGGGTCCTACAATGCCTTTAGGCAGCCAGCCATCTACCACCACTTACAAGGCAAAGTCTGGAACCTCTTAGGAAGTTTTTCTCCCTCTTTTCTGACTATCTGGGTTTGGCAAAGAGGAGGAGGCCATAGAAAGAACAACATGCATGTTTTTTGCTTGTTTAACTATCTGGGAAGTACAAAATGGCAACAGCACGTGGGAAAAGGCCATGGTAGATTGCCTCCTTTTGGCAACAGTTGACTGGTATCTCAGCCTCATTCAGAAAACGTTGCTCATAGTATGGAAGCAGTATCTGCCAGGACAAGAAAAAGTGCTTGTGATATGTTTGAGGGAAACGTGAATCAGTGTATATGTAAGTAAAGTTCATGTTGTTTCAACACAGTTCTGTGTATGCTTTGTCTCTAATGAGGAATATTTGAATAGTGCTTTTGCTTCAAGTGCTGTTCTGAATTAGTCCAGGTACCTGCTGGTCACAGCTCCCAAAGCAAGATCTTTTGGGTTGCCAAACTGAATTGTTCCTTCTGAGGAACCATGCTGGTTTAATTCCAAAATTCGGAAGCCCAGGGCCTGGGTTTTGAGAGCCAGTGAATTACTGGGTTCTACTGAGGGAGATGAAGGCATGATATCTGTGTGATCTGTTAACAGTGTTGCTTTCTTTGCTCTTCTGTTTTTCTTCATTTTTGTGTTCTTTCCTTTTCTTGCACTTTGTACTCTTTGTTTGTTTGTCCTGTCTTCTTTACTGGGCTTATTTTTCAGTCCAGTCAACATCTTGATCTCTTTCTGTAAAGAACAGGAGGTGGTTTGTAGGTGTGAATAAACTTGGCCAAGTATCTGTACTACTGCCTGCAAGGTTGCTGGGTCTCTATTACTGTCTCTGTCAGCAGTACGATGTAAGATACTCTTGCCCTTGCAGTATCCCTTCAGGTGTTTATGGGGATCTACTATGAACCTCATCGGGAACTGATCTGCCTGAAAAATAACCTAGCAAAAAGAAAAGATTATTTTTTCAGCCAAGTTAATTCCTTAGTGATTCATAGCATAGCGCCACAAAACAATTCTGCTAGTACAACGAAGGAGTGATTTGGGGGCACGACAGACAGCTGGGTGGAAAAGGGACGTGCCATCCAAAAAAATATGTGTATAAGCACATGGTGAAAACAGAACTATATTCTGGAAGTGTAATATCCTGCTTTCCTGGGCCCCATTGTATCTCATGGTGTTGATTTTGTTAATACCAAAGCAAGCATTAAGATGGAATATTAAGAAAGTGAGGGAGTAGGAGTAAGCCTGGTCTGTGTTTTTGCAAACCTCGATGATGAATCAGCCTCTAATAATCAGAGAAATGAGGAGCTGAAGGTGAATCCACGCTCACTGTCCATAACTTCTCCTGGCATGAGTGATAGATGGTAACAGCCAGAGCAAATTTCTGGTATTTGGCAGGTAAAGTCACTGGAGCCTTACAGAATTTAGGAGTGGTAGGAGATAAGCAATATATGTATACGTGGTATTAAATGGCAAAGCTACCAGCAGTTTTATTATCGGTTGCCCAATGCTTTTTTCACTGTGAAAGGTGTGTTGTGACCTTGTCTTTTGAGAAGCTCTAACAGCTGTTTGTAGCATGTCACGGATACTGGGCGGGTAAAATGCCCTTGGGCTATAGAAGTGTCTTCCGAGGAATTCCTATTTTCAGCCTGCAGGTACCTGGTGGTCTGACTTCACACTCCCACTATTTCACTTTTTTCTTCATGATTCCATATTTGTTACACAGAATGGACTCATGGGGGGGGGGGGCTGATTTAAGATCATATAAATCCCCTTAAATCTGCCACTTCCTAAATGTCAAGCAATTGACATATCGGTCTGAACGGTGTTTGAATATTAAAAAAACCAAACCCTCAAAACCCTTCTGGTTGACTTTGTTGTTATAAACACGAGCTGTGAGGTTTGCTTTGGAGTCTTTGCTCTCGATTCAGGCAGACCAGTGTGTTTGGCTCTCATGAGTTGCAACCTCCTCCTTAGCAATGTTGTTAGTTACAATACTTTCATGATGGAAAACTTAAAACAGAGTTAACTAACGCAGAACTTGCTGAAAATCATATGCTTAATATTTAGTGTTCCACTTTATTCCTTCCCTGGAGTTTTTAATGAGTGGCTGGTTGAAGAATAGTGTGCATGATCCTTTAATGGAAAGACATAAAAACGAACAACTTTAATGTTGCCTTAATATGGTACATTTTTAAATTGGTACAATAAATTATGTGCAGCTTTTTATTCTTTGACGTCTTTCCTCTGAATAGGCCATTAAAGTCGGCATTCCCACAGTATGAATTTACTGAATGGGCTGATTCTTCTGGTTTGTATTCAGCGTCAGGGGAAGAAGCTTTGCTTAGTCAAAGGGAAAAACTCTTTCTTTTCTCCCCTTTCGGAGAGGGTGGTTGTCTACTACAGTTTGGGCCTTATTCTTACCATATTAAGGGTAGGTGTCATCTACTTTGTAGGTGTGTTTTTAGTGACAATTTGTATGCAAAATATTCTTACTGCTTACCATGCTGATCTCTTTTAAAAACAGTAGTCATGCCACTCTAAAACCTCTTATATTGTGGTGCCTTTAAAATAAAAGCAGATAAAACCATTTTCTTCAATGAAGACTGTGCTATCAGGAAGCAACTTTCACTGTCTTTTATTAATTACAGTTTTGCTGAAGTTTGCGGGACGGATTGTTGAACACTCTGATGTAAATCCAAAATAAGGCAACTGAAACAAATTCAACCACTCTAAATTAACTCCACTGTTTTTTTTCCTTTTTCTTTTTGGAAGCAATGTTTTTCTCAATGTATGCCAGAATAGCTAACCGCAGAATCCGGCTTTCTGGTAGTATGAAGCCAAAAATAAAAATCTGCAGTGAATAAAAACCATCAATTTTTTTGAGCAATGGACTGCTTAATTTACCATTCTTCCCCACCTTTACTGCAAAGATGATTTCTTACAGAAAACTAACTCGATGAAGAAACTCTGTGTACTATGAGCAGTAACTGCAGGTACAAAGTGATTAAATTAAATGTTACGAGAACAATTTCGGCAAGTCAAAATAAAATTTGTAGTGTCTAAATAGCATTTCAATAATGTGTTTTACTTGGTCAATATTCATTGCACCTACGTATGATAACTCCTAATTTTTATTTTGTCTTTGCAGTACTTTCACCTGTGAAAAATAAAAGGGGGCAACTTTGGCTTGCGTTAGTATCCCATATGTTTGAATGGGTTTGTGCACATCAAAATAGCATTTATGTGATAATATAGTTTTGAGAACCTGAACTTTCGTATCAGGGAAAAGAAGTATGATGACCCCTGGTACCAAAGGGGCAGTATTTGAGCTGCCAGGTTTAAACTTAATTTTGCTTTCTCCTCTCCCGTCCCTAGTATGGAGTCCTTAATATGTGACTTAAGTGTAGTTTCCGGGCTTTCCCCCTGAAGTGTGTGGGGACGAAGTCTGCACCTCAGACATTCAGTTGGACCCGAATGAGCTGGTCGAGTGTGTGTGGTTAAGTATACTTTGAATTCTTAGGGTTTTTTTTTCCTTGCCCCTGTGCTCACAACTTGTTAGAAAGCCCAAACCAGCTTGAGGCTAAAGGTTGTGTGCAAAGCAACCTCTTTTTGCTCATGTGTGGGAAAATCGTCAAATTCACATGGTATTTGCCATCAGGTGGTTGTTATGTTTGTTAAAGATCTGTGACCCTAAGCCAGAATTTGTGGCCGTGTGCATGGGAACCTCCTCCAGACTGGTGTCTTTTATGTGACTGGGCTTACGGGCTGGAACTGGGACGTCTGGGCTTCTCCTCGTAACAGGTAGTAGTCGTGTGAGGCAGCGTTAACTGATCTTGCTACTTGTTTATTGCTAGAAACTGATAATTTTTAAGAGAAGCCTGTTGACAGTGTACTAACGGTGCTCGTAGACCAGGTTATGTTTTACTCTTCCATCCCTGATGAATCTCCTCTATATTTTTCTGTTCTGTAGAATATTTTCTTTCAGAAGCTTCTTCTCAGTTTTGGAAAAAGTGTGATTTTTCTTTTCCCAGTTCTCAAAAGATGAAATTGCAGAGTGAAAAATGTGTGGGATTTTTCCTTTTCCTTTCTGAAAGGTTGTTCCCTCCACATAACACCCTTCCCCTGCATCTTTCCGTAGTTGCTTCCTTCTAATTAAGTGCAATGTGTTGAATGAGATGAATTTAAATATGTTTTAGACCTTTCTGTCCCCAGTAGTGAGCTCCTAAAATATATATAAATAAAGATGTATGTGTGTGTCTGTATGTCTGTGCGCATGTGTTTATAGGGAGCTTCACTCCATTAATACTTGATCTTGTTGTTAGTGCTGAAAAATAGTCTGACTACTAGCAGTGCTGTTCTGTGAATTAATGAAGGGGTGGATGTTTGGGCGTTGGGTTTCCATTTTCATATTTATTCATTAACCAAACGTCATCTCCCCGGGGGCTGTAGAGCAAAGTCAATACCATAGCTGGTTCTAGTGCTTCTTTTGTGCCACATTATGAATCTCGGCTCTGCCGTTTTCTGCATCAGTGTTAATATAATGCGTCTTCTGTCTTCACAGCACAAAAAATACTAAGGCAGCTATTTCCACATCTCTCGCCTTTCTTTCCTACCCAAGTTAAGGAAAGGCAGCTACTCTTAAGCTTTGCCCCAGGTACCTAGAGATGGGCTTCCCCCCTCCTATCACCCTTTCCCTCAGTGCTGAGCTAGACTCTCTTCAAGAATTTATCCTTGGGGCCTAAAAACCAGCAGTAGTATTACTTTTGAATGTAACAACAACACTATTTTCAGTATGTTTATTGGTGGGGATATTCTGTTGTAGCTCCTTCTCGCCACGTGTGTTTCCGTTGCTTGAGATGAAATGTTTCAGATGTTGCCTAGTCTTCAGAAAGGCGAAGTTCAGTTCTGTGCTCTGGTCGCCATGAGGGCGAGCGGGTTGTACTGGATTTTTAAGCATTAAACTTGGTTTTCATTTTGCTAGGAAAAAGATGGCACCAGTGTTAAAAGCTTTGCTGAAGATCTGAAGGTCTTGGTTTGCTGCTCTTCTTGATCCTGGCAACATGTTGGAATTGGGCAACTCTGTGGGATTTGTTTGGGGGGTTTGTGTGTTTTTGAATAGCTAGAAGTTAAAAAACAAACAAACAAACTGCAAGAATTCTACACTTGTAAGGCAGAGTGCTTGGAAATTAGGGGAAAATGGACTTTAATTAAAAAAATTAATGTTTACATTTAAACTTTAAATCCTGGAGCAACTACAGTATTTGCTCAGTCTGTATTACAGAAGTCCCCAGCATCTTTCGACTGTGGGAGAAGGATCGCTTTTTGGTGGGTTAAGATTAGGCAGTAACTAAGAACTCTGTAGTGCATTGGGGTCCAATATAATATTTTCCTGGCCTGTGAACTATCAGGAAGGAATACATCCTGATGACAAGCAGCCAGCTGGACAAATTTAGAAGTTAAAAAAAAAAAACAAAAAAAAACCCCAAGAAGTCCTCGTTTCATTCAGACCTAGAAGATTGCATTGTCCGTAGCTGTTGATGCGGTGTTCTAGTTTTATACCATTTGTTTTTAATTACTCTGCATGTTTTTAGCACTGAAACAGAAGACCCCCTTTGAGACTAACTTTAATTTTTTTAAAGGTATATTTCAAAGCGCAGTTTGCACTTTCTGAAACTTATGTTTCAAGGTAATTTGTAAGGAAGGAAAGAATGCAGAGACTTGATATTAAAAGAGCTCATCTGCACAGCCTAAAATTGTTGCAGGTGAAGTGCTCTCATGTGAAATGCCCTCAGTTTGCTACACAGTAAATTAGTATGATATACAGGATAACTTGCGGGCATCTTAATTTAATCTGTCTCTGCCTTGAAGTATTTCCTATCAAAAAAACTTTGGAATAATGCTTTTGGTTGCTGTTCCTGCCAATACCCTTACCTCTTCCTCTAGTCCTCCAGAGTATGAGAGCATCTAAGACAAACTCTTTCAAGACAACATCTCAGACAAACAGGTTTTAAGAGCGCAATTTCATGTGAGTTTTCAGCACTGGAGCTGCTTTAGGGGATTCCCACACAGGACCACAATTAGTCTCTCTTTTATGCTGGTGCAGTTAGTTTTGGGACTGTGCTGTAAACTGGATTATAATCTAAATTTAAAAACAGGAAGAGGATTGTTTCCCCCACTACTCTCTGTTAAAATTTCACTGGCCCAGCTGTAGTTGCTAAGATAGGGTTGAGCAAGTGGGACAGGAATTTCTTAAATCTAACTGTGCCACCGAAGGAAGTGTATGTGGGATCACACCTCTCTTGTCTTCAGTCTCTGCTCTCATATAAATGAGGTTACTCATTGGAAAATTTAAACAAATGCTTAGGAAGCAACAGCAGCTTTGGCAATATTAAATAGTAATATTAAATTTTGCAATATTTTTATATGCGAAGAGTGTTTGAACAGAGGCCATACCACTGACCTCTTACAGTCTTAGTTACTATTTGGGTTTCATTATGTTGCTGCTGCTTCCTATTTCTTCTGAATATGGTGCTTTTCATACCTTTAATTACAAGGATATAGCCGGACAAGCTCTGAAATTGTTCAGCCTATATTACATTACAACTTAAAGCGTTAACTTTTTTTAAACTGAATTTTAATTTTGGGAACTTCTGGAGGACCGCTTAAAGTAACTGCCATTCCTGTAGATCAGACTGTATGTTAACTGAGTCTGCACAGAGGCTGTAAAACCTTCTCTCGTATCCTGGTCATCCTTACTGTAAAGTCACTTCCGGATGCAGATTTCTTCCAAAGAGGTGTCTTGTTTTGGCAACTCTTGGAAATTTTGTGTTGGCCTAGATGGGACACAGATCTCATCTCTGAGCTGAGGGTGAGCGGGAGAGTCAGTCAGGGAATTTAGCTATTTCATATTTTACCGCTTGGAGAAGTTTTGCCTTTGCGTGCGTCTCCTGAATTTTTAATAGGGGTTTGATCTATTCTTTTAATACCTTCTCTTATTGAGAACATGTGGCATGCTCAGTAATCACTGCACAGGTGCACAAAGTGAGACTGTACGAAAGCATGTAGGGCAAAACATCTCACAACCAAAGGAGCTCCAGGCAGAGTCTTCAACCCCTGTCTGTGGGAGATGAGGCGCTCTAGCTGCAAGGAATCCTGATGGCACGTGCTAGGCGGAGTGGGGAAGAACAATTTCCAGACCTGCTAAATGCTGTTTTTTCTCTCTGTCTGCTTTGCTACTATGAAGTGAACTGAAGTAAGTTATTAAATGCAGCCAGTTTACAGCTCCGTAACGCTTTCCATCCGGGGACCTCAAAGCACTGCGTGGAATGAGCAGGAGCAAAGTTTTTAATGCTGCTGAGGTCTAACAACATGCTTGCATTTGCAGGAGATGTTTGGATCTACTTAGTTGTTTGCTCTGCTGACTCTTATAGGCCTGCGCTTTAGTGGCATGATAGAGGGAGTCTGTAGCCCCCGGTTGATTGGAATATGGGAAAGGAAAATGCTAAGAGAAGCTCTGCGAGAAAGACCTAAGTGGGGATGGATGGAAGAGTCGGGAGGTAACATGGCCATGAAGCACATGTGACACAGCCCTCGTCATTGCGGTGGGCATGAAAAGATGTCCCAAGAAACTTAAAGCAGCAGCCCTTGGCGGGGTTGGGGGGGTCGGAAGGAAGCCTGAAAGCTGTCCGCACCTCTCAGCTCAATGCCCGATTGCTCCCTGCGTTATCTTACCGACTGCCTTCTGCCCAGCCCGATCCTGTGATGTGTGTGTGGTTCTCTCCGTTAGAGATGAGAAGTTGAAAGGATGGGTATTTGCTTAGGTGGAAGTGAATTTGGCCTTGAAAGGATAAGCAGCTTACCTAAAAGTGCGTGAGCACGGCAGTGACAAAACAGGACAGTGCTTGTTCTGCTGTCCAACTGATGCATTTACCTGCTGGATTCGGGTTTCCCTTTAAGCATGTCTCTGTCTAACGTTCAGAGAGATCCCGCTTCTGGTAGCTGTTTTTCTTCTACTGAGATGGTGATAGAACAGTCTGAGTCTGCTCATGTACCTGGTCTCATGTAATAATTTTTTTGATGAAATATTATGTCATTGCACGCAGGTTTTGGTGTTCCGGGAGAATGTGTTGGCTCTTAGCTGTTTTAGAGAGCGAGTCTGGAGTCTATTAGTTTCCGTTTTCCAAACTCTTAACCTTAGTAATGTTTACTTCCTAACAAGCAAACTGGAATAGGAAACCCAAAGAAGTGCAAAATCAAGGGGCTTTATATTATATTGTACATTAGTGTCAGTGACTTGTCATTTTAAAAGCATCAGGTTTGAAGAGAAGAAGCTTGCATTCTAGTATTACTTTTAATATGCATTGATAAGAGATTAGATCTTTCGGTATTATTGTTGGGACACCTTCAAATTGCTTAATGTGACATTGGGCAAAATAGCTGATTATCATTTATCTCTTTTTCCCATCTGTTAAGGAAAAATATGCTTTATATACTTCCCATGTGGTGTTCTGCTCTGTTTTTGAGGATCAGTTAGTTTGTACTGCTAGGTTTGTAGCAGGAGAAGTATATAAATGTATTTTTATGCATTTGACCCAGCTGGTGTTTACTTTCAGCGGTTGTTGGTGGGTTCTGCTTTAGTGTTTTGTTGTTCTTTTCAGCTGATGGTTTTTTTTTTTTGTTGAAGCATACCAACCGGCAATTAATGAAGTTATGAAAAACTTGGTGTATGTGGCAAGTGCTTGTTGCGGTAATAGAACGTTAGGTAACAGAAAGTGGTGCTCAGTTTGAGGTTAAATGTCAGGCTGAGGATTCTTTAATTAATGCTTTTAGAAAAGGTGTTATTTCACGTGATAGTTACAGTACAAAAACAAGTGCTTTCTGAAGGCTACGGTTCTATGCGTATTCTCAGTGATCAAACCAAGCATGGCAGTAAGACAAATGATGTGCTGACTTCTCTTCACTTGGACAGACATTTCACTTTTGAATATTAATTTCCTGTTACATTTGAAATACAGCAACTATAAGTCTTGTACTGCTTGGTGTTTATATAAAGCAGCTAATGGATTGCTGAAATTAAGTGCTTCACAGAAATTTTTTGCTGCTGTTTTGTTAGGAATTCTCCATTTGCTTATGTTAACCGTGGTGATTTTTTTTTTTTTTTCCTTCCTCCTTCCCTCTAGTGCTGACTTAAAGCTCTTGGAAGAAGCCACCATCTCAGTCTGCAAGTCTTTAGGTGAGAAATGTGACATCTTAGCTTTTTTTCCATGTGATTTATCAGAAAAATTAAGAAACAGCATTTATGTTCACATGCATATCTTTAGTACACTGCACCTCTCTGTGTTCCACTGGTAAGATCAAAACAGTATGTGTAAGAGTGTGTGTGTCTGTACATCCCAAACTTTTAGAAACTTAACTTCCAGCATTAACTATTTTATATTAATTGAAATGACTGAAAGGATTAGAATAACTCCCTCCCTCCTTCCTCTTTCTCCTTTGCCCTCCAAGCCAGACAGGGAGGGAGAAGAAGTAACTGGGGGACATAACGAGAAGAGAATATAAATGTCATCAGTGATGTTACAAGAAGGTAAAATTTAGCTGTGAAAACCAGTCCTGTTTTCTGATAGGAAACTCTATTGTGCTGTAAAGAAGTCATGAAAAGGAAGCAGTTTGAGTGCTCCCCTTGGGATATTTAAATCTAGGCTGAAAAGTGTATTTGGAGAACAATCATGGAGTAGTAAAGCATGCACTAGAGAATCTTAAAAGAAGAAAACCAGTTGTAGTATGCTGTATGTAGAAGTATTTAAGGCACTGAAACTTGTTTTTGTTCTGTATCTTGTTTGAACTAAATAGTATCAAATTACAAATGCTATATAATCATATCTTTTCAATCCCTCATCTAGTTGAGAAGAATCCTCGAACAGGAAACCTTGGGTCGTTGATTAAAGTCTTTCTTTCTAGAACCAAAGAATTAAAAATTTCAGCAGAATGTCAGAAGTAAGTAGATGGAGAAGAGCTGTGCGTGTCATTTCACTTTTTAAATGTTCTTTTGTTTCTAGCTCCTGAGGTTTTGCTCTGCTAGTTAACATATTTACAGGCCAAAATTTAGACTTTTCTTACTTGTTCTGTTCAAACACAGATATATCCAGTACGTTTTCAAGCACAGGGTAGTAGATAAATAGATTACAGCAGGGAAGAAGACATGTTTGCCTTCTCCTGTGTATTACATAAACCGCATTTGTTTGACTGGATCCAAATGTGTAACCGTGTGCTAATTTCTGCCTTCCCTATTGTGCAGCCCTGAGGTGTTGCTGTCTTGTATTTCTCTGGACCCCACATGTAGTAAACGTGCAGCGCAAATACTCCACTACTAGGTTGGTAGTGCAGCACTCAAAACCCCCTGGAGCATAAATAACCTCTAAGCGGAAGACTGACCAGCCAGTGATGTTTGAATTTTTTTTTTTTTTTTATACCTAAATAATAGATGTAGTGGCTGAGATAAGTGAATGCTTGATTCTTCAAAGTAAACATTGTTTACATCTTAAGTGCTTGGTTTTGAGCTATTTAAAAAATCTCCTGACCTTTTTATCTAAATTTTAACTTTATACAGAAGCTCCTATTTAAATCCAATCCAATTTGAAAATATTCCTGAGATAAAATATTTAATTTATAAATTATTTCTTTCAAGTCATGTCACGCAACTGTCATTATTTTTGCTTCCCTCTTTCAGCAGTAGGAAAGAAATCCAAGAGGTTACATGTACAGCACTATGTAGTTTTTTCAGGAAGCTTTCTTTAACTGTTCCCCTGTACCCCTTGACAAATGTCTAACTCTCCTCAGATCTAGAGCTTCAAAAAGACAGACATTTTCTTTAGTGCTCCCTACCTCCTGGAATTGCCCTCAACCTTCTTGCTTCTATCTGGAGAAAAGTTATTTCTGCAGGGATGACTCCTGCTTCTTTAGCTCAGAAATATCTTGAAAACATAGCTTCAGGCAAGAGCTTGGCTATATGCTCTTGTATGGGCTTCCCAGCAGTTGCTTATTGGGATTCAAGAAAATGTTGTGAAGCTATATTCTCTTTGCATTCAGAAAGTTGGGAAAAATCTTAAAGGGGATAGACACTTGCTTTGTTGTGTTCCTGAAGTCCATAGGTGCAGACAGTCGTCTGAGAAATGCTGGATCAGGAAAAGTGCTCAGGTTTGGGGAGTCAGAATAGCTTTCATATTGAAGCTGTAGGAGGATTTCAGCTGTTTGGGTGGATTTGAGTTCATAGGGTCTAGAAACCTTTAGAAGTATACTAAGCCATCTAGTAAGCTCTTTGAAGAGAGTGGCACTTCTGGCAGCTATGATGTTTTTAACAAAACCAATTTAAAATTAGGAATAAAACTGCATCCTCTTGGAAAAAAATACTGTATTTAAATACACTTCTAACTTATTTGCTGTAGCAGAGAGTCTTCAGTTGATGCTTTAGAGCGCTTTGGCTTTTCCTTGCTTGCTTCAACTACAAGAACCCATTTGTCTGTTCTGGCATATATCTTGTTATTTTTTAATGTATGTTCACAAACTGTGTTACTGATTCTTGTTTGCTTTTGCTTCCTTTCCAGTCACCTCTTTATTTGGCAGGCTCACAACGCATTGTTTATTATCTGCTGTTTGCTGAAAGTATTCATCAGTCGAATGTCAGAGGAGGAACTGCAACTTCATTTTACTTATGAAGAGAAAGCACCAGGCTCATACGGTAGGTATATGCTATTGCTAATGAAACGAAGAGCCCACAAGAAGGTAATGAGCTCTGATGTTCTGTTTAGATAAGAATCCCAAACTTTGTTTTAAAACTAGAAATGAAGCTGTAATGATGCTACATACAACGTGCTTTATTGTTCAGGGCAACCTGTGAGATCGAAAGTATGTAGTCAGTAGTAAACCTGGCTACTTTGGGGTTTGAAGGAATCCAGTGTGAGACCTCTTCCTTTGTATCTAACATTTAAAGGAGAACATCTACAAAATGTGCTGAGAGCTTTTAGTAACTTGTTGGCTGTCTTTTCTTCCGTTGAAAATAAAGGTCTGTTAATAAGCTTCTGGCATGTTACAGGTTCTCGTAACAAAATAGACCTCTTCTGAAGCCGGGTTTAAGTTGTTTGGTTTGTTTTTCTTTAAAGATTTATTTTTAAACTTAACATGATCATTTCTTTACAAACTTCATTTGGAGTTATTCAGAACTGACACTGTAGACCTAACTTAGTTTTAGTATTCTTAATACAATTTAAAATGTCGTAACAGTCCTCTTCAGTGTATGCCTTGGTGTTCTGTGCCTCTTTTTTGTGCAAGGTGCTCCATTACATGAGGTGTAGTGGAATCTGCACAGGAAGGGATACGCAGAGTTTTCCTCTTCTGTTCCCTGAGAATCCCGTCTGCACATAATCCCTTCTCTGATCGGCCCGTTCAGAGAACGCGACTGCAGTTCTAGTCAGGGAAGTGACAGAGCTTGGATGGAGAAACGCAGGGCATTGCATTGTCTTTGGCCTCTAAGAAGATGGGAAGAACCAAATATAATTGGGTCAAAACTGTCCTATTACCACTGTGGGAACGGCGATGCAATTATTTAGGAAGCTGAATTCTTGGTATTTAAGGGGATCGGAGGCAGTTATTTCACTTATTTCAATAATTCACCTTTTTCAGTGACATCTTGAGATTAATGCTGTTTTTTTTTTTTCTCCCTGACTGGGACTTGCAGAACTATGAATAGAAAGCAACTCTCAAGTTGCTCGCCACATGCGACCCTGGGTACAAGTCACTTCCCGTCTCTCAGTCTGTTTTCTTGCCTATAAAAGGAGGGCTGAAATGCGCCATGCAAGGAAGAGATGAGTGGTAGTACTGTTTGGTTCTCCTCCTCCTAATGATGGAGAGCAAAGAAAGGTGTCTCTGGAAGAACACGATTTGCATGTTCTAATGTTGGTAGTTCTACTACCCTGTAAGACATTTAGCCATACCTCAAGAGAAAGGTATTGTAAAAATAAACCTACCCTTTGGGTTTTCCTTTCACATGTGTTTCATAAACCAGCAGCAGTCAGGGAATGAAATAAAAGCAACTTTTAGAAATCTACTGAGGAGAGAAAACAATACTACGATTACAATTGATCCATTAAAAAATGAAATTGCTAACAGTTAGCGGGCAGTAGTTCATACCATGATGTCTCTCTTGAACAAGAATTACAGAAAAGTGAATTTAGGCAGAATGTTCAAACGTAAGTGCAGCTCAAGGAAATGGAGAACGTGTTGCACAAGATGAAAGATAGCAGGAATGTCCGGATTACTTAAGTATCTTCCCTCCTATTATGTGTTTAAAAAAAAAAAAAAAAAACTTTTTGAATGTGAATGTATGTGTTCAAAATCAGTTTGATTACAGCATAAAAAATCGTAAGTCTGCCAAAAATCTTTCATGTCACACCATATCGTGACACTATTACAGAACACATGAAACATAGTGCTGGCATGTGAACATTGATTATAAATTTCCTTCACTTCATTGTGAAATTATCGTTGAGTTCAGACATTTATTGCATAAAACCAAAAATTGTCTGGCCAAAATGACAGGTATCAGAATGAGATACTTTGTCGTCCTTCCATAACCCACTCACACTCTGTTACCAATGTGGATTTCCCCGAAGAGTCAAGCCAGGCAAAGATCGTGTGTTGAGAATGCCTAATAGCTGCTTGCTCACTGAATAGTGAAAACGGTTCATTAAAATCTGGTTAACTCCTTGGCGCCTGCCATTGCTCTGGGGAAATCAGACTTCTGGTGCCAAAAGATTAAGTGCTACATGTTGAAATGGTTTAATGTATTTAAACTGTGATGAGTAATCTCCAAGAATGAGGTCAGCTAACTGATACATTAAAAAGCAGTGCCTGCTTATAATAAGCTATCATTGCAGATTGCCTGTGGGTTTATACCTGTTTAAAAAAATAAAAAATAAAAAAATGCCCACCCCTTGCTTAAATTGAATACTGCAGCACGGTAGAACAGATGCGAATGCTGGAAAGTTTTGTCAGTTTGAACCATAGCAATCTTTATTCCTTGTGCTGAGAGTTCCTCACGGCCTAATATGAAAAGTGACTGTTGTCACCGGGCTAGATCCGTATTTACACAATGTTTAGTAGCACTTGACTGTAATTCACAGTGACATTTATTAGTGCTAATTTTGTGCATATTGATGGCAAATGTACTAAGCAATTATCTTTGAGCAGATTGTTAGCTGGATGTTCTTGATTAGGAAGGTAATTGTGTGTGGTCTGTTGGTTAGAAGAAGGGACTGAAAGACAGGAAACAACTTCCTTGTCAGCTCTTGCTGCTCAGCTGTGGACTTGGGCCAATTTCTTCTATTTGACTTGAGTTTCCATTTGGAGATCGTTCTTGTGATCCTCTTCAAGGTACTGAGATTCATATCATGCTACATGTACGTACCCATCACTTGAGTTTCCTAACAAATGCTTCACTTATGTTTTTTTTTCTAAGTAAGTATAAGGTTAAGATGATGCCTTTCCCTAATTTTTATACTGAGATATAGGAAAAGTGAAGTGTCACCAAAAGAGTATAGTAAAAATGCTGCTGTATTAGGACTTATTTAAAGTGAGCAGGAAAAAAACTGAATTTTTTTGTTTCTGCTGTCATAATTGTCAAGCGTAGCTTTCTACCACCCTCCCCATCACTAGAATGCCCTTGGCGTTCTGCAGATCACATAGGTTTATTGGTACTTTCTGTACTACTGCTCTACATACCTAACTCTGTCTTTGAACATGCTTTTTAAAAAATTAAGCTGTTCTTAGTTGTCCCTGCTGTTTTTTCATTTACCAGAGCTGGCTATTGCGCTCGCTATTCTAGAGCCTATTTCTCTGTGTGTCCCTGTTTAAACTGTGAGCATCGCTTTCCCCCGCCATCTAGCTTGAGCATATATTCCAGCACCATGTTCTTTAGTTTAAATATAGCATCTTGTGACCTGGGAGTGCAGTATCAGCACGTCTGTTTGCTCATGCCACAGTCGGTGAGAACATTGGCACCTGCTGTGTATTATTTGGTATTTCAGGCAGAAACGTACAGTGTATGATAGTAATGATGTATGGAAAATATCCTTGCCGCTCGCTGCTCAGCAGTATCTTATGTTTTGACAGCTAATATATGACCTAGTATTGTTTCCTTAGTGTTTTTTAATAGCAACTGCTTCACCTGGAAGAATTCATCTCCCGGATCTTGCAATTTATATGCTTTCATTCTTTCTGAATGTCCAGTTTGTGCTTTTCCTTGCTAGACTGTTTTAAGTTCAGAAGAAAGGTGTGCTGTTGTACTTCTCATATTCAAAGTGATTATTGATTATTTGTGAAAAGTATGAGTGAAAGGATAAGTTGTAGCCCTTCACTATAAATGCTAAACTATGGTTCTAGTGAACAAACTGCGTGGGATCAAGTGAAAGAGAGAATTTGGAGTTCCTGCTACAACGCTGTTCATTGATTTCCTCCCAGAGTAATGAGTCCGTAAATAGAAGTTTACTATTTTTGGCAGTTTTCAGATGGTTCTTTAGCACAGGAAGTAGAAGCTTGTGTCTCTTAGCCCATAACTGGGAATTTGCATATAGCTTTGATAGGAGGATATTGCACAATTTTGATTGTAGGAAAATTCTTATACAGACTTGCATAATAAACTGTGTTTTAAGATTCAACCAAAAATTCCTGATACTAATAAATTCTAAATTAGTGTCATCTTCCATGACTTACTGTTTTCTTGGCATTTAGGTTAATTCCTGTATAGTACTTGGAATTAAATATTTTGTGGAAACTGCGTGATTCTTTGAATGAGAAAGTGACCTTCTATTCCATAAGGGAGTAACTTGGTTCCAGGGAGATCGTCTGGCTTGCAGCCTTCAATCACCGTTTTTAGCCTGCTCCCGCTCAACGCTGTTGGAATGGAATGCAAATGGAAACACTCTGACATAGCGGCAGCGTTCTGAGTAAAGCGAATTGGCTCCTATCAGTTCCTCGCTGAGAGGTGTCCGTATCTCAATTTTTTTATTCTGTTCAGACTACTGTTGGCCAGTTTTAGCAGGTGAGCTAAGGTGACTTGGCATATGTGGATCTGAAGCTGGAGCTAAGTCTTTGCTAACAGATCCCACACATTTTGGTGAGGTTTGCACTGTCTATATTATATTATGTCTTGCAGTCACAACTGTGTTGTGATTCAGAAGCATAAGAGTGGTTAGCATGTTCTGTATTCTCAATCGGATTGTCAGGTCATTTAACTTATTGACCTATAGCAGAAGACTTTATTCATTCTGTATAAAGAATATTTTAATTGTGAAGTTGCTAAGGACTGCATTTGGTACGTTATAGCAAATGCAAAGGAACCCCAAAGTGCTCGTAGAATGGGTGAGACTCGGAAGGAAAATCATTAAAAGATACGGTGTCTCTGAGAACACACCTGGTCTTTTACAAAACACACTGCGTTTTGGGGTTTTTCCTGACAGCCGGTTTGGGGGGTTGGGGATAGAGGAGAGAACAAGCAATGATATGCTTTTTGCAGCCCTTAAATGATTACAAGAGCTTTCAGTTATCACATAAAGGAAACTATATAAACTAATTGCCATTCTTACTCTTTGCTAACACTTTTAAGGCAAAGTGGAAACTTTTGAGAAGCCTGGGAGCTGAAGATCTAACCACAAAACCCCCAAAAGCTTGGTTTCTTGAAGTCTGCTTGTTATGTAACTAACTGTATGGATGAGGCTTTAAGTACTCATCTACAAGAAACATGAATTTTTTTTTACTGGTGTCCAGGTTTTTATCTATAGGAGCACCGGAGCAACAGGGCAGAGAAAGCAGGTGGCATCTAGGGTGAGGCTGTTCCTTCCTGTGTCTAAATATCTTATTGATACTAGGCACATCCAGCTTCTGCAGCAGCTCAGATCAGGTCTTGACAACACCGTAGTTAGTCACTTGGCAAGCAAGACTATTTTATGTTATCTATATTAGACTCTGTATTATGACCAGTGGTGGAGCTACGTTGGTTTTAGTAGAAGGGGCATCTAATAGCACCTCTAGTTTGCTTTGGATAAGTTGTTTTGCCTGTGTAATGCCTGCTAATCCAATGTCTGTAACATGGGTAGTTTTGAGAATGTTTAAAGCAAAGCAGTATTATTTAAGTAGCAAAATCATGCAGGTAATCCACATATTCGAGGCCTCAAATATGGTGGTTGAAAAATGGTACCTCAGCATAACTGGATTTCTTTTTAACTGGGTGTGTGTGTTTGAAGTTACTTTTACACTGTAGTGGAGTTTAGTAGATGTACCTATGATTTCTTTCTGTGTCAGTCTGCTCCAATCTTATCTGAACAGATTCACCCTCTACTTATTTGCCCCAAGGGTTTGCATGTGTCTTTAATCCAAGTAGGCGATCTCTTAATGCGAATGAGTATTGTATGTATTGTCTTTATCCTGCTATTGAAAAAAGGCATTGTTTATGAAAACACATCGTGTTCCATGTTTATAGCTCGCTCTCACGTTATAGATTTGGCATGCGTCCGCTTCATTGTCTTGGCAAGACGAGAATTAAACAAGAATGCCTGTGCCCCGATGGGGAAAAGGATGCATTAATTATTTCAGCTGAATGACATTGATTACAGCAATTAAGTTTAAAAAAAAAAAAAAAAGTTTGAGGACAGAGCAGGAAAGACTAACATCTTCCATTCTACATCACTGTGCTAACCAGCCGTCTTGCTTTAGTTTTAATCTAAAGTGCAAGAAAAAGCCTCCTTTCATGTTCAAATAACGTTGTTCTCTCTCCAAACAAGTTATGTATATAGCATGGTGGAAATAGTAGTCTCATGTTTTTTTCTTGTTTTTTTCCCTCTCCCCTCACCCCTTTCCTTAACTATTAAGCAAAAAACATTAGGTACCTTTTGGAAACTCACAGAAGTCTCACTCTAGAAGCCTTTTCTAGATTCATAAAATTTTAGAAGCGATTCACCTTCAAGCTGCTGTACAATACGATATCTGGACTTCATTATTGGCCCTAGTTTCAGTCTAAGATTAAATACTCTTAGCAGTTCTAGTTTTGTGCTAACAGGACCTACGTTGTGTTTACTCATGGGGGATTCTATATAAAGGAAACCGTGTTTCCGTGCTAAAAAACTGATTTCCTTTAGAATGTGCAGTTCACTAGGTGACAATTTTTAATGTGTTTTTAATAAACTGATTGTGGAAAAGAATGATTTTTGCTTTACTGTGAATATTCCCTCTGGTGTGCTTCTTAAAATTGAGTCCTGGAATTAAGAACAAACTTGGGTTAAACAGAATAACAATGCCACGACTTGGCTCTAATTGTTGTAGTTATTGCAAGACCTATTTGTCTGAAAATGCAAAATAAATAGCCATTTGGGTAGTCATTGTGGTGCAGTGGTGTGATGCCTGTCTGGTGAGGCAAAGGGGGAAAAACGTGCTTGCTTTAAGGCCATTCTGCGCTGTAAAATCCTTCACTTTTTTGTGTTTTATGTATCTTTCTATAGGTTTTTTTTTTTTTGTAAGCAGAAAAAAACCTTGATGATTCAAGGGATGTATCTTCTGTTTTTTGGTATTACTTGACAACAACTGAGGGTTTGATGGTTTTCTCAAAAAAAAATCTTCTGTTCCTGTTGCTTTTGAAAATTGCAATACTAATGTAAAACACTACCAGTTTTATTAAATAGAATTCTCTAGCCTTTTTAAAAAATAAATTTTTAATCATGTCACATGTTTTGTCACATTGTGTATGTGAGTTAAGGGTAATTTTTGCACACTTATACTTGGAAAATCATGAATCTTTATTTGTGATGGAAATGTGTGAAACCTCTTCACTGGCTAAATGTGCATTCATGCACAACACGTTGCAGAGACTGGATTGCTTAAGAATAGCCTACTGTGGATGCACTGCAGGCTGCATTCATTTGGAAGATCACAGTTTGGAATATTGTTCGGTGTATGTTAGAAAGCACATAGTTTCATTTATCTGTGTTTGTCTCTGCTTCCTCTTGGGACTAAAAAAAGGGGTGGAGGGAAATATGTATGGAGTGTGGGCAATTTTGAGAGGAGACTTGAACTGTGGACCTGTAGGAGTCCCTAGTGATCAATCAACCAAACTGTTAGTAATAGCTGCATTTAATACGAGCTTAGTTAAGCAGTAAAGCTTGTGGGTATGGGAAAGGATTGGTGTGCTCAATGTTAGCATACTTCCTATGATACCAACCTCCCATTTAGTTTATCCAATTGTTATTACTTATTTGATTTATATATAAAAGGCCTAATATCACCATTCCCTCTAGTAATAATCTCAAGTGGTTTCTGTTTTGGGTAAGAATGCCATCTTCATAAACAGATGAAATTTCAGATGAAACTTAGTGTTTGTGCATTCCTAAGTGTTGATTGTCTCATTCTATGTGTTTAAATCTATGCTTTCTTGTGTTTGAAAATTCAGAAAACCTTTGGTGTGCTTCTTTTCAGGAACAGAATGCGAAGACCTCATCGAAGAGTTGCTGTGTTGCCTCATCCAGCTCATTGTTGAAATTCCCCTCTTGTAAGTTGGGTTTCTTTGCAGCCTCTTTCTCTAAACCAAGCTTTTGAGCAAATATAAAACTTAAGATGATGGGGGTCAATGTTTAAAAAAAAAAAATTTTTTTTTTTGAATTTGAATGCTCTATGTTATGGTAAAGGACTGATAATGATAAACTGCTGCCAGTAGCAGCCCTGAATATTTTGCTGGAAGAAATAATGGTCAGCATCTCATACCCAGTTCAAACCATGAGCAGGAGGCATCCTGTTTTATTTTGTAATTTTGTTATTTGTTTTAGGTACCTCTGAAAGTTTTAGGTACCCACTAGAAAGTTACTACCAACTTTTGGTTGGAAACGGTTGTGCTATTTTTACAGGGGAGGGTACATCAGAGGCATCATCACTTCATCTCTGGGGCACCCAGCGAGATGCGAACAAAAGTTCCTGTTCTGTGCTTGAGTGGGCTTTTGAACTGCAGTCGTGTGGCTTGTTCTCATTTAATGTTTGTTTCTGAAATACCGGTGAATTGATAGCTGAAGAAGAGAGACGTGACTAAGTAGAATGTTTCTGTAGATCTCCAGTGCAAAATTGATTTGTTTCCATTGTTTTTTTTAAATGCATCTGTCTTATTTGAGATGTGTTGTTTCCACATGCCACTGGGATATGTGCCATGAAGCATCCTTCACTTTTCTTATTTGCAGTCCATAGTATTAAAGGGAGAAGAACTTTTTTTTTCTCCAATAAAAAAGTTTCACACCTGTCCTTTTTAATTTTACCTTTTCTTTACAAGGTAAACTTTACCAAAGATAGTGTTAGCAATAGCTGTTGTGTTTAATATTGCGTTGTTATCTGTACCTCAAATATGTGTTGTTGCAATTAAAGCATCACAACTTTGAAAGAGTTTCACAGATTATCTGTTATAGTATAGTACATATCTCTGATTTAGTTTTCATACTGCTGATTGCTCTTTTGGTTGGAAAGCTGACAAAGATACAATAGTTTTTGAAACATTGCTCTCATTAAATACAATGCTGTCAGCATTACATGAGGGTTTTGGTAGTCACTGTGTAATGAATTAGCAATATGATTTAGTGTGTCATTCTCCAAAGCCTGTCAGTACTTCCTGGAACAGATACACTTTTTGTTTGGCACAGATTAGAAGAAATACGAAGGGGTGAAAGGACTGAAATATATGGGCAAGTTCATAAATCCTGTGGGTTGTTTGTTTTTTTTTTTTCTTTTTTTTTCCCTTCTTGGAAGTCCCAATGGCTGTATAGAGTCCAATATCATTTATTCTGTCTTTCTGGCAGAAAACATTTTGCAGGCATAATTGTTCTTAACCTTTTTCAACAGTTGAACCTGTCAGCATCTCTGTTCTGCGTGAATGTGGTTGCTGGGAATGGAAATAGTTGTTGAAAGCACTTATTTTACAATATGATATAGTAATAATAATGGTTCACTCAAAGTTATATAACTGCTCTATAATCTTTAATGTTCAGCTATATTGGAATCATATTCACTCTTCTCATAAGTGTTAGATGTGGAAAGATTTTTTTTTTTTGCAAACAAGTTTTCTTGGCTAAATTTTTCCTGTGATAGTATGCTACTGCGTTGTTAATTTGGACAAGGTTAAGTAGGGTAGTAACACTTATAAAAGTGTATAATATTGTATTGTTTAGCAATGTAATGTGTTTAACAACGTAATAATGCCTTAACAATAATTTTTTTTCCCCAGGTCATTGAAAGGAAAGTAGGTAGGGGAAAGGTATGGAAAAACTTGCTTGCTCTAATACACGGTCAGAAAAATGGTCCCTGCTGAGAGTTTTCATTCAGTTTGATCTCTCTTGTTGCTGAAGGTTGCCTTCTTAGCAGCTGTACTGTAAATCAAAAGTAGCTGTATCTTAAGTCAGAAGACAAAAGGACCACAATCTACTGCGGGAGGAAGGAAATGAACTCTGTTTTTCTTTATAAAGATGGTATGAAGCTGAGGCATTTTTTGCCTAAGGTAATACTAAATTTTTTTTCAGGGGAGTCATCAGAGTTGTTTTGGTAGTGACATGGCTCTTGGCCTCCCTTCCTCCCTGATCAGATTTATGCTCAGTTCTTTCCCATCTTTCTATCAAGGGAGTAGTTAATTTTTTTGCTGTAACTGGAATAGATCAAGAAAATTTCAAGTCTGATATATGAGTTTTGGGAAGGAATTGGTTGTCCGAGTGGACTGCATAGTAGACAGTGTTGCTGGATGAAGCTGTGTAGATTGTGTTATGGAGTAAAGAGAAATTTGATTATAAGATAGATGATATCATTTCTGTTCAGTCTGGAATATCACATTGAGAAGTTGTATGTGTAAGATGATGGGTGCTGTTGGGAGGAGAGTTTTAGGATACTTCTATGTAGTATTTTTCAGGTGGGTGCCTAGTCTAGGCCTGTGTTCCAGCCTGGCCAAGAGCGAGCCTTTGGGCTTGGGCTTGGCACTGGGCTAACCAAACTCATGAAGGATCGAGTCTGCCCTGAGCATGAGCAGAGCCTGCTCAGCTCTGAGCCTGCTTCACCCAGAGTCTTGGCGAAATGAGCTCGTGTCTGGCTGCAAAACAATGTGTAGACGCATTTGTAATATGTAACTGGGCAGTCAAGCTCGAAACTAATAACCACAGTGTGCGAGATGGGGAGGAAGACAAATCAGAAGTCTGTAACTCACCTCTCTATCTCTTCCTGTGAGGTATAGCTGAAGAACCGAAATGTGTTGATTTTTGTTCAGAAAAGTTCCGGAGATGTACAGCGATGAACAGCTGGAAAGATTGTCTCAGAATTATCCATCATGAACAGAAAAAGCTATTTCTCTGAGTTAGAACTTGCATTGGGAAAGGCAAAAGCACGTTATGGAAGTTGCCCTCAGCATAGCTAAAATGGGTGGTAGTAGGGACCGTGGGACTCAACAGCTTTGTGGCCCTCTATCTGAGACTTATTAAAAAGACCTTAGATTAATTACCCTTTTGCAAAGCAGACTGCTGCATTGTACAAAAAGCCAAAGGGAAAAGTGTCAAATATTGACATTTAATTTTAAGAAATTTTATTTAAACTACATTATTGCTTTTTAAAAATGAGACCTGTGCAGTCCCTTGTAAGACTTGAGTTACGGTATGTTGATCTTTGATTTATGGCTCCTTTGGGTGTGTTATGGATACTCTGCTTTTTCTTTGGTCATGTTGATGTTAGCACCCAAGAGTGTGCATTAATGATCAAAACTACATAGTCAGCAAAAAAGGTACAACTTCGATATTTAATCATATCTGTTTTGCATAGAAACTATCGCTAACATTTTGTTGCAAGATTGAGCTCCCAAAGTTTTAAATTATAAAGGCTTCTTTCAGCAGCTTGTTAAGAACTGGGTACGCACAACTGAACATCTGGTTGTTATCAGTACATTTTCACTTCATTTAAAAACTATAAATGTATATAGAGGAAAAATGAAATACTGTGATCCAGTTACATCATTGTTAAGTAGCACCCTGTGGTGCCACTAGAAGTTAGTTGATATTTCCATTACATTCTGTTATTTTGTACAGTTAAATTTGTTTTAGGTTGCAGTCTTTCTTTGAAACTAAATTTGAAAGACTGGAATCCTGTTAACAGTATTTGACTCATTTAAGGATGATCTCTACATTTTCTGGGAGTTTAATACTCAGGTATAGGAGGAAGAAGGGAAATATAATTGATTATAAAGCTCTGCAGAATCATTGCAGTGTGCAAACAATGTCATGTACAGATAATGAGAAATGTTTTTGTTCAGGCTTTTTCCTTGCTAATTTCTCCCCTATTTTGGGGAGAATATTTCATATTGTATTTTTTTTTTTGTTATTACTTTTAGAACAGTAGCTTAGAATACTGCTTTTTAAAAACAGCAATTCAGAGAACTTAAGAGTGTAGTAGCTCTGATACTTGAACAACTATTTGACTTCAGCACTTTTTGGCAACTCTGTCTAATCATCAAAGGGAAACTTCCATCTGTTTGAGCTGATGTTGAAGCTAGCTGAAATACCCCAACTGATGGACATTTATACTGCTTCTCAGTGAAGATCATCAAGGTTTATGAACAACTGCTGATAAACATAGGAGGAGACTACTGTGCTCCTTGTAGGAGGGATCTGATAAATGTAAAGGGGGTTTTACTCGCAGCTGCACCTTGTAGTGTAGCAGAACAAGATGTGTTTCTTTGAGGGCTTTTCTGTCTTGTTGTGAGTGTTTGCAGGTCAAGACCTAGTACAGATGCTTTTGAGTGAATAATGAGTGTTTCTGTCTGCATGGGTGCTGTCTTGCGTAGCCACGAAGAGTGCTGTGTTGCATGACCATCTGTTAGCTCAACAGCGCAGCTGAGCTGAAATGCCTTTAGACTTGGCTGTTTTTTTGATAAGTAGATCAATGGGTTTCAAGTGTTTTTTTTTAATTTTTGTTTATTTTGAAGATTTTTCTTTATCAGTCATTTATCCTTTTCTGTTTTGTGAAGGCATATGAGTGGCCTTTTAAGTGTCTAAAAGTCTCAAGCTGGAGAACCTTTAGTTGTGTTGCATATTCTTCTTTTTCTGTTCTAATTTTATTCTAATTTAGTTTTTATTTCAGATTAGTGTTTCTGTATGACCTGCCTTCTCAGCAGGCTAGCTATTACTTATATTCAACTTGTAACAGTCTTGTATTTATCTTGTAACAATCTTTGTAATCTCAGGGTCTAATACCAAAGCTCTGGACTGTTTGATCATTCATCATGCAGTATAATCATGCTCCTAATAATGTACTTTCTCTGTCGTAGTTTTCAGCCCTGTTATCACAACAGGTATTGGATACATCTTGAAAAAACACTTGCTGGCAAGTATTTGGGTGCAGTCTATGATTTGGGCAGCCAAGATACATAGGCACTGAAGTTGAGTAGATCTGTTGATGCCTCAGGAGTTTGCAGACTGTTTAAAATCAGTGACAGCTACCAGACTAACAGGCATTAGCCTGTTTTTTCCATTGCCTAAACATGTGTTAGATCAAAATAGGTTGTTGTTGCCACTGAGTGCCACTACCTTGAGTTGACTCTGTCTTGAAATCAGTGGCTCATATTTGAGTGAGCGAGATGAAGGAGAAGTGGTGTTATCAAGAGACCTTTCTCCACCAGCGCTGGAGCAGGTCTCTCTTTCACCTAGACTGCACTGCCAGAAGACCTGACATGATTCATACGGATCTGGCACTGTCCAGTTCTCTGCGCTGTTTTGGCAGTAGCTCTTTCAGCACACAGGTTGTCTTTCTGCTGCTGCCGCCTTTTCCCTTAGAGTTGAAAGCTACACAGGCCTAGTAATTTGAGCTGCCCATTTTGATGGGTAAGTATTTTGGACTGTTTTCGTGTCATCTCTTGTTCTAAGATTTAGTGGATACTATTTACAAGACTTGCTGATATCAGAGATAAGTATAGAAGAACATAGCTCTGTGCAACAATTGAAAATCCTAAATACTTTATAATATTTTCAATCTGTAGAGGGAAAAACTGAGTTCCAGTGAGCTGAAAATGTATTCAGCCACGTGGTCTGGGATGGTTTAGGAAAAGACCTGGGAATAAAAGGTCTCAAAATCCCACAATTGTTTTAATCACTTAAATAGTCACTTCAGAATATTTTCAGCTTTGTTAGGTGGTTTTCTCAATCTTTCATTCTGTCTCCCAGTTAAGAAAGCCCAGTGGTGGGAAGATGTAACAGGAGAGGTTGGAGGTGCCCTCTGCTCTCAGTTGGTATTGCTTGAGTGCCTGTTTGGGACGTCTCCCAGATGTTTGGAGTCAGCTGTAATGTGTAGCGTGTTATTGGCCACCACGGTGCATATTTGCCACCAGTGGGTGTAAAGTCAGGAATGATTCCAAGAGGAAAGATTACGTTCACTTTGAGTTGTACTTGTATCCTGAGACTGATAACCAGATATTCTACTTGCTTTTCAACTTTCAAACCTGCTCCTATTCTCTGTGGTGACTCCTCTTTCACCTTTCTGGTGGACCCTCAGGAAGCAGGGAAATGAAACCTGGTTCCTGTATGATTTGAGGCTTTTTGTATGAATCAGCCCTTTTGGCAACTCTCCGAAATTAGAAAATGAGTTGCCTTTTAACCTTTTAATACTTAGAGTAGAAAGCTCTGGCTGGGTGAAAGTTCAGGAAAATATTTAAACAGGGAGGGGATTTGGTCTCGTGGTCTGTGTGATGGTGTGAGTTGAAATTCAGAGTTTTGTTTCTGACTGCTCAGCCTGTTTGCTCTTTGTGTGTGTGAAATCATTTATAAGCGCTCAACCTCCACTTGCTAAGGTGTAGAAATAGCTGCATTTCATTGAGTGATAAAGGTGTTTACAAAAGCATGTGACTTGAGGAGTAATTGGAGTTCCTAACTGGGATTGGTTGCCTCTATGCTTAATCTTGGTTTCTCCTTCGCAGTCCTCTCTCTCAGGCAGGGAACAAAGCTGGATGATGTGGATGAGCACAGAAAGCAGTTCTCAGCATTGCCTGGGCTTGGAGAGAGGCCAGCAGCTGCAGGGTGATGACACTTAGGTAGATAGTTGAAGTTCTTGGTAGATCATGCTGGTAGAAGGTTGTCCAAATCCACTTCTTAGTTTTGAATGCAGCAAGCGGATAGTTTTGGTTAAATTATACTTATATTACACTAACACCCAGAAGTCTTGTATTTTGGAGCTCCAGTCATGATACAAACTCAGAATAAAAAAAATGACCCCTTCTCTGAAGAGTTTATAATCTAAGAGAATCGCAGATAGATAAGACAGTTTTTTAGGTACACCAGTAGCCTCTAAAGCAACACTTGTTGCCAGAAGGCAGTTTTAAGTTTGGTGTCTTATGCAAGGAACTGGACCTGCTCAGTCTGGGTAAAGGAGCAGGAACTTGCTATACCTCACTTGATGTGAAACCAAGGAGAATAGCTGCTTATAACCCACTGTCTTTGAATAAAGAAATAACTCAAATGCAGGAGAGAAATGATTTCATGAAAAAATCATGATTGCCATGATTTCTAGAGTTAGGTGCATGACTGACTGTGCTCTCATGAAAGAAATCCTTCTTAAAAGAGGAGCAAAAGAAGAATATCTGTTAGCTTGTCTGCTTGATTTAGGAATATATTCTCTAATGAAAAGGAGAGAGAGAGAAAGAAAGAAGAAAAAAAAATAAACCAGAATAAATATTGAAATCTCCAAACTAGATAATCCAGAAAAGAGGAGAGCTGTGTATAGTACGGTGCATTGCTCTATAAAGTGTATTTACTTGGGACATGGAATCGTCACAAGCCTTATCTGGGGTCTGTGGATGTTTTTTTTGTAAGGTATTTGTGAAGGAAAAAAAAAACCTGTACAGAAACTCAAACCATCATACCCTTCTTCTGGTTTTCTGAAATAAATAGATAAAGAATTCTGACATGTAATTGATACATGAGTTCATTATTTCTAGTTTCCTCCTTATCTGCAAGCAAACAATTTTAAGAGGAAGTCAAACATCAGCATAAATTCCATGTAAAGTCATTCTATATGAACATTAAAAAAAAATAAAATCAAAAACAAAAACCCCCTTTTTCTATAGTCTCTCAATATAAATAAACAGTATTTTCTTTGAAGTTAAAAGAGGTTCCTGGTAGTTCTTGTGACCTGTTAGAAATGCTTGAGTTTCGGAAACTGTACATTTGACCCTTAGCAGAGAAAATGATTTTCCTCTGAAGCTTGTCCTTGTGCTGCTGGATTAAGGATGACTCTGTCTTAGGGGTTACCCCAGATATTGGGACTCTTAATTGCATTTGTATGAGAGCAGATTTAATTTGAACAACTGCTTCTACAATGGATCTGCAGTTAAGTGTTATTTAATTGGATTTTGAATAGAGAGAAAAAGAGAATAACTCACTAACTGGAGTTGCATGAATTTAACTTTTTTCTTTTTTCCTTCAGAGTTTTATAAGGGTACTGAAAGCAGAATTTTTTCAAAAGTTACAGTAACCTCACTGTTTATTTCTTTACACTGAGTTTATAAAAATGGAAAAGAACATTGCAATGTCCCCTTAGGTTTGCCTTTCCACTTGTGTGGTTTGTCAGGGAAGTAACTAAAGGAGTGACTGAAATGGAGAAACGGCATACTAGACTTTGTGAAATTTGTTTCCCCTCAGCAGAGCGACCCAGGTATTTCGGATGTTGCAGCACGTCATGAAGTCTGCCTTTGGTTCATCGGACCAGGTTAAACTTAGGGGAGGGAGTCATTGCTCTTGTACTCCTGGCCTCTGTGATGATAAGCTCCTGAATTTTTTCTATAACCGAAAATATTTCTTCCAAGCTTTTCATTTTATTTTCGTATAAAAATATATATATATATATTTTTTTTTTTACAAATTTTCCTGGTGGCTAAACATCTAATAGTAGCTCTATAGCTCTTCCGTGCTTTGGTTGGGACGGACATAGGTAGTCAGTGGCAATACATCGCACTTTAGCGAGGAGCTGGGAACCGTTCCTAGCTCGGTCTGGTTCCTGGCTCAGAGGAATTTGCAGTGGAACCAGATCACAGTGTAACCTCTGGCCTGATCTAATTATCAACACTTACACTGGCCAGCTTTCCGAGGAGTGGGCAAAAAGTCCAGTAACTCACAGAAGTGAAAGCTAATTAAAATGCTCTTCACGATTTTTAAGGAAGAACGTTGTTTAGGCAGTGCGTCTTTTTCCTGACATGCAACTTAAAATGTTATGGATTCAAATACTTAAATTGAGAGAGAGAGAATAAAAACAGTGAGTTTGCATAACCTTCTCTTTCAAAAACATTTTTGTATCAGAGGTAGTGGGGCGCAGTGGACTTGTGCATAGCACTGCGATCCAGGAAACTGTGATTCCAGTTTGCTGTTGGCTTAGAGCAAATAACTAATGCTCTCTTTCTCCAGCAACTCTGGCCTCGAGCTACTACAAAAGAGTTTTAATTAAGCTATCTATATGCTATAATGCATGAAGCTGTTCTTCCTCATGTTTTACAGTCATGCAAGTTATTTACAGTATTTCTAGTAGCACACTTGAGAGTATGAAAATAATTATGTGCTAAAAATTAAACTGATTTCTTCTAAAGAAAAAGCCTGTCCTTTTTGTAAGGACTACACCAGTTCTAATCCTGAGACTAAGAGTTAGCAGTTTTATTCCCACTAGTCTTTTCCATTATGTGTTTGTTTGTTTTTTTCCAAGAGATATTGCACTACCTTGTCATCATTGTTTGAAAAAGCACCTCAGTTTTGTGTTTACGCTTGCCTTAACTGTTAAGAATATAGTCGTTGGAAAGTGGCATTGTAATGCAGGAAATAAATTTAACATGACTGCTTTAACACACGTTGCTGGATTTTTTTTAAAATACAGATACTATAAAATCTTTGAAATTGGGAAATATAAAGAGATCTCTGAATTTCTATAAGCTCCCGGGAGAATGTCAAAATAACTTGATAATTGGCCCCTTACACCCGTTATACATAGCATAATATTATTAGTTCATGAAGCATACTGCGAAAATAGGTAGCAACAGCAGAGGAAACTTTAAAAATGCTTAAGAACAATCTTTGTAATGGATTAGAGGATGTTATTGGTGCACTGGATGAGACATCTCCTTCCATTTGGAGGAGGAAAAAGTAGTCCATATTGGTTGAAAGCAAAAATAATACTGGTTCACATTTAAGTGAGCCACTGTGTTTTAAAAGTTTCTGTGCAATTTGTAATTTTTTTTTACTGATTAAGAAGGCAAATACCATTTTCCTTTCTCCTCTTTTTAAAAATACGATCTGTAGTAAGGCCACTTTAGGCAGAGTGAGCAACAGAAACTACAAGATGTCCAAAATAGCAGCTCTATCTCCCATCCTGTTTGCTGCACAGCTTTTCCTAATTAACCTGTCCAACTTAATGAGCTTTGCTAAACTATGCGCAGTCAGTGTCTAATCATTACAGTACATTCTTTGGAATTGGCAGTAGAAATTAGCCATATCCTGAAATTTTGTACTTTACCATGGCCTTGCAAATACCATTTAATAGTTGAACAACTGTATATGCAGTATCTTGATATCCTAAGCATTTCTTATACTTAAGCTGGCATTTGTATGTTATCCTTTTCTTAGAGATCCACTTTTACTGCCAGAGGAAGCCATGTTCGACTAGCTGGACCGTTCTCTGACCTGGAATGATAGTTTTGTGACAATTGTGTTTAACAGCACAAAGGACTGTCCTGTTAATATTCTGAGATATTATTATTAGAATGAAGTATAGTCTGAAAATTGCAATTGCAATGTTCTGGGTAATACGTCAATGTTTTTATATTGCCTTGTCCTTTGGCATGTCATAAAAATGCTTACATCTAAGAAAAATAATCTATTGTCCGTATGAAGTGATTCTGTTTTTTTAACAAGTGTTTTTTTTTTTTGAACTTGTTATTTCCGTGTTCCCAGTTGAGACTCACTGTGCTAAACAGTGTATAACCACATGTGAAGCTACTGCATGTTCCTATGATAGAAGTCAGTTTGTAAACAAAAGTGGTAGATTAACCTTTGTAAATATTCCCCTTTTCCTGCAGAGATATAACGTACAGCATTTCCTTGGAGGCCGTGACGACGCTTATTGTCTTCCTTTCCTGCCAATTATTTCACAAGGAAATTCTGCGAGAGAGCATCATTCATAAATACCTGATGCATGGTCGATGGTATGTCGTGTTCTGGGGCTGTAGCTAATGGCAAAACAAATCCTTCTCATGGCTTGTTTAGACTCTTTGTACTTGAAAACAAAAGATGACGAAATGCATTTTGATTGCAATTCAAAAGAAAGCAAGACACCGAAACAAATGCATCTTGAAAGGTTGTTGGAAGGTTTCAGGTTTAAATCTCATAGCCCTGATTTCAGTAAAACTATTCTGGAAGCAGTTTTAATTTTTATTTGAAGATAATTTCACTGGCTTCTTAAAATAGCTTTCACTTTTCAGGATGTTTTTTTGATTCAGCTATGGGCTTTTCCCTGTAATATTACAGTCTAGAGAACTAGACTGGGGAATACTTGGGAGAAATGGTGGTATGGGTAGGTCTGAGCTGGTAGATACCTGGCCTCTGGGTAGAGAGGGATGGAGATTTGGGGTAGGGAGTCTAGGGTAATGTGAAGAGTTCAAAGGGCATGGGTTGAAGAGGGTTAGAAATCATCACTGGAGATGGGAACCAGCTGTTTCTATAAAATTCTCTTCTGTTTTAGAAATATTTCAGCCTTATTTAAATCCAACAGATCTTGTGTACACCTGTCAGAATCACTGAAGTGAAGTCAGATGTTTCACTGCTCCTTGCAAATTGACCCCAGCCACACACACAGCCAAAAATATCTTGGGGGTAGAGGAATGCTCTTGTTACCTGCTTTATATGACCAAAACATAGAGGGAAAACCAAATGAATACCATGTTTTTCCCTTGCATAAATATTTTTCCCTTTGTGTCTTGGGGTAAAAGAATACAGTGATTCCACATTTTAAATGGTTGATTTAAAAGTAGTATTGAAAACTGAAAATAAACAAAAAACGTTGTCATGATCCTGCCCTTGAAGGTGATCCCACAGTGTCCCGCTAAAGTCAGCGCAGCCTTACGTGAGCGTTCTTTCCCTTTCCAACCTAAAAGAAGGTAGGTCAAAAAACCCCCCCAAAAAGCTAAACATAGCCTAGTTCCAGAGCACAAAGGGGTGCATAGCATTGACTTTGTAGCTGAGCCAAATTTTGCAACTTTTGAGTCGACTAAGGCTGTCTTGTTTTTCTTTTCAGTCTTCCATATACCAGCAGACTTGTGAAAACTTTACTATATAATTTCATTAGACAAGAAAGAAGCCCGCCTCCAGGGACTCACGTCTTTCAGCAGCAAACAGATGGAGGAGGACTGCTTTATGGAATTGCCTCTGGGGTGGCAAGTGAGTCGTCTTTTCTATAAACAGTTTTTCAAACCTTATGAAGTACATTGCCTTCGGTGTGACCACTCTTGTAAACACACCTGTAGCCCATTTCTTTTTCCAACAGTGATATCAGTGTGTCTGCTCAATACAGAAAAGCTGTCCACAGGCTTGCTCTGAGTTGTAGTATTAGTATCCACCTATAGATGTGTTAGAATCTGAAGCAATTATATTTGCAGAGATGTCATCCTTGCAGGAGAGCAAATGGTAGAAGTAGCTCTGGATGTACTTTTTCCTTTTTTTTTTTTTCCTTCTTTTGTTAATACATTAAAAAAAGGAAATAATTACCTCTACCCCAAGACCTATAAACATTTCCAGAGAATGTACATATTTTATTCTTTATAGTTATTCAACGGATATACGGAAGTGGGCTAGATATGAATTTTTGTAAAAGATATTGTAGTGTATACCCATCCTGGTAGGTTGACTAATTCTTTTCATGACTGGTATGAATAGCTTATGGTCTTTTGTGATTGGACCTTTTGCTATCGATAGTTTGAACATCTCCTGAAGAATATTCAAAACTTAATGCCATTTTTTGGTAAGAAAAAGGTTTCTCCTGTTTGTTATACAGCACACTATGTTTTGGTTGGTGGTTGCTCTCTTCCCCACGGAAGACACATTTTATTAGTATGTGTATTACATATAAAAGTTCTTCCTAAAGGATTTTTTTTTATCATATAATAAGAATAAAATATATTCTCTTGAGAAAAGTAATGATATACGTTACTTTCCTTTTTCCTGCTAAACTAAATAACACTTTGCAAGCTGGTTGCTGTTGGAACGTATGCTATCTATTCTGATCTCTTATGAAATCCCTTCACTGACTGCATCCCCGGGGGATATTAAAGTTCAGGCCCCGAGTAGTCTGCCAGGAAATATTTTTACAGCCTGTGACGATGCATCTGGATCTCCTCATGGAGGCAGTAAAAGAGCACGGCTTTGACTTGGTGCATATCCCTAAACACATTGCTGCTTCTGTGCAAGGTGAAGTTACAGCTCCCTTCTGGTTTCCAGTTTGGATTCGCAAGGGTGTAGGACTCTGCGACGTTTGGGTCGTGCCCATGGCGCGTCAGAAAGACGGTTGGTTCGCAGTTTATTTAAAAAGAGAAGAGAAATTAATCAAATTGTTTGCTCCAGCCATTTTGTTCTGAGAGTCCCAACAGGTACATTCTCTTCCTCCTTTTCAGGAAAATTGCTCTTAAATTGTTTTTCCAAAGCAGTTTTCAATATGTGGTTTGTACTTTTGCTTATGACTGGAGAGTAGTTTTCACTGCATATTTTGTTGAAACGTGTACTTACCTCATGTTTTTATTCATCTTAGTTCTAATCTCTCTAGTCCTGCTTGAGTATGTTTCTGTGTTAGTGCAGCCATACACAAAATACCATTTATTTTATTTTATTTTATTTTTTTCCTTGTGTGTTCTCTTGGTGCAGGTTGTATTCAGTAATACTCTGTTTTTAACCCTTTATATTTCCAGGCCATTCATTTTGAGGTGTGTGTGGGAGATTGCTCCCTGCCCACCCCTTACCCTGCCCAAGAGGGAAACGTGCTGGAAAGCAGTCTCAGCCCTGCAGAATTACTCCACTTCAAAGTTTTGAGCCCTGTTTTTCTGTCTGCCACGATAGGCAAGACCAAACTATGTTCACAGGCTGTATTAGCTCAAGAAAAGCTAATACAGGGCATCTTTTCGTAGATTCTCCATTCAAGGTTTGGAAGAAGCTACTGTGAAATAATATTCCTAAAAAAAAATGGTTTTCAGTCTTTTGGATTTTCAGTGCACATGCAAACAGCATATGGAATGAAACCCTGCCAGCTCCAGTCCGCCTTCGTTGTTTTTCATGGATCTGTAGAGTTAGTCCAGAACTCCCCAAATCCTGTAGATCACGGTTTGGAAGTTTCTGTGTTAAAAAGTTCTGAAGTGCCGTATTCGTACGGTGACCGGGCATATGCACGCAGGAGCTGAACCGCAGGAAAATGCACTGCGTCCTCGCTGTTAGGGAATTGCGTAGTTGGTAAGGTCCATCCAAATCGCCACCACTCTCTCCTCCTCTGCCGCTACTCTGATGCCATATCCCTGCGTGACTTTTTGTTTCTTGTATATCAAGTTTGCGTTGCTTAGTGTAGACTCTTAAGGTTTCTGCCTACGTCTGTTCTAGTCTCTGCCTACGCTTCCACCCCCTTCAGTCCTCTTGAACCGTTCTCTTAGCAGCTCCCTTTTGTTGCCTCTTTCATGAGTACCTGAAGTGCCACATCATCTTCTGGTGAATTAAGCATCTTCATTTAAAGCTTTACGTAGAACACCCTTTTAAAAAGCACTTTCTGATGACCCACCCAGGAAAGGGTAAAAAATAAATGCCATCATGCTGTTAGAAAACTGAGGTATTTTTTCTGTTTGTGCCCAAATGGTTAGCTAATATTTTTTTTGGTGTCTGAATTACTTGCCTGTATACGCTGTTTAGACTATTTGGACTATAAATGAAATTGGACATAATAGGATTGGGTAGAGTAAATGGTGTATTTGTCCATCCATAGTATCTCTGAATATGGTTTTACAGGAGAAATTAAAAGTGAATTTTCTTCTTCCATGTAAGTTGTTTGGCATCTTTTGAATGGCACATAATGCTTAAAAAACATCTTATTGAAATATCCTACATACAATCTATATAGAATGAAAATAGCCTGATTTTTTAAAATCTTTTTTATTTTTCATACGAACTTTTGAAGGTAATTTTTGTACTTGGCAATTTGGAATTATTAAACTTGATACCTCACAGTCATCCACCTTACCATATATGATGTTGTGCATATTTTGTAGTCACTTGCACTGCAGCAGTAGATCAACAAAATTTTAAGCGCTATATTTTCAATTCCTCTCCTCCCCCCTTCCTTCCTGGTGATTCAGCAGGAGCGATAATTATATATGCTATGAGACGTTTACCCTGTGGTCTCCTTTCCCACTGTTAACCCCCTCCTGCTTCTCATCCCTCGTAGCCACTTTCTTTCTCTCTTGTGAGCCTCCTTAATGCTGAAACCGTGCAACCTGCATCCTCACACCAGTGACTTCTCCTTGCTTCGGCCTCTGATTGCGTGCGAGTTATCTGTGTGCGAAAGTACGTTTCTCCATCTTGTATGTAAAATACCTTGATTAGGATTGTGTTCCCATTACGTTATCATCCAGTAGTTCAATAAACAACTGTGGTTTTGGAGCGGCGGGGGAAATGACGGTATTCTAGCTTTTTGACTTCATAGATGACATTCTTATGTACAATGTCTTTGGCTTTCAGTCTACCTTGTATCTTTGAAGTCTTTTTATAGGTGTGCAAAAAAACTGTAAAGTGCCACTAGGTCCAGCTATATATAATTGCTGTGTTGTGAAGGCATAAATGACTTATCAATATGTGGCAGGAGAAATTAGACTTATTAATATTACTTACTAGTTTTATTTATATTAGACTTCTTATTTATATTTTTCTGGGTTCAGAAAGTACATTGAACCAGCTTAGCTTCAAAGAATTTTTTTTTTTCCCATGGTTTAAAATCTCCTCCTCCTTTTTTAGACTATTACTAATTCTTGCGAATTCATGGTCCACAGCTAACCAAACTGAGAAAACTTTTTGTGGGCAAGCAATATTTTTAATCAGCCACTTTTTCTTGCAAAACAAAACTCATTTTACAGTGAAAAACTACCAAACAGGTGGTATGCTAAGGCAGGAAAATGTTAGTGCTGCTCAAAGAAGACTATTAAAAAAAAATAAGTCAATTTAAGTGGTTTCATTTGAAATAACTGGTCCAGTTTATGCTTTTCTGTTTAAAAAACAAAACAAAACAAAAAAACCAGCCAACCAAAAAAAAACTTTAATGTATCTTGAAGTACCTAGGAATTACTGCAGCAGTAGTCACATTCATTTAGTCTGTGCAGTTTAGATGCTTGTAGATGTTTTGCATGTAAGAAAATCATGGAAAGCTGTAGCTGATTTGACTTGTTTTGTCACCTGATTTGATCTTCATAACTAATCTGGCCCACGAGTGCACTATGGTGGCATTACACTCAATTCTGCAGTTTATGTTACAACACCTATTTGTTTTCTCGTGACAGTGCTCTTCGGTTCGAACTAGGCAAACATTCCTGACTGTTAATGACTTGCCATCATATAAGTATACGCTTTGGTCTGCATTATGTCATTCAGCATTAGTGTACTTGCAGGAGTCTGATTACCTATTTCGTACCTCTGTGACTACATGTACTCTGATTTATTCCTCCTCTCTTTTTGTGCTACATTCTAGTTAATAGGAAGACTTGCATGGTTATCTTTAACATTACAAGAAAACTAGTTATTCATAGAGGAAAAAGGCATTGTGTAGCTTGCTTTCCAATATCTAGATTAAAACATATCAACATAGGAAGACATAAAACTACTTTAACCAGTGCTTATCTGCCATTTCTTACTATTCCACTGAACTTTTCTTCTACTTACATATATTTCAGGCTGGATGTTTCTACCTTCCAGAACCTTTTTGTGATGCCTCATGGATCTATCTATCGTACATTCTGCTACATAAATTAAAATTTTGTCTGTGTCCCCTGGTGCTTAGTCATAAATGTTTAATTGTCTGTTCATGCTCATCATCATGAAAATGTAGACCTTAGACTTCTGTTCCAACTCTGTTGTTAATCTTATTTCTTGCTTACAGTCCATAACAGCATCATCCTGTTGTCACAGTAATCATGGCATCTTTGATTATGCCCGAATCAATGTCCAGGTCTTTAACTCTTTTTTTAAGTTTCTCCAAAGGTGAATCTGAACTGCAGCGAAACCTGTGACTGCAGCTCAAGCACATGTTCTTTGAAATTAAGTCGCTGAGTATTAGTAGTAGTGTTGCTGTGGCAGGTTCGAACTGCAAAATCTGCCCAGGAAGCAGAGTAAATTCGAGAGCAGCTAGATCCCGACCAAAATCCGTGCCACATAACCCATAGTGCTGTGAGTACCAGGGGAGCAGGTTTAATGTTAGATTGAGCTACTGTCAGCCTGGGGTGTGAATGTTGCCTTTGAGAGTCTTCATTGCCTTTTTTTCCCACAGATAAAACTCATCTTCTGTCTTAATGACAGTAGCTTAGAAAAGCATTGCCTCTGGCATAAATCTCTGGAGGCCAGAGATATATTTGCTATCAAGCTCTTACGCAGTTCCTTTGACGTACACAGTGTTGTTTTTCCTCTTCTTTCTGTTTTTTTAATCAAATTTATCTTCATGTTTTTGAATGATGCAGGAGTATGGGACAACTATACAGCAATAAAACTTCTGGTAGCATGCCTAGACACCAGGTCCACCAAACTTCTTGGGCTCTTATTGGCAAGGATCTGGCAACCAGCAAAGTTGTAATGATTTAAGAAATCCTTGATCTCATTCTTGTAAGCTTCACCAGTGTGCTTTTGATAGTAAGCCACCAGTGCTTTAAAAATAGCTGGACAGATTTTGCTCTAGGATCACCGCTCTTTACATAGACTTTGGCAACAACAGCAAAGCATTCCCTTCCTAGAAGAACCATTTATACTGTTTAGACTAGTATACTGAGCTTGGCTGTTCTTGGAAATCTTCAGTTCGCTCCAGCGAGACCATTTCCAGTTTTGCAGGGGGTATGGCTATTTTTTTCTTTCCTCCAAATTGCTGGACACTGCTGGGGGCCTTGGCTGCTGTGACTCCACCACTGCGACAGTGACGGTCGTTGTGGGAAGAACACTGGGTTAGACCCATCTTTGTTAGAACCTGGATGAGAACATAAGAACAAGCTCTACCTTCTCACTGACTGTGACAAATTGGATAAACTTGAAACACATTCAGAACACTGCTACAAATTCCATGCTTTCACAGCCCAACTGTTAAATTCCCCCAAAAGTTTGTACTTAACATTCTCAAAGCTTACATGTTTTTATTCTTCAGCTCCTCTTTAAAGCCTCTTATCTGTCATATCTCCTGGCAGTGTCTAGGCTCCCGGTGTGCTGAGAACACTGCTGATTATGTTGACTAATACTGTCTCTTTTCTCTTTCCAATCTCTCTCTGTTAATCCATTTTGTTTCTTGTCCTATATGTGGATCATAAGCTGCTTGGGATAGGGACCATCATTCAGTATGGACAGAACATAGCATGGTGAGGTTGTGGTTAGTGACCAGAGCTTCTGACTTCTGTGGTAAAGAAATCATAATTGGAACCGTATGTGTTATCTTGTTTACTAAGAGCTGTACAGGAAGTTTCACGAGGTGTGTTGGTGATTTATCGCCTTGACATTTATCTTAATATTCCAAAACCCTGAGCAGCTTCAAATAACCCACTATGTAAAACAACAACAACAAATCCCTATTGCCTCAAAACTGATTTTTCTTCTTTAATTCTATGAGTGAAACTGCTTGTTAGAGGAAACCAAGAATCAGGTTGAAGTATTGTAACATTAAAAGTTTTAAAATTTGATATCTTGCAAACATAAGTGCCAGAAAAAAAGAATTTTATATTGTTTAAAGAGATTTCCTGCTTTTCAAACTCTTCTCTTAACTCTAGAGAATTCCAGATAAATTGAAATTGAGATAAACAAAATATTTATATAAGTATAAAAGTTGTTTTATAGTTAATTGTTGAAATTTTAAGTTTGATCTTTTAGAAAAGTCTTATATACTTCAACTTGGGGATGGCTGGAAAGATGTTTGTGCCTCTTCACCTTAAAACCCAGTATCAACAAGGGTACTGATCTCCTACATAACATGTTTAAGCAATAAATATGAAAATGCTTTAAAAAGGCTGTAAATACCATTATTCCCAGTTTGTTTTTGAAGAAATTGCAAAGTAATAAAGTGGATTGGCCATGTCATCCAAGAGACAGACCCAAATCTGGGAATTAAACTGAAGTCTCTTGACTTTGGTTCAGTGTCTTCTTCCAGTAGGTCACAGAGCTTCTCCTTAAGTGTTGTCAGAACTTGAATGTTTTGAGTCACCTTTCTGGCTTGTAGATAACAGAATATGTAGGATTAATGTGTGACCAAGAGGATTTTTTGTACTAATATAGGATATTGAAATAACACAGCTGGGGATTTATAACTCTGTAAGGCAGTTATTCTTGATAACTTTGAGTATATTTTCAGTGTACCGCTCAGCAGGTCTTATCCTGCTTCACGTTTTGGGTTGAAAGTGTTCAGTAGTCCAGGAAAAATGGAGTATATGGTTTCAGCTGCATTGGTACCATTTTACAAATGGTTTTATGGTTAATACCTGCTTATTGGCAGGTTCTTTGGAGGGGTTCTGAAATGAATGGACAGGAGAAACTGAGCTGCTTTTCTGGCCACTGCTGAGGAACTTGATAAACTATACATACATACATATATATATATATTTTTTTGTTCTGTGTCAAAATTCAGTCTTCGTTCTGCTAATAGATTAATTTAATCCCAAGCTGCAGTTGTTACTAAATTACATGTTAAGCAGTTTCCCTTCATTCTTCTGCTATGCTACTATTGTCCCTAACACCTTCTGGGGGTGGGAGGGTCCAAACATCAGTTTCTTTGGATAAACCATTGCCACGTTCAGCATAGCAAGATGATTGTTTTGCCTTCTCACTGGCATGTCACTTCTACTTCAACACCTTGTGGTTGTTGAATTTTGTTTTTCTGTTATTGGTCATATCTTTAAAGACTAAAGAAAAGCAAAGACTACACTGTGGACTGACTAACTGTCTCTAGAAATACTGGTTAGCTAGCTTCGTTTATATATATATATATATATATATATATATATATATATATATTTTCCTATGGTAGGCTGCTGGAGTACCAGTTCTTTAGAGCTGCCGTTTTATTTTGCATTTTGCCTTTATTATTTTAGGCTCTAATTGTTCCTGCTTTGTTGAAGAGTTCTTTATAGCAAAATATATAGCTTCTGAGCATCTTTTTCCACTTGTGTTTTGCTTCATGCAAACAAGTGTGAATGTTGTCTAGTGGTCTTCTGAGAATGTGTTTAACTTAGGTATGGCACTTCCTTTTGTGTAGAAATTTGATTTAAGTTTGAAACTTTTATCTTGCTTCGAATGGAGCAGCAGTCCAGATGGCAGTGTTCTTCACCAACTCCTGGAGAACAGTCAAAACCTTTGATAAAGCCTTGGAAGGCAGGTTTATTTTGAAATAAAAACCTATTTTGACAAACCTGGTCACTGTTGCAGTGGAACTGATTATATTATAGGTGAAGCCTGTGGAAGCTGAAAGTGTGTGTCGGTGTGTGTTTTCTGCTTAGCTTCCCGTTCCCTTTCACCTTAGCTTCCTGCTGCTTCCCCCAAATAAGTGATGATGAATTTTTTAGTGCATCTGCAATGAAATGAAAGTATTTCTATTTTAACCCCTTCCCAAAATCAAAGCTAATACTCAATTCTTGAAGTCTTTTTCTACGTGTACAGGATGAAAGAGGAAGAGTTTATCCATGTGATGTATATAACATTGGGCATAGAAGGAACTGTTGATAGGAGCAGTACAAATAAGTTGTGTGAGTAGTGGGTCATGATCAAATTAGTTCAAGTTCTGAAATAGCCTTGCAAATTTTGTTGGGGGAGAGGAGAAATGACTCCAAGGCCTAGAAAAACTTAAAGTAGCCTCTGCCTTGGAAAGGGAGTGCAATTTAAAAAGAAAAAAATAAAGAGCACGTTTTCACAGCTAGGGACATAACCGTGTAAGGCTGGGAGATGGGAGTTGCAATGTGTCACTTGAAGTGGACAAGAGGAGCAATGACTCTGCTTATCTGTTAATTGCGTTAAATCTCTATCATTAAATTAATGCAGCAGAACTTGAGTATGTTTCTTGCAGATACAGCAGTGCTTATGGCTTTCCAATTAGTAGTACACATATTGCAGTTACATAGGAGGTCAGATCTAGTATATGAATTTGGTATATGAATATAGCCTTAGTCTGTGCTGTTGGTTTACTCAGTTGCAGCATTTAAATATAAAGAATAGTTTACATAAGGAGTTTGTGGATGAACTCTTATTTAATACTGGTACACTTATAAGACAAGAGGTTCCTTGCAGGAAGTGATAGCTGTCTTTCCAACTCTTAGAATCTCTCTAGGAGACAGATAACTAATTTGGATTTGGGAAAAAAGTTATTACTGCAAGTGAAAAGATGTCATCCCAGCTCTTGAATATAAATGGTGGAAAGGAATACACTGCTTTTAAGATATGACTGTGGTAGGTTTTGCAGGGGCTCTAAGGGAAAAGAATCAAAATGCAAGTTTATTACTGAAACAAAACTTTCACTGATGCCAAAACTCAAAAGCAGACTTGCATCCATTTAACCTGTAAGGAAAATATTTGCTTGCCTCAGAACATCTGTATTTCAAATTGCACAGTCTTGCAGATTCATACAGAAACTCACAGCCTAGACTAGGACCATAATTCAATTAAAAACAATTAGCATAACAAAATGTAAAAATTGCAGATTTATGGGGTGTGTTTTTATAATTGTGGGCAGTATGTGAAGAGTACACTTAATTTGCACACTGTGAGGCAAAATGACTTTGGATAGTAAGTGAACATACTACGAAAATCTTAAGCGTAGTTAGCTTTAATTCTGTAATGATGCCGTCTTGCTGGCGCTCTTTGTATGTGCAATGGAGACGTATTTGGATGGCATAAATTCTGTGTGAAATCCCTCGGTTTAGTGGCTCTGAGGAACTCGCTGCTCAGTATCGAACTAAAAGTTGCTACTCATTCTTCAGAGGTGCCTCACTTTTTCTATAGATTCAGGAACTCTGGAATTTCTTCCATCTGGATGTGGCTCATAGTATATTCTCAGCTGCGTCTTGTTGTATATGTACTTAAAGAGTACGTGTTTGCGGTATTGTGTGTATGGACTGAAATGGTGGTTTCTGCTTTTGGGGGTTGATTTTGAGAAGAATTTCATTTCAACAACTATTTCTAATTCACACATTTTTGTGTGAGGAAATGTTGTTCTTTACAGTTGAGCCTAACAAGCTTGGAAGTCTTTCCATCTTTTTTACTTTTACTTCTATGGATTATAGCTGTAATTCTCTTTTTTGCAGACCCGTGGAGGAGCTAAGCTCTGTAAAGAATGATCTAAGATTTAATGAGGCCTTTGACTAAAATCTTTGTCTTAAACCAACAAAGACAAACCCTAATATGATTATAACATAGTTATTTTTACTTAATGTTCTAAAAGAGCCAACCGTAATTAAATGTGTTCTGCCAAACTGTAGTTTCCAACACAAGTATGAGATTTTTACATAACCTGATAAATGGCTATTTTTCCTTTTGAACAAGCCATCAAAAACATTTTCCTTCTTTCTGTGAAAGACTTTCCAGCCAAATTAGAGTAAAGCCAAAGAGAGATCATGTGCTTAGCAGCGTATTAGTAGAAACTATTTTAACAGTTGCAGATTCAATTTTATTTTCTTCTCCCGAAGTCAGTAACTGTTGTTCAGTAGAGTTGGAACTTTTTTTTCTGATTGAAGTTCAAGCTATCGGTATGTGGTAGCTGTAGTATATAGCAGTGAAAGCTATTTTTCATGACATCTGGGTTTGGTTGTCAATTTTTCTCTTTCAAGTAAGTGGCATTTTCCAGAGTGACTCATTTTGGAGAAAGAAAAATACTATTAACAAGAAGAGAATGTGGCACCTAGGAGTAGACATCCTGGTGAAAAGAATGTGTTTCCATTATTGAAAAATAAATTGCTGTATTACATGGAAATTTAATAATTAGCCTTACAGGGAAGTGTGAATTCTTGCTTGATTCTCAGTAATTTGATTTTTATTTAGGTGTTCAGAGAATCCTTTGCTGATGGTGGTACAATATGATTACATGCCCAAAGCTTTCCACGAAAGAAGGCCTTTGGGTCTTACGAAAATAGCTTTAAAGTTGTCCTGATGTTGTTGCGGTCATGATCATCTAAGCAGGCAAGGTTTGTAGGGAGAGGCAATATCTTTTATTGGAGCATTTACCGCAGTTGGAGTAACAAAAGGATGTATGCAAAGTATAACACCGCACATGTGGCTAAACTGTCTTCAGATGGCACAGCTTCCATGGCTTGATCTCATTAGAAGGCTCAAACATTTTCCCGTTGATATCCAAGGTGAAAATTGTCCAACCATTTTAGTGGGATCAGTACTGGGATCCTAAAATGTAAATTTTGTCACCATAGCTGGAATACAACTTTGTTTAATCTTTAATCAACAAATATTCAAGTTTAAGCAAACTAAGCATTATAAATTTATAGCTGTAACCCTTTTACAATGGGATGTAAGAAGAGGATTAGATAAATGAGAGGATGGAGAAGAGTGCGTAGAAGTAAATCCCTTGTTGCACGAATGTCCCACGTTATCTTCTTGTCCTTTCCATCTTTGCTTTCTGTCCTGTAAGACAGAAAGAATGGAGAAGCATGGACCTAGCGAAGACAGAAATATGGATGTAGGGAGCAGGGATGGCTCCTTCATATCCTCTTAACTCAGCTATAATTTGGCTGGCTGACATGAAAATTCTTGCCTACATGTAAATGGATGTTGTGGACATAAAAGCATTCCTGGGGTGAGTGTACATATAAAGAAATTAATTTTGAAGCTCTGTTACTGAAAAACAAACATCCTTTGTTAGAGTTTCACTAGGGGCTTGTTCATGCAAAATGCCGAGGATGTTGGTCCAACAGGTTCTTGCATGTTATTTTTGTTTTGTGTTATTTTAAACAAAACTTTCATGTTTGGACTTTCTGGATGTTACTTCTTCCCTTGTGCCAAATGTTGTCCTCTTTCCCACTGATTTGGGAGCATTTTGTGAGGCTTGCAGTGGACTGCTGTCATGGAACTGCTGAAGTTCAATGGACAGACTTTTTTCCTTGGTAGAGATCCAAACCTTGTCTTCCTGTTACGGATATTAATGATGACAGAGTTGAGACCTTGTCACTTTTCTTCTGAATAGCATAGGTAATAAATTTGGAAACTAAATTTTGTAAGTGGATTGTGGTCAGAAAGAAGCCAAGGTTTTCCTTCTAAGTGAAAAATCTCAGAATGAGCCGAACTAGAGTAATTCCTAGTAATTGCTGAAAGACTAAATTTCTCATCATTCCTGTTAATATTCTGGAGTTTTGTTCAGCTTGATGAGAATCCATAAATGGTAAATATCTAGAGCTATAGTCTCAATCTGAATGAACTGAAAATGTTTACTTTCCCAGTGGTCTTAGTTCACAAAAAATGACATTAATTAGCTAATCCAGTAAGTGAGATAGTTTTATGCTGCAGTTATTAACATTCAAAACCAGTTTAAGTCCACTTATTTCTGCCATGAACATAAATGAGTGTTAGTTTTGTATAAAACAGTTGTTATTACAAGACTTTCATAGGTTTTAATAGGCATCTAGGGGCTATGTACAAGTCTTTAGGTTGCTTGGGGATGGCAGAGCTTATATCAGTAGACTTTCTTAAATCAGCTTCAGCTGGCACTTCCCAGATTTATTTTGCACTCCATACCTTTGGAAGAGCATACCTAAAATATGTAGACATTAATCAGAAACCGTGTTCCCAGAACACATGGTGTTGGTAATGGGATGCCCAGGGTTGTCAAGAGGGCAGTCTGGAGCAGATCTTTCTTCCTTCCACCATGGGACTATCTAGTCACTGTCCTGTGTGATTTCTAACTGTACCAGGCATCACCTAGACAGGCGAGATGCCCTGGTGGATGCTCATGGCTCGTGCTGTGACCGAAGGATATTAGGAGGAGGGGTAGCAGGCGTGCCTTGTAGGGGGAATTTGCTTTTGTCTTTGGGATTTTTGTTTTCTTTTTCTCCTTTCTCTCCTTTTAAAGAATTAAGGAGTGGGAAACCGAATTTGCTTTAGTCTTTGCCATTCTAGAGTGTGCTACCAGTATGCAAAGCCTAGTTTTACAGTAGAGAAATTTGAATATTAGAAACCTGGTGACGGCTGTTGCACGCCAGGTTTGAACACTTGGGAAGGGGATGGCTTATAAATTCCTTTAACCATTTAGAACAAACTGTTCAGCAGATCTGAGTTAGGGCTTAAATCAACCAGGACTACGCAGACAAGAAATGGTGCGCTCACAACTGGTTCTTACTTTACCAGTCATGTGCTATCTCCCCAAATACACTGCTTTGTGAAGGGAATTTGAAAAAAAGGGAGAGAAGGATTAGCCAATAGAATATCTGAGAAGTGAATCATTTGCTGAGAGCCATCTTAGTTATATTTTCCTCTGTTTTCTCAAGGAAAATCTTGTATTACAGTTATCAAGCTTACAGACTTTTATTTTGGACTGGCAAAAGAACATGTCATTTCTTTAAACAGGATTTTAACTAGGGACTGTATGCCTGAAGGCTTGTCTCTTTTCCAGCTGTATAAGCTGGTCTTACATTACTCTCTAAATACGTTGCTTTTGAAGTTTTTGTGTAAGCATATCAGAAGCTATACAGTTCTTACTCTAAAGAGAACAGACCCCCAAAATTGTCATTAATCATACATGACAATGGCAAATTCTAGGATATGGGATACCTCCCTTCCATGTGCTCCATGGGGCACAGGGTATATATTTATGGCTTTAAAACAGAGTAGGGCCCTGATGCTGGGGTGTGGTTGTGCATGGAGAGACTGTGTGCTCTTGCAGTGTCCCATTAATTTCAGTGGGAACTTTTTTTTTGGACTTTGGTAAAGGTACTAAGTGCTTGTAAGAAAAAAGTTGAGCACAAAAGAGACACTTCTTGATCATGCTCTGTAGCTTGTAGTGATGGAGGAAACACAGGTGCACTTTGTTTTTCCTAGTATAGCAGATGAAGTGTTTTTTTTGTTTTTTTTTTTAACATTAATTACGTCAAAAGCAATTAGAAGATCTTTAAAGTCACAATATTTAAGCATTTGAAGAGGGAAGATGATGTGGCCTTCCAGCTGTAGACCAGGTTTGTCATGGGGTACGACATACACAGAGCACCTAGATGTCAGGTAGAAATGTTGGGATAAAATGTCTCCAGCCACTTTCAGTCCTCAGCCTGTGCATGACATTTCAGGTGAAGGAGTTTAAGACATCATTTAAAAATACAGCTTTTTAAAATATATTCCTTAAGCCTTTTTAGATTACTGCTTCATTGTCTTTCTAGATAATTAGAGTTTAGGTACCCAGGCCTGAGTGCTGGTTTCACTGTACACGCTTATTTTCTGAATGATACTTTACTTGTTTCAGGCGGGAGGTCTGAAGGTTTTTAGAATGAGTAACATTAAGCCAATAAATTGTGTCAAGCTGTGTTTCAAAAAGTATTTCAAAAACCAACCACATGATAGCGCAGGCAGTGTTGGTATAAAGTATTAACTTAAAATTTCTACCCTCTGATGCTTAAGATATTTATTAGGAGCCTTCAAAATTCTTTTACAGAAGAAAACATACAGAAAGACCAAGTAGCATCTTATATCTTTAACTTATTCCTTCAAACATAACTGGGTTGACTTCCTTGCAAATGAGAAACAAAGCCAAATTGATGCAGCTTCTGGAAGTAGATTCAACCCTAGTTGAGCCTCTCTTAGAAGCAGAAATGCTGCGCAATTGCAACTATAGTGGATCAACAGATTCAGTGTAGTTCTGTACCTAGAAGCCATCGCTCTGCCACGCAGCAGTAGAATTTCTAACTAAGTAAAACGTAACTGATTTTTTCTTTTTTACATGTGATAGATGACTGTCTTTAGTTACTGTATGATTAAATGTGAACGTTTCTATCCAGAGTTGCAGTTCTTCTATTTGTGGAGGATTTTGATATAATGTTTGAGAAACACTTGTTTTCTCGCTTGATCCAAATGGCTGGGATGGAAGTATTTTTCTCCCAGATGTGTTTCTCCGAAACTTTGCTTCCTCTCCTGATCCTCCTCGACATCCATTATAAACATTTGTCTCAACCTCAATATATGTGTTTCATATTAAGCTGTGATATTTTGAACCGCTTGCTATCTAGATAATTAAATAACACTGCGAAGAACTTGTGCCTCTGGAGTCAATGGTGAAAACTTGGTTCTTTCATGTTAATTGCTGTTTCATATAGAGAAATATGGAAAATGTAACAAAATATGTCTAAAGAAAACAGTTTTACTAAACAGAGGACATAATTATCCTATTCTTGAACTAAAACTTTTGGAACTCTGTTGGGTTTCTGTAGTGCAAGATTAAGCATAATATGGTGACATGTATAACAAGTTACCTGTACAAGAAACTATTCTTTTAGAATTTTTTTCTTAAAGGATACTTGGTAGGATATATTAGTAAACTGCTTATTTATCTTGTGGAGGGTGATAATCAGGCCAGCAACTAGAATATGTCAGACAGCTCTGTTCAGTGCAGTTTGGCATCGCGTGTCTGAGCCTGGAGGCTGCTGGGTACAAATTCCAAAAAGTGATTTGCCCAACTGCATGTGTCTAACTGAAAATAACACCTGTACTAGATAATAAAGATTCCTTTAGGTTGGAAAGTGTCTCCTTGGAGAAAAGGTAGTTATTGTAAATCTAAAGCACGCTGCTAAAAACACACTTATTCTTTTTATCCAGAGGATTTGCTAGGAAGCTGTATGTTCCAGTGTGGAAACAAATACAAGATTACAGCAGGAGGAGTTGTTCCCAAACACATGTTTCAAACAGCTGAACAGACTTAAGTGAAACTGCTGCTTGCAATGCTGTCACCTGCAATCTAAAAAAATCCCTAATAATGTGAGGTGAAGACAACCAGCTAGTTGGAAGCATTTCTTCCTCCATGACTTCCTCCCTTCTGGTCTTCAGGCTGAACATTGTTGGTGCTGTCATTTCTCTTAAAGGTTAAATCGTACATTTGCTGTACAATAGAGTCTTCACTCACTGTCTTGTTTATTGCTTCTAGTTCAGAGCAATCTGGGAGATAAAACAGAAAATAAAGGGCCTTTGAATTTGTAACAGTGATTCTTGGACAGGAATTAAGTGTAATCTAGGTTACGCAACTGCTCATTGTGAATGGGCTTTATGCAACTGAAAGTGCACCATTTAACGTTCTTGCAATTAAGAAAGTTGTCCTGAAGCGGTCTTAGCATAGATGGAAAATGTGCTCATTAGCTTTGTGCCTATTCTCGTCCAACAGTTTTCGTATTTTTTCTGTAAACTTGAAATTGCAATGCCTTCTGTCACTACAATGTTCTTCTGTTACAATAGCCCTATTGGTTACAATTACTTATTAGTGAAGACATGCATGTTTTTCCCTTTTTGAGATCTATTTACTCTCCCTACCCGGCGTCCTAAACCACTCTGAAGCTTTGCAAAAGTTGTTCTGTTTTGCGAACAAACATTTTTAGCTTCTGTAGCAGTCAGAAAAGAAAGTCCTGGTGACAGCAGTTGGTGCAACTGCGTGATTTAATTTGCAGCATTAAAATGAACAAATGCAGGGAAAACCATTGTATGGCTAGTCTGAGTGCATTTGTCATTTATGCTAATGCTATTTCGTTAATTGAAAATATGTTTAATAGGGGCTCTCTTGGGACTGTGCAAGTTTACTAAAAAAGTACATCAAGTGATATGAACCAAAAAAAAAAAAGTAGCAGACTGTAAGCCTCTTGTCATCTTCTCCACGTTTTTCTGTTATCTTGCTGCACTGTCTACTTGTAAAAGTCTTTTAAAAATGACAATTTAAGTAAATTTATTTTGAACAATATATAGAGAATAAAATCTAATCAGTAATTTCTAGATCAGTCACATAAAAAATCTGCTTTAAACATGGTCTAATGTAGCAAGCCTAGTCAGGTTAATCTATTGTCACATATTTTGTAGCTACTTCAGGAATTTTTGTTCTTGCCAAATTGAAAATATTTATCATTTGGCTTCATAGTATTTTCACTGGAAGAAGAGAAAAAAATCTTGTGCGCGTTTTGCCGTTAGTGTAGTACAAAATAATTTGTTCTCAGTCACTGTTACAGCCTTTCTCTTTCCGTCTTTTTAATAGCATCTTTTTTTCCTCTGTATTCCTGTACCCTCTCCCCTCCCCCCCTTCTCTTTTTACACCATCAGTCTCTTAAACTCATGTCTTCCTCTGATATTTTAAGTCGCTTTCAGCATCTTATCAATATGTCAAGAACTGGCATATTTGTAAATTGCAGTACTCAATTCATAGAGCATGTGAACTGTGTAATAGTGTGCTTCGGCATATATTTAGAACCCTACAGTTAATTAATTTTAGATTAAATTTTCTCTGCGGCTTGGCACATACTTTAAACAAGCACAAGGCAACTACTAAAGATGGAAACCTGAAATACTTGTAATTATTACACCTTATGTACAAATTAATTCCTTTGTTGTGCAGAACTGACATTTTTGCTGTCACTTTATCCTCCTTAGGAGGCAGACTTTGAAAAGAAATAATGACTGTATGAATTAAAATTTTTAGTTCTCTCTGGTAGTGTGGGTGTCATGCTAGACATAATTCCTTATGAAGTGTGGTGTCCGTTATGGAAATTGTCATTGTATCCTTTCTCAGGCGTAGGAAGGGATCTTATCTGTTAGAAAGCCAAATGCTTTCAACTAGAATTGAATGCGGTCCACTATCCATAAATCTTATAATCATGCATGCATGTGGGTGTCTTATCATTAAACTCTTATGTCTGTGTGAGAAGTGTGGGAGGTAATAAAAGCTTGGGAGATAATAGTTGATATAGTGTACATGTCTTTTTAAAATTTGTTCTCAATGTATTTTAGAGTTCTTTAATTTACATCTTCCTTTAAGACAGGAATGCTGTGTTTGGTTAAAGAACATTAATTAAACACTACAGTGTGGTGATTTTTTTCCTTCTGGTCTTGTACCTAATGGTGATTAAAAAATAGTTGATGAGATCCATAGGCTGCTTGAGTACGTAAGGCATGTTTAGACAACTTTGTCTTGATTTTAGGTATTTCCATTAGGACTAAGGCTTGCTAGTGCAATAGCTACTTTGGGCATTCCATACTGTGGAGGCACGTGCCTTCTGTAACTGCTTATGCTTTTCATAAATGCAGAAACTCGGCCGAGAGAAGCATGGCTGTATAGCTATAATTACATGGATGGTGGGGATTCCTAGGCCTGAAATATGAACAATAAAAAATAACAATGGGCAGTGCTTTAGTTACACAGTTGAAACTCTGCAGTTCTTGTACACACAAATGCTTAGAATCAGAACTTAATGTTGCTATTGAGTCTGGTGGGGCAATCTTAAAGATGCCATATGTCTCGACAACCAAGTTATGTAGTTACGAATCTTTGTCTGGCATGCTATTGCAGCAGTGCTGGCTAGCTGTATAAATGGTGCTGGTTTAGTTAAAGCAGTCTAACAGCTGGATCAAAAGTAAACTCTGCTTGACCAACCTGATTACCTTTGCAGTGGTCAAATGACAAGGTCTGTGGAGAAGGGAAGAGTGGTGGAAGTTGTCTACCTTGGCTGTAGTAAGACTTTTGACAACAGTCTCCCTCAGCATCTTTGAATGGGATGTTATGGTCTAGATGGGTGAAAAACTGTCTGGATCATCAGGTTCCAAGAGTGGTGGTTAATGGTTCATATTCCACCTGGATGCTGCTTACAAGTGGAGCTCCTCAGGGATCTGTACTGGAAGCTGTCCTGTTCAATATCTTTATGGGTGACCTGGAGAAGGAGACAGAGTGCACCTTCGCTGTGTTTGTGGGTGACTGCAAACTCTGGGGGAGCAGGTGATAATGCTGGAGGCCAGGGCCGTTGTTCAGAAGGACCTTGGACAGGGCCGACAGGAAGCTGGTGAGGGTCAACAGGGACAAATGCCAAGTGCTGCCCCTGGTCTGGAAACGCTTCTTGTAATGGTAGAGGTGAGACTGCCTGGCTGAAGGCTGCTAGGCTGAAACGTCCCTGGGGATCTCAGTAGATGGCAAGCTGAGCAGGAGCCAGCCATGTGCCCTGACAGCCAAGAAGGCCAGCAGCATGCGGGACTATATAAACAGGAGTGCAGCTGTACTTATGCATTGCCTACAGTGAAGGTACAGAAATGTAGCATCCTGCATCCAAAGAAGCCCTTTACAAACTGATATTGCAGTTACCAGCTTATAATTCTGTAGTAACAGACTAATTCGGTTGGAGATTTCATAGTGTTTACTTTAGTGCTACCAGGTGAGCACTCTGGTCTTGATGACTTGTGGCTATTCTGCATTTTTTCCTAAATTTTCTACTAAAATGTCATTTGAGGACTGAGCCTTACTAATTGAAGGTGGACTGTCACCGCAAGAAGCCTGAGCAGGGACACCATACCAACTGCTCCTTCCGCTTCTCCTGCATCAGATCTGGTGATCACGTAGCCACAGTGTGTTGGAAAATGAACCTAACAGCCAGTCATTAGTGGTGACATGGAACTGCCCCTCAGCCTGCTGTGTGAAAAGTGCCTGAAGCTTCTTGCTAATGATGGAAATACTTCATGTAGCTCTTCTGCTCTAGCCTGATCTTTTCTGAGTGCTGCATTAACACCTCAGTCATCTTTTGGCCTCTCTGAGGAGCTGTCTATTTAAGGTTGTTCAAAAAAAACTTCTACTGTTAATTTTTATATCTCTAGCAAGCTGTTGCTAAGTTATTTTTTGGCCTGCCTTGTTATGGTGTAGCATTTAACTTGCCAAAGTTTATATACCTTTTTCTTTCCTGATTTGGAAAAGACTTAAACATCTTTTTAATAGTCTCTTTCTTCTGCAGTTGAATGATGATACTTCTTTGTTCTTTTAGAGACCTCTAATTGCTGGTATACATCTGCTTTGAGTCCTTAATACAGCGACTTTAAATTGTCTTACTGCCATCTACGTGCAATTCATAAACTCAGACTATTTTCGTACATATTTCTTAATCTTTTTGGTATGCACAATGTCAATGATGAACTTGCGAAGTATAAAAAAAAAATCAATTTTGATGAGATACTTCAGAACTGGAATAATCCTCTCCACATTTTATAGTTAATTGACTTTAGGAATACTTGTGTAAACAGGTGTGTACGTGGGAAGCTGGTGGAGTTCTTGTTTGTTAGGAAGAAAATTAAAACACGACCTTGAGCGAAGGTTTTCCTTGTCTGAAAGAGAAAGAAAAGCAGAATTATGGGAGCTTTTAGTGGAGTTCGCTCTTGGCTGGAAGGAAGATCTAGGTCAAAATAATTCTGTTAAGGTTGGGAGATGTTTCTAGGCATCACAGCAGTTGACGGTTGTTTCATACTACTGTGTCTAATACTTACTGAATATATATACACACAAATATAAGTAATTTACACAATTTATATATAAATTTAATATAAAATATACATAAATATACAAAAATGTAAAATGTATATAATACAAACATAAAAATTTTAATGTTGCTGGAAAAATTACTTGCATAATTCCAATCTTGGCTTCAGGGTTGTTCACGTAATTCATTGACTTCTGAATTGAACCTTAATATTTTAAATTCATGGAACTGCTTCTCTCTGCAGTTGGGGTTCTCAGACTGTCTGTCAATGTGTGATCTCTTTCCTTATTTTTTTGTTCTGTTTTCCTAGGAGTTGTCTCAAAATCCTATCATAGAAAGATTTCATCCCTGAATAAGCTATTCTGACTCATTAGTGAGTCGGAGATTTCTTAGTTGTTATCTTGACACTGAACCTCTCGCTGTAGCTGTAGCACAGTCAGTCTCATACCTGATTTCTACTAGTCTGACATTCTGTTTTTATTTTCTGAAGTAATCAGGAAGCTGGGTAGCTGACTACTTGCTGATATTTTTCTTTGGTCTGAATTCAGGAATTACTCTATACACCTAAGGATTGTTTCTGGAAATATTATTTCACTCCTTGCTTCAGTGAGAAACTTTAATTAATGAGAGTTGTTCTGGTAAATCCAGTGAAATTGTTCTTGTGCTCAAGTACCTTGCTAAGTTGGGTTCTCAGAGATGATGATTAATAGGTATTGTCCAGTGATTTAACAAGACCAAACAGAGCACATTCAGTCCAAGGACATATATAAGTAAACACTCTTATTAAGTCAAAATTTCTCATTTTTACAGATGAGGAAATAAAAGAAATAAAATGCTTGCTGCTTGTCTAAAATTATACAATGAATTGAGATTAGAACAAGGAATAAAATTTCACTCTCCTGATCTCTATCCTCATGATTAAATTTCTAGGCCTTGCTTCAAGGTTAATAAAATATACTGCTCTTTGCATGTGATAACTTGTGTCAGAGTCCTGCTTAACTAACAGTTTCACATGATTTTGTAAGATGTATTTATAATATATGCATGTCTCTCTGTCTAATCTTGCTAATAGTAATCTTTTATTTTGTTAAGTGGAGTTTCAGACATATGCAATCAATATCAATTTTTCCCTTCCAAGGGAGTGTATTGTCAGTAGTCTTGAAGAACCCTTGTAATAAGGTAATTAAGGTAAAATGCAATCAGATCAGCTATAATTTTGATAGATACAAATACCATTGAATATTTCAGTAGATGGGTATTTAAGTTCATGGAGCCTGCAACTGTGTGTTAAGAGACTGTATAATCAACCAACCTCAATAACTGTGATTATAGGAGGTAAGGGCCCAGCCAGGCAGGAGAGCGGATGAAAGGAGAACTTGAAGGTTTTGGATGGGTGTCCAGGCAAGGCTCAGTGCCTGGAGCCTTGGTCTAGTCTCCCTGGTGCCAGTGATATACAGGGGTTGGTCACAAGATCTTGCTGTCTTAACTCACCCTGTCAGTTCTCTGCGCTGGAGCTGGATATAGCTTGTGAGACAGAGAATCAGAGTCACAGAATAGTTGAGGTTGGAAGGGACCTCTGGAGGTCATCTAGTCCAACCTCCCTCGTCAAGCAGGGTCACCTAGAGCAAATTGCACAGGACCCTGTCCAGACGGCTTTTGAATATCTCCAGAGAAGGAGACTCCACAACCTCTCTGGGCAACCTGCTCCAGTGCTCTGTCACCCTCACAGGAAAGAAGTTTTTCCTCATGTTCAGGCAGATCTTCCTGTGTGTGTTTGCACCCGTTGCCTCTCACCCTATCTCTGGGCACCACTGAAAAGAGTCTAGCCCCATCCTCTTGACACCCTCCCTTCAGATACATATACACATTGATGAGATCCCCCCTCAGTCTTCTCTTCTCCGGGCTGAACAGGCCCAGCTCTCTCAGTCTTTCCTCATAAGAGAGATGCTCTAGTCCCTTCAACATCTTAGTAGTCCTCTGCTGGACTCTCTCCAGTAGTGCCATGTCTCTCTTGTACTGGGGAGCCCAGAACTGGACACACTACTCCAGATGTGGCCTCCCCAGGGCTGAGTAGAGGGGGAGGATCACCTCCCTCGACCTGCTGGCAGCACTCTTCCTGATGCAGCCCAGGATACCATTGGCCTTCTTGGCCACAAGGGCACATTGCTGCCTCATGCTTAACTTGGTGTCCACCAGCACTCCCAGGTCCTTCTCTGCAGAGCTGCTTTCCAGCAGGTCAACCCCCAACCTGTACTGGTGCATGGGGTTGTTCCTCCCTAGGTGCAGGACTCTGCACTTGCCTTTGCTGAACTTCAGGAGGTTCCTCTCCGCCCACCTCTCCAGCCTGTCCAGGTCCCTCTGAGTGGCAGCACAGCCCTCTGGGATATCAGCCACTCAAGAAGGGGTGTACCAAACAGCTCAGTGACAGTACTAGCTTGTTATTTTGCATAAATTTAATTTAAATAGTTGTGCAAATATTGAGTGAGTGTTGGGGACAGCGGAAACATTTTCGCAAAAACTACTAAAATTTTCCAAATGAATTATCGGAAGTGGGTAGCCTTAAAAAGGAACGCTCTGCAAAAGTGACAGCTGCAGGTATTGAAGGCCTACAGAGCTAGTACGTAATGAAGAAGTTGGCTTGATTATGCAGGCTTGCCGAATGGCTCTGGCAGAAGAGAGAACTAGGTGAAAATCTGAAGCCCTTAACTTTTGAAAAGTGAGTGCGGTAGCTCTGGAGCCCGTGTGTAGTGTGTCACCTGCAAAGACAGTAATGCTGCTCCAATCGGTATTTTTAAAGCCTGCGTAGTCACATGCAGAATGACAGTTGTGGTAAGCTAACAGCCTCCGTTTCTCAAAGTGCGGGCTTTATGAACAGGAAAAACCTAAAGGAATCCCTTACCCTGTGGTCACAATTTTGGGATATCGAGGGGAAGATGAAACATTTTGGAACAAAACATGAGTACTAAAAACAAAATAAAATACCTTGAAATGTAGTTTCTTGTATTGGGGCAAATGCAAATCTTTATGTAATTAATGCCATAGAATAAGTTATTAACAGCTGGCAAATCACTGTTCAGAAACAAATTTTTCATAATATATTTTATCTGCTTTTAGACTTTATTACTAAGGTTGATGAATGCTGGCACATGTTTCTGTATAAGTTTAATGTTAAACATTAATTTTTGTTGGAAAAGAACTCTTTATTTAAAAAAAAAAGTATGTATATGTGCAGAGTTAGTAATGCTTAAAGTCAGCCTTCTTCTTCCCCCTGTAGTGTCATATTTTTGGAGTCGGCAAACTTGATACATCCAAACCTTTCCCAACGCCATTCCCTCACCACCAGCCGTCTATCTACCCAAAAGACAAGCAACGTCACAGGCATTAGATGCGCCGGAGGGTTTGAAATAGGATAGTGTGTGCCGCAGCTCCATTTTGCTGGTTTGAATCCTGCCACGGTGTCTGGTGACAAAAACCTTGTTACTAGTCGATGCCTCTGGAGTTGATTTCAGTTCGGAGAAGCAAGCCAAAGGGCAGGTGCTAACATAAAACAGCTCATCACCGTTGTCAGTAATTTATGTGCAGCTTTTCAGAGGGAGCAGGGAGAGCAAATTCTTTCGGTTTAAGGGGCATTCTCTGCTGGTCAAGATCGTGAGAAATATCGCCATGGTTTGTCTCTGGTACACTTGTCCCAGGGCTGGGACTTCAGTCTCCAAAGCTGCCGTTCTTCTCAAGAGAAGGTTTCTCATTAAAAATACTCTTTTTTAATAAGGTTTTTGTATGGTTGGGCTGGTATCGATGCATGTAGATAAGGCTACGTAGCACTTTCTGCAGTGAAATCCAATTTTCAGTTGCTCATAATTTTTTTTCGAACTTCGGTTGTGTTGTGATGAAACTTTCCATGCTGAGTATCTTCCTCTTTTTTTTTTTTTTTTTTTTTTTTTGAACTCCTTTAATTAAAAACAGTTCTTCTGTTTCTGAGAACGAGGTTAGGGAAAAATGTTCTTTTACCAAAGCTGAATTCTTACATCTGTTTTATTGAGGAGTTTTAGAGCCTTCATGCCTTGGAACAAGCTCTCGAGATTTGACGGAGGGAGGCCAGGGGAGGGAAACTGTGGACGAGGATGTGCCATTCGCAATCCCCATTAAAGTTTACTAAATTTGACTATGTTGCAAGGGTCTGCAATTTGCCGTTTGCATAGGTTAAGCAGAAAAACTGGCAGCGAGCTCGTCTGCACATTGAGTTTTCATGACATGCGTTGCCCTGCCCTTGCTTCAGCCAGTTGCTGGCTGATGCCAGGTTGAAGCAGCAGAATTAACCCTAGGGAGAGACTCTCCTCCTCGGTGCAGCAGGTACTCGGGTTTAGGCACGCGAGTCTTGCAGAACCACGTTCTCCCTTGTCTCTCCTATGCGTTTTTTAGGATGCTGGGCAAGTCGGTTTAAAGGGAAACCTGCTCAGGAGCCACTCGCTGTGTGTTCCTCGTTTCCTAGTGACTCACTTAGGAAGCTGCAGTCTGTTTTGAATGTGAGCTCGCAATTATAGCAAGTCAATAGGAGCAGTGCGCTGACCTTGCAAAGAGATATAAAACCCTAAGTTCTCTAGAAAAATCAGTTGTTAGGTGCCTTAATCTGTCTAGCAAAACTGCAGGTCACTTTGTCAATGGCAGTCTGAATTTCGCCTCCCCCCTTTCCCCTGTACGTAGGGATGAAGTTCTTCTGAAGGTATTGCTTCAAAAGCAATAATTAGCATCTGATACTATGATTAGCACTATTTTTATAAATAATACTGGTATCCAGGAAATAAGGCATGTGTGACTAAGATTGACAGTAAAAAGGAAAATTTGAATGCTTTCACGCATGATAGGATAGTCTAGGGCATAAAAAACAAGAATGCCTGCGATTAAGTATTTCTATCATATGCCTAAACAAGAGAGTGGAACTAAAGTACATCATGGGTAGCCTTAACTTTTGAAGTTTCCTAAAATTGTGAATGTTTGTGTTGCTTCCCGTAGGAGCTGCTCTTCTGTATCTTTTGGTTCATGGTAGGAACAGGTGAGCACTGCAGTAGGAGCAGAATGGGAAGTGTTACGTGCTGTCCTTACTGCTCATCTCAGTAACATTTCTTAGGGCTAATGGATAACACACAATACTTTGCACTCACTGGATTCAGTGGCAGCTTCTGCCTCTTCCATTTTTCAGAAATCCTGAATTATCAGTGAGTAGAAGTAAGTTCCGTTACGGTAGCTTCTGTTCTTAGACATACTTCTCCAAAATGCATCCTTTAAAAAAATTGCACTTATGCATATATTACAAATGTGTATTTATAAATAGAAATACTTCATAATTCTGCTTTTTTACATATGTAAAAACATCTATTTAACATAAATATATGAATATTTTACATACATGTATATATACATTATATATATAAGAAAACACAAAACTTAAAACCTAAATGTAGTACAGTATTTGGCCTTTTTGGTATGGAGCATGTGGATTCATGCTGGCAGGCCTGTCCTAGAATCAAACAAACCTCTCTTAAGTGACCTTTAAAAGGTGTCCCTTCTGCCTCTGCAAGGGGGGTTAATCAAGGTGTGTGTAAACGTGTGCTATCAAATACTTGCAATTCTGTGAGTGCACACTATAACAAAAATAATTTGAGGACAAGGTTATCAGGATAAATCCAGCCTATTCTGCAATATGCTAGGAGCTATTTTAATACTTTTGGCTGCAACTCTCCAATAAATAGCAGCCAGACTTCCAGAAATGTCTGGCAGTCAGCGGCTCCAGTTGTTCTTATGGTGCGTGCCCTATGTTCTGTCCAGCTCCCTACTTGAAAATCTCCTACCTCTCCTGTAGGGCATAAATGGGAGAGTCTCTCCTGAAAATAGCCACATCTGGTGTATGGAGCACTTTTGGGCACCAGACCCTTGAAAGACTTCTTGCTTTCATTTTCTGGACTTCTGTTAAATTCAAAGTATTGCCTTAACGCTATGTCATTTCCAAATGTACAATATTGACTACTTTTAATACACTGCTTTTCTGTCTACTTTTGACATGGCTGTATAGGTGTTATTGCATAGGGTAGTGTAAGTGTGATCATTGTGGATTTTCCCAAGAAAAATCACACTTTAATTTGACTACCATCTTTGTCAAAATATTCAAGCTGCTTTTAGCTGTGCTAGTATCATAAATTCACCTTGATTGATTATGCTGTAAGTTCATCATTAATCAATCTTAACTATTAAATAGTATAATAATCATGTGTCACTATGTCCAATTTTTCTTTCCGAAAATTTAATTCCTTTCTAAACACACATTGGAAGAGGGAAATTTTTACCATTTTATAAATGCATAATCTGTTTGAAAAGAAATTCTAGAATCTTATGGAAATATCCTACCTAATTATATATTGATGTGTAGGGACCATGAGGACAGTCTGGCAGTGGAGCAGTTGCCCGGGGAGGTTGTGCCACCTCCATCCTTGGAGGTTTCCAAGACCCAACTGGCAGAAGCCCTGAGCAGCCTGGTGCAACCCCACAGCTGCCCCTGCTTGGAGCAGGTGGGTGGGCTGGGGACCTCCTGAGCTCCCTTCCAGCCTGACTCATCCTGTGAGATTTTCCTTTCTACTAAATTTCTAAAACTTCTGTCTTTTCCACCCTCTTAGTCTGGTTCCTCTGAGGCACAGGTTTGGTCCTGGCACTATTCTTCAGTGGACTAGCACGATCATTTTGTTGTCAAAACCAATGCTGCGAATAAATGTTGCTCTCGTTTTGCCAGGATAACTTTTGAGCATGTTTCTCTGTTAGTTTCTGTGCCCAATTTTGTCCAATTATGTTGACAAAAAAATATTACCGATTTGTCAGTGCAATTACTTACTTTCACAGTGCTCCTTCCCCCCTGTCCAAACCACTGCAACAACACAGTACCAGGACAGTACACTGGGCAAAAGCCAGAGGAGTTTCCATTTAAAAAAAGAAAAAAACTTTTTAATTTCTCACAATGTGGCTTTCTCATTGGCTTGAGGTTTGCTGTTCCATGGCTGATAGCTGATTGAGTCAGACAGTTGTTGTAAAATTGAATCCAACGCTGAGTAGGTTGCAGTTTCCCACGTTTCTCATACCTTTGCCTCTCTTTGCTCTTCCTCTCCTTTTCCAACTTGCATTTAACTTCCCAGGTTTCAAATAGTCGTAGTGCTGTGGTATGGTGTTCTTGTATAATCCTGTAAAACTTTTTTTTTTTGTATTGTGGTCACATTTATGGCTTTTTCTACACTAGATGGTCTTCAGATGCATAGCAGAAATATTGTTCCATCCCAGAAATCACAGCTTGTGTCCAGAGGGGTTGAAATAGGTGATTCCAGCCAAGGGGCCGAGCGAGTGGACAGTGCTGTAAGCAGCGGCTGTAACGTCCCAGCTCTCTGCCCTGGGCGCTTCGTGCTGTCACAGCTGAAAAGCAAATTGGACTCAAAAGAAATTAAGCTCCTAGTTCAGTGGAGCTAACAAAAATATGTGAAGATTTCCGATCTCATTCAAGTCGTTCTCCTTCTAGAGTTCTTTTGGATATATTGGTTGAAGGGAATTAATGGTTTATTAGCATTATTTTCAGCTTTATTGGGCAACTTTGTAGCTTTTTCAGGAATTTGGTGTGTAATTTTCTTAACTTAATTCTTCTGTGTGTCCATCCCCAGGTATGTCCACTACTTGGAGTCATGAACCAGGTATCAAAAGCGTATCCAAGTGTTTCCAGCTAACAAAGCTATCTCATGCTTCAGGGTGCCGATAAGAAGAGCACATCTGAAAACATTAATGTTACATACACAACTTTGCTGGGACAATTTAAAGGTGTTGACTTAGTTTATAAATGTTTCCTTAGAGTTTCTGAGATGAAATCAGCATTTTAAGGCCTGATATACCCATAGTGTCAAAAGCTTTGATGGGAATGCACCTCTTTAACAGAGCTTCAAATCCCTGGGAGAAGGTGGCCTTCTCTTTAGCTTGCAGCTCAACTCCAAAAAGGAGGTTGGTAATCTAATGGCAGAGATAGTTTATGTCATCACAAAGTCGGTCTTGTTTTAGACGTCACAATAATGGATCTCCTGAGATTTGGTGACAAAAAAGAGGATAAATAGGCGAAATGAAGTAAATGCTGTTTTGGGGTAAATGGGGAAAGATGCTTGTTTATTTTATCTGCACGGTTTAGTATCTGTAACTTTTTTTTTTTTCCACTGCAATGATGTTTGAGAGGTCACTCAAAGCATTGGGATTAATTGCAGGAAGCAAAGTGGAAAAGACTCTCAAAGAAATGAGAGAAAAATCTGTATGTATAATTTGGCTAGGCAACAAAGGAGACCGATGACTGCACCTTTTATTTAAAGGGTGTAAACACCGAACTGGGAAGAAATGTTTTATGGTATTACATGGAGAGAACCACTTATAGGAATAAATGGATGCGATTGAACAAAGTAAAAATTTAGGCTGAATATTAGGAAAAAAATCTTAACGTTGAGGTTTATTAGGTTATGGAACACTTTTCCCAAAGGATGCAATCCAAGCTCCATTACTAGTCTCTTAAAATTAGGCTGGATAGAATAACAAAATGTCCTGGAAGGAACACTTCTGCCTGGGTAGGGGACGAGCCCAGTTACCTAATGTGTCTTTGCATTTCACTTGCTTCCATGATTCATTTCCTGAAAAGCTGCTTCCAGAATGTGTTAATGACATCACGGCCTGGGTTTGTATTTCTTGGTAATGCCGCTTTCAATAGAGTTTATTTGGAGATCGCAAAAGGCAGTTAGGCAGGATTCTCTGGCAGGTTGTCTGTATGGTCAGGTTAAATTTGCTGGCTTCAGTGACTGATGGAGAGAGGGAGCCTTCCAGTCCACGCGCGCTTGTGCACGCAAAAGCCGGGCTTTTCCGAGCTTGGCTTAACAGGCGTTGGGACCTTCTGCTTTCCTCGGCAAGTAGGAGCAAGTACTCGTCTCCTTCCGAATTGCGCTATTAGGTGCGGAAAAACCTCTAACAGATAACCCTCAAGCTCTGTCTTTAGTTACGTGTTTGAATGAGCCAGTCTTAGTGGTTCTGTTGCACTGATTTCATGAGAAGGAAATAACTTGTTTTTAATAAGCACGCCTTCTAGAATGTATCTTTTAAAAATGCAGTGTCTTTTTAATCTTTTCCTAGCAATAGAGGCACTTTTTGTTAGTGTTTAGGAATTTCATGCCACCTGCAATAAAAACCACGGGAATTTTCCTGTTTAAAAAGTGGAGAGGTATGTGACTTTGGCCTTGCACACGTGCTTTGGACCTAGGACCAAGTGGTAGCTTGACGGGATTGTAGCCTAGATAGTGCTATTTTGACTGAGCGTGCATTTACTGTGGCCTGCACGCTTCCGCAGTTCCTCTGTCCCAGACAGAGTGGGATACTCTGTTATTTATTTATTTATTATTATTATTTATTTTATTTTATTTTTTTTACTCCCAAATGGAGTAAAGATGGCCCGCAGCATGGCTGTTGTCTCAACGGGCTTGCAGCACTGCATGCGCTTTTTTAAAATTAAGTAGCTCCTGTATGTGAATTCTTGTTGTATTCTGCTGGTGGCTTAAGAGAAGCTAGTCTACCAGCATTTGAAATGTGAATTGATTTTGCCAGACTGTGTGTCGCCTAGAAACTATTCATTCGTAGTTAGTTTTAAAATGTTTCCTTCTATGTTGCAGGCTCGCTTTGGTTAATTCTGTTAGTCTAATGCCAGACAGCGGAGAGCATGAAAAATACTGCTGAAAACACAAAACTTCTGCTACTGCCATTTGTATTGCTGTGTCAGATATCATGTTAGGTTTCAAAAATCCATTATTTACAAAAACTTGCGTCAGCTGGTGTCAGAAAAAAGTTATATTGCAATGTTTAGGACAGCCATTTTTACTCTTAAGTAAATAATGGCTTTAAGCCGTTTATGCTCTAACTTCTCTACCTAAAAATCTAACATGCAAATAGATACCTCTTTTCAGTCTGAACTCTTATTGTGTTGCCATTAGTTTCCATATTTCAGTGGTGGAATTCAGCGCTGTAGTTTGTGTATATGTCAAAGTGCTAATGCCCCCTGTGAGTTTGAAATAGCGGGAGGCTGGAATACTTAACGTACAAGTTCATTAAGCGTAAAAAAAATTATTCCATGTTTCCGATATTTCAGCTTTGCTGGTTTCTGAAGCTTTCAAAAACTTGCAATGGGTCTTTTCCAAATGTAATGTAGTTGCTGTTCTTGTAGTCATTTAAGCAAATATACCTGGTGCTCCTCACGAGTAGCAGTTTTAAGTTGCTTAAATAAAGACCCAAGAAGCTTAATAAAGTGCTTATAAAGTACAAAATGACTTTGACTTGAAAAGTTGTGAGCAACATCTTCATTCAGGAGTTGCCTCACTGATCCTGCCTCTCCCGTTTCATTTATGATTCCATGGACCACTCTTTCCTCGCCCATTCATTATCACGTAACATCCCTGTGGCAGCTCGAGAAGTTGCTTACACGGAAAAGTGATAGTAGGAGAGTATTTATGTATTTTTAGCTTTCTTCTAACACAATGTAGAAGCTGGAAACAAGGCCAAGAGCCAGCACAACAGGATCTGCCAGCTCTCCATGGGCCACCAGAAAGTGTTCATCAGACCACAATGTGAGAACCATTGAACTGACTTAAGAAATGTGACACATACAATAAGCATTAAATTAAAAAAAAACCCAAACCTCAAGTTCCCAGAGGTGCTGCTTGGGCATAATAAAAATAAAATACTAATTGTAATGTTTTTGAATAATATGTTATTTGCTGGTTTTGGTGGAAGAACACCATGATAATATCAGCTACATGCTGTGATGAATCACTTTTGCTTTAGTTCCTCCTAAGCTATATTTACTGCTATCTTAAATGTGCTTAGGACATTAAACAATCTTCGGTATGCTCAAAGCTTCATAAATTGGGAAGACAAGGTATGGAGCTAGAACTTGATTTGAGTAGAAATACAGGCTGAAATGTAGGCTAGTTCTGTTTGTTTGCCGGTTTTGTTGGGTTTTTGTCTGACTAATTTATTTTCTAATATTTTTTTAACCTACTGCTCAAGCTCAAGACTTGTCTACTTACATTTTTTTGTTCTTTCTATTTTGCAGCCAGGGAGGAGGATTGCTATTTCGAAATGGTAGAATGACAGTAAGAGATCAACAAGATTTTTTTTCTGAAGCTTCACCTCTACCAAAACTCTTCTCTCTTTCTTTTCAATCTCAAAAGTAGCCTGGGGCTGCCACGTTAGTCTGGAGCACGCAAGGCTACTCCTGGGGTCTCTCTAGAGAAATCTTTGTGGCTCGAAGTTGGCACTGAGCAAAATAATTTCCAAAGCAATAAATCCAGTGCCAGGATGATAATGATATATGATAGGATTTGGGTTGTGTGTGTGTGTAGGCAAATGAGAAATGGATCTGCTGTATTATCAGGCTCCAGCGATTAGAGAAATGAGCACCCACAAAAAGGTTGTGCCAGCATTAATTCCAGTATAATGCTTGTGCTAAAGCTTAATGAAGGATCGATAGTTGAAGGCAAGACTTTGTGAAATTCATTTATGAATCTGAACCGTCATGGTAGATGTTGAAATATGACTGCATTTTCGCAACAGCTGTAGGAAAAAAAAAACAAACCCTTTTCCCTGCAAGATACCTTGAAATAAGTAACACAGAGGAAACTGGTGATAATTGATGGCTCTTCCAGGAAGAGGGCTCAGAGGGCTTGTCTTACAGGCATGTCCACTAAAGGTTGGAAAACGAGTGAGATGCATCTTGTGAAAGAATTACAACTAGTTTAATAAATATCACACAAATTCAAGCACTGGGAGTTCACTGATACACTAACTTTTAAAATTCCGGGGTCTGCAGTGCTAGATGGTAGACTGACTGTAAACAGAAATGCTTTATACTGAGTATGTTTTTATAGCAGCCTCTGTTCTCCTTCTATCTGTCTTTCAGTTTTAAACTTCTTTGAAATGAAGCTGTTAAAATGGTTTAATCACAAAGTATAAATAAGTATATTTGAACTGTTCCCTAGACAGGCACAAGCATGAACCTCCTCCATATCTTCTCGTTAGTGCATAACGGAGATCAGATGATGAGTTTGAGATTTCTGTAGCAATCTGTTTATATTAAATAACAGGCTAGTGAAAGAAAGGCCTTTTTTGGTGATTGTCATAATTTTCATTTCACTCATTAAGTGTTGTTCCACAGGCTGTCAGACTAGATTAAAATTCTGTTTGTTTTCATGCCTACAAACACTATTTCCAGCCATCTTATAAAAGACCTCCAAATCTGCACTGCAGCAAAGGTACCTTGCTTTTAAAATGAGCTTTCCATTTATTACAGTGGGAACCACGTGGAAATGTTGCTTCAGTTTGTGTGGTTGCACTTACCCGTGATCTGTAAAGGCAGGAATCGAAACAGTAACACTGGGGTTTCAGGAGCTGTAAAAAAGCCCCCAAAGGGCTGATCTTGTTGGACCGTTGAGGCTGTAGCGAGCGCTTCAGCAGAAACCTTCATAGCGTCTGAAACACAGGGATGGAGGGAGCCACTGCTGCTTGGGAATTGTAGCTCATCCTTACCACTTCCCAGGGATACAGAAGGCTTTTAAGAAAACTTTTGCAGTTTGTATTTCCCTTGGGATGGTCACTAAAATGACAAGAGAAGAAGAGTAAATGCAACTTTAGAGTGAAATTTAAAGATGAGAGAAATCTGAGCACTATATGTGTGTGTGTATTATATATATATAAATATATATATGTGTGTGTGTGTAAGTATGTAAAAGTATCCAAAATAATTTTATTCCATGCTTTCAATGATGCCACACAATACCAGTACAATTATGGCTATTTGTGGCCATGTATCGACTTAAACAAGTATTAAAAAAGGTGGTTTCTTCCTTTTATTCTTTTTGTTTATAACGTTGTAGTGAAGCCGAATTGGAAGAGCGATTTGGAGCACTTTTTGTATCTCTGTCTGTGTTCTTAATATGTTTTCTGTTAAATGTAACTTTGTTTGAAAAGAATATGGTGAGGAGACTTCCTAAGGGCAAATTGCAGCATAGCTTTATTTTTACATTTCATTTGCTAATAAACTTAATAGTTTAATTTCAAATTCCCTTTTTAATAACTCTGAAATTTACAGAAATGTAAACCAAAGACAGCGCAACCACGTGATACCTCAAATATTGTGAACGCAGGAAAGAGCTACAAACCTTGCCTGTCGACGTCCCTGTCCTCCCAAGCTGCTCGCCTGTTTGCTGCTTCGGTCCGTCGTTAATGACCAGCAGCAATATTTTCCTTAGAAATGTCTCTTAACTTGAGAAAGCTGGGAGAACCAACCGATATTTTGCAGCTAATTTTTGAAATTGCATTTTGGAAATGGAATGAGTGTTGTGAACCCGTTAGCATGGGGTTGCTTTTCTGGAGAAACAAGCTTGCCGGCAGAGACAGAGCTTTGAGAGGTTACGTGGGTCATGTATCAATGTCTGGGTTCCTCTTGGACATAATTACCTCACTTTCCCTGGTGGAAGATTCAACTTACTAGCCAGGACTTTGGCTATATCCATCTTTTCCTGAGTATTTGAGGAAAGGTGGCAGATGCCAACCCCAGCCAGATGGGATGGTGGAAAATTAAAAATATATGTGGACAACGGATCAAAACCATGGTCAGCAAGGATTGTTAATGTAAAAGGAAATTTTTGCTAGGAAGTGAATTACAGTGCTCTTATTACGAAAACTCCCGCAAGCCACTTAACCCTGAAGGGCAAAGTTTCCCTTGCCTTTGACATTCCAATAATTGCCTTGCTGCTGTGTTGATGGGGGAACTGTTAGTTTGTTACAAAATCTGTCTATATAATTATGTCGGAAAGAAAATACCATTTGGCTGGTTTGAAGCTTGGTAGGGCCGAGAGTACGAGAATTTTAGGGGCTTTTTAATGTTGAGATTTTCTCATCTTTACTCCGTACAGCTTAAAACCTTGCTGATCTATTAAAGCTCTGTTCGCTTGATGAAATAGTCAATCTCCCCCATCAAATTCCAGGATTTACTCAGAAAAGTATTAGGTACGAGGCCTTTGAGGGTGAATATAGCCCAGGGAGACTGGGAAGGGCTGCCTCAAACCTGGGCACACAGCAGGAGCCAGGGTAAGGGCAGAGCCCCAGTGACACTGAACTTGTCGTGTCCCACCACAGCCATGGGGGTAAGTTTTAGTCTTCCCCCCCTCCACGCTTTCTCCCCAGTAATGTTCAGTCTGCTTCAGTTCTGGTGCTTCTCTTCATCTTTTTCCCCAGCGTAATACAGCATCGTGAGCGGTGGCAAGGAAAGGCGGATTTAGGGGTCTGCTGGAGAGGACCAAGAGGAGCCTTCGTGTCCTCCACTGCTGCCTCCTCCCCGTCCCGTTCCCCTGCTACCCTGTAACAGGGCACGTAGCCAGTCAGCTTGCTTCACCAACAGGGCTGTAATTAGAAGCAGGAATTTCAAATGCGATATTATAGTATTGGAGTTCCTTTTTTTAATACTGCAGGTATTAAATTTGAAAATTACTCAGCTTGCGTTTTGGACCCAAACACCACGGTTTAAATAGGATGATAATTACAGTTTTAGTGAACAGTCTTCGGGAGTTGTATATACATCATATATAGGCACCTAGGTAAAGGGGGTAGATATATTCGAGCATGCAATCTTAATGTAGTTAGCAAATAACTAAGAGTTGGTGTGGAGTAATTAGCTCTTTGTGACGTTTTACATTTTTCTACTTAAATTTTTGTGGATGTAAAATGAATGTCGTTTTTGTGTTTTGTTATATGAGTATTTTAGAGGCAGTTGTGAGAAAACAAAAACTGTCGCTTTTCCAAGAGGAATCAATCAGGCTGACTGGCTTCTGGCAGTATCACTAGTGATTTGTGTACTCAAGCTTTTATTTATTTTTTATTAGATTTTTAACTTCAAGTTATTGTAAACAGTTTGTACTTCCATACCTTTATATCCTATGTGCAATCTATTTCCACGGAGTTTCAGAGCAGTGTAAGTACTCCCAACTGAAGTATTATGCTTCTTCAAGTTACTTCATCTTCTGTATGAATGTAAAAACAAAAGGCCGGCCTGAATAATAGCATAAAGCTTGAATTTAAATTGCTGTTAATCCTGTTTTTTTTTTCTTTTTTCCCCCCCCAAGAAGTTTATTTGGTATTATGCTGTCTACCCACAATAATGGGCAATGATGTTCTCTACAGGACTCTAAATCTGGATGTTCAAGTTTAAGCAGTATTAGTATTTGGTACTGTGCTCTGCCTAAAATATAATGAGGTTATTAAACTTAGAATGCATAATAAAAATGGTGGAAGATGGACCAAGTTTGTTTTATTAAAAAGGCAATGTGCAAGCTCCTTTTCCTGTCTTAGTGTATTAGCATTACCAGGGTCCCTTCATGAATCCTTTGACCAGTTTGTCATCTGTTTTGTTGGGTTTAAGCTTCTCCCCTTCAAATATGTGCTTTGTTTCACCTCTCTTCTTATTTCCTTTTCCTATCTTCTTATTAATTTTCTTGAATTTTCAATAATCTCTCAATTGCCGTCTGTCTGTGCTCACTACTGTGTTACTCCTGAAATTTCCATTTTGTGAAATCAAGTAGTCAGGCTTGTCATCTCGTTGGACAGGGTTGAGCTGTGTTTCTCTCTCCTACGTACTTGTGTGTCAGACGGCATCTTTATCTCTGATGGAGCTTTGTTCATTAAAATGTGAACATGCATAATATTTTCTAAGAGAATTATTCTTTTTTGCCTTCTTCTCTGTAGCTGGCCTGTGGACAGTCTTCACATTAGGGGGAGTGGGGAGCAAAGCAACACCGCAGCTGGAACAGTGCTCCCCGCTAGCTAATCAGAGTCTACTGCTTCTGCTCATCTTGGCCAACCTGACTGACGCTCCAGATACACCGAACCCCTACAGACAAGCTATTATGTCCTTCAAGAACACACAAGGTTTGTATCTGTTCTTGCTTTTAAGCATGAACTGCTGAAAATGAGGCAGTGTATTGTTGTGACTGTTTAGATATTCTCTTTCCAAAACTTGTTCTCTCTCCAGTAAGCCCATGGAGGAGTACAGTTGTTTTTTTTTTTTTCTCGATACAGTTTTTTTAGCCAACTAACTGACAACTTGTATGAATAATTTATTTTAGGTAACTTTGGTTAATGTCATTGTTAACTAGTAATGTGTTTTATTAAAAACTATTATACATGAATCGTTATAAAATTTTAAAAGCCTATTCTTGTCAAATCCATATTTTTCCTAAATGTGTATGTTTATAGAATCACTTATTGAACAGGTAGAAACTTGTTTCCACTAGCAATGTTCATATAACTAAGCTTAACTTTGATTCCTGTAAACATATTGAGAGTCTGGAAAGAGGAGAATGGTATGAAAGAGAGGCTGGTTACAGTCATAATGATCTATAGTATATGAATATAATAGGAAAACTGGCTTTTTAAGAGAAATTTATATAATTTAATGGAGAGAGAAATAATAAAATTCAGGATAGTTATCCTTTATTCTACATGCTCAAGAATATTTTAACTTTTCTGTTGGTTGCTTCAAAATTCTGTAGAATAATACAGGATTTATTGCTGTTACTGGATTCTTTAAGATTTTTAATAATGTTTAGAAAAGATCTTACTGGTTTTTAAATCTTTAAAACAGATAGTGAAGTGCTATAAATGTAAATGATATAGTGTAAAAATTCACTTAAGAGGAGGTTGAAGGTCAGTGGACTCTCCTCAGTTAATGAACTGTGGCATCAGCATCCTTAATAAAGCACTGATCTGATTTTACTGTCTACATCGAAATTTTACCTGGTAAAGAAGAATATTCACCTGAAGCATGAGTGTTTTCAAGCAGCCAGTCCATAATGACAACCAGCGTTTGAAGTGGTGGGGAAGAAATGGTAATTCGGGGGGGAAAATTTGAGCGTCTGGGAGAGGCACGGTTTCCATCACCGCCGAATCAGTCTCGCAGAGCTAGGAGCTGCTGCCAGCTGATGGGCTGTATCGAGCCTCCGTGTGAGGTAGTGTCTCCTGGCTCCAGCCAGGCTGGGACCTCCTGCAGGAAGGAGAACATTTTGCATCAGTGTCTCCTGCGGAGTTCAGCTGAACGTCTGGAGCAGTTGCCCTTTGCGGAGGCCAAGAGGCTGCCTCCGGAGAAGCAGCTGCTCCTGCCTGAGCCATCTCCACCAGGCTCCCAGAAACCCACCGGGAGCTGTGGCGCTCATTGAGTTCCTACAGCCATTCCAAATACAGCAGTTTTTCCCCCCCAAAAAAGGTTGGGGATATTGTTCAAAGCAAGTGGCATCTGCCATGTACATCCCCATCTGCCAACTGCCCCAAGTAGTCGGTAGCTATTTGGAAACTTTGCTAGCAACGGACACTGAAAAGAAGGGGGAAAGTGGCAGATAAATATTTCAGTGGGTGTAGGTGGTGTTTATGGCAGTCAGCCTCTACCAGTATAGAGATTTATCCAGAACAGTGGAAAAGTTTGGTGGGAAGCCATGGAGCCGTACGTTTGAGAGCCAAATTTGTGTTGGCTCGCAGTTCCTGTCCATGGGCATGTACGTGGTGAGAACACTCTCACTGTTTTCCGTGGTGATACAGGGATAATATCTGCGAAGTCTTTGGGGCTTTGGGAAAGGGAAGGCTCAAATGCAGTGCAGTATTACTGCCTAGCATGCCTCCTATTGTAATACAAGTTTAATGGGCTGTAAAAAAGCAAGTTTTGAAATTTGAGTAGGTTTTTTTTTCTTCATTTGAGTCTTTTCTCCCTCTCCTTAAAATCCCTTCTGCCCACAAATTACTGTGCAGGAGGTACTTCTGCCATGCTGTTTTCTACAGCAGAACTGTCCTCAGTTGATGCACTTTTTTCCCCTTAAAGAAAGTAAAGAATTCAAAAATCCATAGTCTGGGGGGTCTAAGCAATTTTAGTTAAATTCTTCAACTTTGGGCACCTTGTTTATAGAAATACAGGAATTTTTAAGTTCAGACTTATAGCATACTTGAGCACCTGAACTGCTGCTGTCCCCAGAATATCCTCTTGCCATGAAATTGCTGTATTTTTTCCATGTGCTTAGCTTGTTGTGTTCTCAGGAGAGATAGCTGTATGCTGTTGTGAGAAGGTTCTGTGAACAGAAATCTCTTCTGTTTTATTTCATTTCCAGCTCTGCCACAAATTAACCAGCTTCTGTTACTTTGAGTGCTGTTAGACTTTGTGGCATGGTGTTTTAAATCATTTTAATTAACTTGTTAAAAAATTACCCCGTGTCTTTTAAAGCCATGCAACACCTATAGTTCAAGACTATCAGTATATTTGCAGGGAAACATGTGCGTCTGCCCTTCAGGCTGACAAATTCAGAGGAGAGAGTCCACCTTGATGCAGGTGAACTAAACTTGAAAGTTTTGATTACAGGGTTTGAAAACACATTAATCAGTCCATCATCAGTTATAGTGAAGGTCCTGTAGCTGCCACCTTTGCAGCAATTCGTGGGATTTTTAATAGTAGGAGCTATCTAGAAGATCAGAGCACTTTTAATAAAAAAAAAAAAGACTGTCTTCTGAAGATGCAGAAGTCTTACCAGATCTCATGTGGGAGGACAGCCTCAGCTTTTGGACACAATTGAAGTTTCTCAGACTCTGAGATTTGACCATTGGTGACAGTAGTCTTGAGTGATATTCCTTACTGTGGTTGTAGAAAATATTTCACCCGGAGATTTTATAAAATAAACATGTACCTGGGTGGTAAATATTTTTGTTAAATATGGTTTTTGGTTTCTTTATTTCAGATAACACTGCTTTTTCTTCATTGAACCCACATGCTTTCCAGATTAATTTTAACAGCTTATACACAGCTTTGTGTGAGCAGCAGAAATCTGATCAAGCAACTCTTCTTTTATACATGCTTCTGCATCAAAACAGCAACGTGCGGACATATGTGTTGGCACGCACAGACATGGAAAACCTTGTAAGTATTGTTCTGCTTGTCTAATATTCCAGAGGGATTGGTCCGGGAAAGCTTTTATGCAACTGGCTGCTCATGTTCCCTGTTCTATGGCAGCACCAGCTCTGACCAACTTACTCATCTTCATTATATCATCTCGGGAGTATTATATCATCTCAGGACCACACAACTACAGTAAAGATAGCACTTGTAAGGCCTAATGCCACTGCCAGTCTGACCCAGGTAAAAGCTGCTGACCTCTGGGCGTGCTGTAAGAAACTGGTTGCAGATACTGCTCTATTCATGATTTTGTTTTTCATTTTTTTTAGATGTTCAGGCCAAAAACCTAGGCAAGCTTACTGTGTATGTGTGTACGCGTAATAGTTAACAGTATGAGCTGTAACTTCACTAATATGACAAATGTCCTACAGAGCTGACCTATGCAAGTGTCTGAGACTGAAGGGCCTCAAGGAGTAGTTGACTTTTTTTTTTTAAGAATGCAACTGAAACAACATTTTAGCTGCTTTGAGATAAGACTGTGGTTAATAGCCAATGTAACAGCCACCTGGTACAGTTTTTTGTAGGCTATAAATCAGCTTTTGCCCACCTCTGTTTAGTAATGTCACAGACCACTTTAACAAATCTTACTTATTATAAAGCATTCCTTTAATAAGATAATGGCTGTCTACGGTAATTGGTAACAGAATAGAGAACATTTTTCATTTTAATACTTGAAATCCTGCCAGATAATTAGATCCTATGCCTGTTTGATGGCAGCTACGGAATGAGTTTGGTCTCAGTCCAAGTTCTAGCAGATAGATATATTGCTAAAATCAGAGTTGATAGACACCACTGTTGGCAAACTCAGCTAAGATGGTTGATACTGAGCTGATGATTCAAGACTGAACTCCTGTGTGGTCCGCTGCAGATTATCAAGGCCAGGGCCGAGTCATTTTGCATGAATTCTGTGGATAAATTGTCACATTTAGTTTTCTGGGCTGTTGGTATGCGGTATGACATGTTTCACAGCTGCTAAACTCACCAATTTACTCTCTCTCTGAAAAAATAAAGGTTAGGGGTGTGTGTGTGTTGTTCTATAATTATGGTATTTCATATATTGTAAAGCTTCCAGGAAAAAGCACAAGGTGTGTATGTCAAAACAGCTCCAGATGCAGATACTCAGGCATTCTGCCATGTGGGATATTACTGTATGTTATCACCTGTCTTTCCTCCCACTCTCAAAAAAAGTCAGCAAAAACCTTTTAGCAATCCCAGAAGTAAGAAGCAACACTAAAAAGTTGGCTTTCTGGGAAAAGCTGAGAAAATTGAGAAAAGGATTACTGCAAACTTAACAATGTATTTGTTTTTAATACCAAAATGTGGAACAGTCTGGTCCGTCTCGTATTGTTATCCCTTCGTTTCATGTTTCATGCATATTGTTGGTCTTTGTGATCATTGCTGACATCTTCGTACAATCTGCTCACCTCTAGCAGGCTGGTAGGTGAGGATGAGCAGTGAGCAATGATGAAGAGCAGTTTGAATTGCCTAGTAACTTGGGCTGGGCAAGTAAGTGTATTTTAGTAAGTGTATTTTTCAGAAAGTGAATTTGAATCCAGCCAAAAGTAGTTATTTTCCTAGGAACAAAAAAACTGGCGCGCATCCTGAAGGGTATGAAAAGGGCTGGGAGGCGAGGGGGATTCACTGGACAAAGAAATCGTGATCTCCCTGTTACAACCTTTTGCTAAAAGTGGCTAATTCAGTCTTGAATTTGTAAATAAGACAACTGGGCGGGAGTATGGAGCTGCATTTTCTGTTTCCATATACGGCAACTGCAAGACTGGTGCTAACATACTACATACTATTCTGGCGTTGCACTAACATACACCATAAAGTATTTACAGGCTATTGAAAAATGGAGAGAGCGTAGAGAAACAATTTTTTTGCTTAAAAAACCCCCCAACAACTGTGAAGGCTTACTGCGCGAGGCTCGGAAAGCTAACTTTGCTCAGTTTGTCAGAAAGAAGTTTGAGAAGTGCTGGGATGTGTAAGTACCTTCCTGGGGGAAAAGGCTGAGCAGAAAGGACTCTCTAGACCTACAGGGAAAGGCACGATAAGGACTAGAGGCTGGAAGTTGAATCCCACAACCTAAGAGATAGGGGAACAAAACAGATAAGGTGATTAGCTCATTGGAAGAAATTGCTGACAGAACGGGGCTCTCCAAGGATATCTTTGAGCGGAGGGTGGATGACTTTTTGGAAGAATTTTTTTTTAATGCCTTCAGGTTTTGATGCCCAGGAAGCATCACTGGTAGATGTTCTGTGGCGTTTCCTAGCTTGTGGGGGATTTGTGTCTTTGCTCTTTTTGTGACTTTAGTTTAATTTGTAAATTGATTCAACATGAGTTTTTTTTTGTTGTTTTTTTTTTTGTTATAGCAAGTTCTGTCTCAACTTGCTTCCTAATTTTTGTATGAATCTACAAGTGAGTTGCACATGAATACCTTCATCTTCAGTTATTCTATATATTGCTTTATCATTAATAATGCAACATATCTTTTTTTCCCCTTAAAATAACAGTCTGCCTAGTAGAATTAATAGGATTTTGTGTGCTTTCCCTAACTTCTAGTATGTCTCTTTGTATAATTTTATAAAATAATTGGTTTAGATAGCTGATGCTCTCAGGGATGTTCCTGGCTGGAATTTGGCTACGTTGCTGAGAGCCCTTGCAAAGATTCTCCAGGAAGTGGTGGGACCGGTGAAATAGGGGGCAATTAGCAAATTTTTTCCTTGGCATAGTGTCGTGGCTTGTGGATGGGAAAATGTCAAGACGCCTGCTCTTTAGAGAAGCAGTTAATGTCACTATTTCGGCTAAAAATGCCAGTGGGATATCTACCTGTGAGAAGTAAGCGCTTTCAGTTGAACGTTTTTTGCTTTGGCTGCTGAGCTGTGTAGCGCCGCTCTGTTTGTTGCTCTATGTTTTGTTGCTACCCCACATGATTAGATCAAAATGTTGCATATGATGATGCATTTACATCAACTGATGGTATGGCGATATATTTTTCCAGTGGCATAAATTTGGGTTAAGCACATTGCTCCTGAGTGGCTCTGCTGTCTTGTGTCATGTTGTAGACTGCGGACAAGCTATTTTAAAACTCTTTGCTGGGGAAACTGTTCTTGCCCTTGGACTGAATATAGCACCTGTAATTATCAGTGTCGGTTTTTACCTGCCCCTTGCTTTGAGGATTAAAAGTAGCTTTTTAATGGTGACTGTTTCTCAGTAAAATGTTAGCATTAAAAGCTGCTCCTGTTGGAGGAGTGTTAGTAGTAGTCGAGTGATTTTAGTTTAATGAGTATCAACAAAAGAACCTGCAATTTAAAAAGTGGTTATTGCATGGTTTTGGTAGTTCCTGAAAGCAGAGCATGAAACTGCTTGTTGGAGAGCCTTGCCTGCACAGTCAGACGTTGGGACATGCCAAGGCTTTTGAATAAAGAGTTGTATCTTTGTAATTCTTCATATAACCAAGACACCTATTTGCATGAGCCTTCCTGGACGTGGCCGTCATCTGAGTCGGAAAATGGGATGGGGGAGTTTTCTGTTTGCCACAGGAGTGCGTGTGCCGCACCAAGCGTGACTGATGCAGGGGGGCTGCAGGCTGCCCAGCGCCTGGCCATCCCATGCCAGTTCCCTGAGAGAGCTCCAAGTTTTGCGGTGTGTGTATAATATAAAAGTGTAGAAATGAATTTTGGTTACAATTCTATGTAAGTTTTAGTGTATTTAGAATTCTGTCTTAATCTTATATCCTGACTCTTTTTTTAAATGCTGCCTGGTTGAATAATTTTTGGTCTGGTAGTAGCAACACTTAGGTGCTAAGTATCTCCTAGGCATAACCAAAGGTCTGGATGGCTCATTTCCTAACACAGCAATCTGTGTGCAAAGGCAAAAGTGTCTGGAGGAGGAAAAGATATAGGAACTCTATGAATTGATCCAGTTTTCATATACGAGAGGCGGGGTGAGAGCTGTTAAACTGCCATTTGCCTCCATAAGTTTGGTCCAATAGGCAGAATGAGCAAAGTCTAAAATGGAAGTAGAAAGGAAAGTAAGGTCGGGTGAGTGGCGATGGGAGGAGATCTCAAAAGCGCTGAAGATGCGTGCAGAGAAGGAAGCCTGAACGCAGTGATTTGGAAAGTTGGGGTAAGGCTGGCCAGCCTTATTCTGGGGGGATTTTGAGCTCAGTCGTGTGACATATAGACCCTCCTAGCACTTAACCAAAGAGCTCCAATGGCATTACTCCCTCTGGAAATAATTGCTCCTTCAACCAGCATATTGGAGTCTATGCTGTAGAAGAAGGTGGAAATTGGAGGTTATCTGTGCAAGGTTACAGAGGAATGTCCTTTTCCTCCAACCAAGGAAAAGAATAATTGTTTTTGCTATGTAGCTATTCTATGAAAACAGTTTTTTACCTTTGCTATCAAGATTTATATTCACAAAGCATAAAAACATCAACCCCAATTTTAACAGGAGAGAGAAGTTTCCTAAGGATCCTTTGAAATTGTAAAGGAAGGATGTTTGGGAGGCACAAATACTTCTTTTTTCTCCATTTTTATTGCAGTGTTGCCTTGACCCTGGGTAAAGCATCATCAGAAGGTTTTGTGGCCTGCAGCCTTTAGATCAATGTCATCAGTTTGAACGGAAACTGCGCGAAGTGTGTTTAATGTGGTCCAACTGCTTTGGAGCTTGTTGATTTTTAACAGAACGTTCTGGCCATTTTAGAGACTCACGAGTCCTGGCCTAGCCCCAGAATAGGTTTTATGTGATTCATCCTGCTTCACTTGGCTTGTTTTTAAAAACAACAACTCTTTAGGTGGCTCAAATCTCTTGGAATGAATTTGGTGTCTCATTCACTATCTTGGAATTAAGAGGTGTTTTTTTCCCCCCCCCCTCCAAGTTCCTTTTTTTTTTCCAGGGTAATTTGTGATTTAGGCCTATTTCTGCAGCTTGGGGAAGCCACATCATACAGAGCCAGTGGAAAGCTAATTTTCTGTTGGTAAAGAGACAATCATCTGGGTTAAGTTTAGACTGGTGTTCAGGTATGCTCGCTGTGGCAATGAAATCTCATTTTCATTATTATTGCAAAACTTTGGCTGAAACTGTTCATCCTGGTGGAAACGTTGCAAGACCTTGGGCTGAACTCTCGTAATAGTGTCAGTTCTCCTTGGCTGCGTATTATCTCGAATTAGAAAAACAGGCCTTTTCGAGTTTTAAACCCAACCCAAACTCTTTCGTTTCTAGGGTTATCTCTGCACACCAAAATGGGAGTTGAGCTTCAGGTCTTAGAATGACTCTGTGCACCTCAGGTCTCATATGCCTGGCTGTGTTTGATGAGGATAGTCATTTCAGACCACGCTTGCTTTAAGAAAAATGGTCAGAAACAACCATTTTCCTGCTTAAACTGGTGAAAATCTTGCTTAATAATTGTTTTTTTTCCCCATAGTTCAGAGGGGAAGTGAAACTTTGAGCACTTCTGGTAACCAGTATGGCTGGAAATCTCATTTATTAGGAACTGAAATTCCAGGTCTCGCCACAAGAAAGAATTTGTTTAGACTCTCTGGTGGAGACAGAAGAGAACAGATGGAAGGTGTTTGAATGGCTTACGTCAGTGTTTAGGGGTGGTTATTTCAAGAGAGAGCGATTGCCGTGCTACCATCGAAGGACAGAGTGATGCAAGGGAGGTTTCTAATCTCCTCTCTTTACTGTCTGAGGTACTCGAAAGCCTAAACTAATATACGCTTTTTTTTTTTCCCCTTCCCTAAAGGTTTTGCCAATTCTCGAAATCCTGTACCATGTTGAAGAAAGGAATTCACACCATGTTTACATGGCTCTTATAATTCTGTTGATTCTTACAGAGGATGATAGCTTCAATCGATCCATTCATGAAGTGGTGAGTTGCTGTTTTGGTCAATAATTCTTCAGAACTAAGAATCATTTAAATGCTTATTTCTATAAAAATGCCTCTGCATAGCTAGCTGACTAGTTTCTCGGCAGAGATGGTTTAGAGACCGTATATGCTCTTCCGGATTTGATGGCATATGCTTATTTTTTTTCTGTAAAGATTGGTAAACCAAAGTGTCTTTTCCAAACTTTCCCTAGTGAAGTGAACAAACACTCTTCCCTCTTGTAAAGGGGATACTGTGTGTGTGTGTGTATATATTTTTTCCTCTTTCCGGTGTTTCCTGTGGCACATTAGTACAGTAATAGGCAGGCAGGCTGCCTCAAAGATGCTTAATGTTTGCCATGAAAGTGATGGGGAGAGAAGAGAAAAAACAGGCAACTTTTTAAATTTCTCTTTAGGAAAAAAAAAACCCAACAACTTTTGCTCAACCAGTTTGATTCAGCTGAGTGGAGTTTTTAGCTGGAGTTTTATTTTCCAAACTGAATGTTACTTCCTCACTTGGCATCCCTTTTCTGTCTTTCTGCTAGATTAATATCTCTTTTATGTTGTCCATATAATATGATTCAAATTTTGACTAGTTTTGGCCCTTGACCATCTGTGCTGGAGAGTACCTTGGATAATTATGTTCTAGTTTCCTAGCTTCTAAAGCTTCCATAATGCAGATGCTGTCTGCACTGATTTTATTTGTTTTTTTGACTGGGACATGGAAACTCTATTTCAGGATTATGTGCAACTAATGAAATGCAAAAAGCTGGAAGCAGAATATTCGGGTATCTCAACAGAATTTTTCTCTCAGGTGAATTCCAGACTGGAGCGTGTTCTGGAGGGAATGTGACATTTTTCCTTGGTGACAAATAAGAGGTGTGCAGTATTTAATTTCTGAAATCCCAGATTATTTTATATAGCTCTGTATGTAGAAAGTAAGAAGAGTTGGCATTTATATGATATTTTTTAGGAGCACCTTTTCAGAAGCACCTTTTAGGAAGAACTTCTATAGTAAATATGCAGATGATTAAAGTAACTTTTTTCTGAAGACTTCCTTCTGCACCACCTTCATGTCTTGAACCTAGGTGTGCACCATACCTATATGTAGTGTGTATATTTGGGTCCTATATTACTAATTCATTTAACTTGGATTATAAATTGAACTTGTTGAGGGATACAGCCCAAAGTTCCACTCCTGCCTCCTAGTCTCTTCCCTCATCTTTCTTCATTCACTTTGAAGACGGTACACATGGTCTTTCAACAAATTCCTCACTGGATAAGTAAAAGTGGAAGATTTCCCTAAAACTGTTAATGAGAATCCAGCTGTGGAACGAAAGCATAAATCAACTTTCCTTGTCCAGTTTGTTCTTGCCTTTGCAGCTCTCCCTGCCAATATAGTTGTAGTGCTTTCTGTGTAATGCGAGTATTATTTTACTACTTCCATTTTAATGAAAAAAGTATCTTGTTCCTCTTACCCTGTGTTGGTTTTCAGTCCTGTCTTCGCTTCTGCCATTTCTTTTCCCGACTTGATCTTTGTTCTGCCTCCCATTAGCTGCTCAGCAGAGCATGCCTCGTGAGGAACACCCTTCGATGGCAGCACGTGGCCAGGGCTTTGCTAGGTTTGTCCCTCAGCTCAATAGAGAGAGGTAGCTGCGGGGCCCCGAGGCTGCAGGCCTGGTGTTGTGAGCTTCTCCTGTCAACCCTGCTGTGGAAAAAGATCTGAAAATGGATACTTCTACCATCAACAGCTAAAGGCGCACAGTGGCACTTGCAGAGGATGGATTTGGAACAAGTTTGGTCTTTCTGTCTCCTATTTTCCCTTGTTCCTTAACATTCTTTTACCCTTTTCTCCATTCTTGTATGAGCTGGGCGTATTTCAGGTCTAAGGAGAGAGCATATTTCATGTCAAAAAAGAATTTTTTTTCCACCCTTGCTGTGCATTTCCAGTTAAATTTGAAGCCTTTTTCTCGCCCCATACTCTAAGCCTCGGTGTTGCAGTGATTGGCGCAGTGAAAGAGGAGGAGTAGGTCCTCTTCCCCTGCAAAATTTCAGCTTTATACCTTCAAAGTCACCTGAATAAATTACGATGTAGACAGAGTCAGTGACTGTGATACCAAATATTTAGGATTCCTTTATTTCAAGAAAATGTGTAATCTGTCGTGCTCTTAAAAAATAAAAATAAAAAAAAATTACCTTCTGGATCTGCACCATTGCTGAACTCTATAGAGGGCTCTGAATATCAAAATGCAAATGTGAGCATTACATCTTAGCTGGGGAACAGCTAGTGACTGGATCTGCTGGCGGTGGGATCCTGTGGAACTAGGATGGAGAAGAAATATAGTTAGCGCCCCACTTTTTCTTTGAGGGTGAAAGAGACACAAAATCGTACTGTCGCATGAATTCCTTCACCCGTCCTTTTGAATGATCACGTGAATGTGCCCTCGTATGAAGGACAGAGTTACTTTTCAAAAAATGCAGTATAAAGTAAGGAATTAGTCTCATACTTTCTAAAATATTAAGCACCCAACTCCTAGAGACTGAGAGGATATTGCAAGGAAGCAAAATATTATGATATTATTGGGAATATTATTGGGAAAACTATATATGTAACTCTGTAAAACGTGACCATCTAGCATCAGTTGCACAACTACAGTTCAACTCTTCTTCACTACAAGTATTTATCACATTTTAGCAGCTGCAGCAGGATTTATTTATTTTTTTTTCCATCGCTTGGCTGAAGTATGAAGGAAAATAAGGATTTGATGTATTTTAAGTCAGCCTGTTTTTCTCTCTGCTCTGTATCCTGTGTAATGTTCTTATAAGAAGCATGACTGTACAATCCATTTATGGGCTATTTTGCTTTGTGGTATCACACCCACATTTATTTATTGATTTTTTTTGATTAATTTTAGTAAGCACAATTTTGTAAATCTTGTGATTATAGCGACTGGTAAAGAGCTCAGGAAACCACAGAAACTCTTTTTGACTGCTGAAGCGTTTTGGTTTAAAATAAATGTGGTCCTAACTGCCTGGAAAGTATGATCAAAACCATAGGTCCTGTTCCTGCAATTGCCTTAATGCAAGATGTCACTGTAACCATGCAGAGCTCAAATGCTTTCACTAATAATAACAACAACAGGGTAAACTAGTCAATGCAAGAGTTCCTTAAATGGACAAGTATTGCTGTTTTTCCTTCTCTGATTTATGAAACAAAAAAAAAAAAGAAAAAAAAGGAGATCAGATCTCAAACTAACTACATATAGTACTTTATGAAGTAGTAACCTGTAGTACTACTGTAGTACTTTTTGTTGTAGTAAATGGTGGCAGACTATGGAAATCACAATGTAAATGTTTTTACTTTCATTACGCTAAAAAAAAAAGAAAAAAATCTCACAATCAGTTATGGGAAACTAAGACTGAAGGTCTCGGGGCTCAGTACGTGTAGAAGTGAGTTCCTGTTCCTTGCATCTCTGGTGGTTGTTTTGCCTGCTGGGTTGTAGGTGTCAAGAAAGGTGGTGTTAAGGGTACGTAATCAAAACTGCTGGACTTCTTTTTTTTTTCTTGCAAGACCACCTCAGGTTTGAGCTTTTTGTCTTTCTCTTTTCCCTTTTCATTGTTATCCACAAACCAGTGAGATTTGTTCCAAGTGTAGCATAGATTTCGCGTAGTTGGTTTTGAAACCTAAAATACTTCTAATTTTTAGGCTCCTGAAATCCAAAGCCAGGTGAATTTGTTTGTTTGAAGTTATAGGCATTTCATCTGGTTCTGCTGTGGTTGCTTTCCTTGGGATGGGGGAAGAGGTGACAGGGACTGGGGTGTAGTTTTATTTATTTATTTTAATTAAAGAGTAGTTGGCTAATTCAGGGCGTGACAGCAAGTGGACCTGGAAGTCTCAGCAATGGTGACTCAGTAAGATAGTCTTTCTGTGAACAGATTCCTCTTGTATGAAAAGTTGCTTAGCTCCAAGATGAACCTGGAGCTAATCTCCAGGGAGATCTGCAATAGGACTCCAGATGGCCAATAATATTTTTGAGTAATTTGGCCGGTTACCATGATATGAGGAAGTCCACAGCTGAGTTTCCCTACTTCCCGACTGAAAGGATGGATTTCATTTTAGGTCTTTCCAGGGCATTGGACTTTCTTGGATGAGTTTTGGATGAATCTTGGATGAATATTAAGTGTCTCTCGGGGACGTGGGGATCAAAAGATCTTGCTTTTTTCCCCCCACACTGAGATAAAAACAAATTGTAAAAACTTGAAGTCTTCTGTGAAACAAAATTCTGGTTTTTGACCCAGACCCACTTGCAACTAGTTGTTCACATATTACTCTTTAGTTTTTCTTCAATGAGAATAGAAAAGCAGAAACTGTCACTTTTTAAGTTATTGCAGTTAATCATACTGAATATATTTTGATGGACTACTTTGAAAATTTAATTTCAATGAAGTTAACTGTTGTTGGCAATATCACCCTTAGTCAATATGCTTAAGGCTTTTCAATATTTGTTTCTTGTTTTTCTCATCCACTTTAAAATGTGACTTCTGACAGTTGATGGTTTCTTAACCTCTGGAGTTGCTTAGTACTACTGTTGTTTTGATATCGGTTGGTTCTCTTTATTCATTATGAAAAAACGGCCGTAAAAGAATTACTTTTAGGTCACAGTGGATCAAGAACGGGTTGGTTAGGGGAGCCAGATTTCCTAACTACCAGTTGCTGTCTGCAACTGCTGGCTGCTACTAACTTCTGTGCTACTTTAATTATATAATTGTCACGTTTGTAGTCCACCTTGTGTTTCATTGTCATGGTTTCAGAAGTCAACTTCTTTCCCTACATCTTGCAGATATAATGGTTTTGGTCGATTTATACCCCTGTATGATAAGTAAGAAATTAGTATTACTGGCTCCTTTCTTTGCTTTGCCTGCATTAGAGGAGCAAGAAGTTTAGGATTTCCTTTTCTTTTGTTCGTTTTTGTATATCTGAGTATCTTGATGCTCTTTGATTTGGCGTTAATATGTTTCTAAAGCCTCTTTTAGGTGGATTGTTTAGTAGGGAATAAAGTATGTTCAGAATCGGGGATGAACAGAGCTGCGTTCAGTGCTCTAATCTCATAACTGGGTTGTATCTAGGATTGATAACACTTTCTTGAAATCTTCCCTGTTTTTTGTAAGTTTTCCAGACTTAAAATGCTTGGATTGATGTTTTTCAGGGTTTGCATTTCTAAAGCTTCTGTCAGAACCGCTGGCCGCATCTGGAGTGAGATTAGGGCAGGATGCGTCTTGTCCATGTTGAAAACCATCAATGTGTTCTCTAGGCAGTTCTGGTAACTTGATGTTTTGCATTAGGAATTTTCAATTTGGCAGGTGGTCTTTGTGCTAGGGGTATGTCTTGTTCTGCCGGTGATAATTTGACTAGATTTGAACAAATCGTAAATCTCTGGGCAAAGATGAGCAGCAGACGTAGCAGGTAGCAGCCCAGCGCCAGTGGTTATTGAACATTGGCTTCTTGGGCTCCTGGAGCCGCCGGACTGTTTGCATCCTTCCCTGCCGAGGGGCTGAGCGCCTGTCAATTCAGATACGTAGGGACCAGCTGAAATCTGTGTAACTGCTGCTTCCCGCTCCTTTGGAATGGGACTGCACTCTTAACGGTGTGCTTACTGCTCCTTGGACAGCACTGATCGGAGCTGCATGATTGATGCAGAGGACATGGAGAAAGAAGCATGTAGGAACAAAAGGGCCTGAAGTATTAGGAGAAAGAGGCTGTGGTTAGGACTGGCTGCACAAGGAACATGGGATGGATACAAGTGGAGAGAGAGAGAGAGAAATTTGTCAAGAAGCAGGTGAGAACTGGGACTGCTGAGCCAAGAAATGAGAAAAAAGGGAGGGTAGGAGCACAGTGACGAAGCGCTAGAGAACGTGAAGTTGGCCCACTTTTAGATGAGGAGACTGGAATGGGGAAGGGTGGGCAAGGAAAAGGGAGGCCGGGAAGAGGGAGATCTGAGAAGGAATGGGTCGGCTGGCCAAGGAACGGAGAACAGACTGCAGGGAGGGAGAACGGGGTGGATGAAGGCTTGGGCATGGCCCAGCGAGCCATCGGTGGATGAAAATGATGCAACTGGAGGAGTTGGAGAGCTCAGGATCCTTCTTTAGCCTATGTCACTTGTCCCAGACACATTCCTCTTGTCCTGTGGGGACACCCTCTCTGGGAGGGCATGGACCGGGAGCTGAGACTCCCGAGGTCCTGTGCTCTTCTGCTGTTGGTCTGTAGCAGAGCATATCTTGCCTTTGTCAGGGCTCATCTGTGCAAGGTTGACACCTGCCACCATCACCTTCTCCGGGTTTCTCAAATACCCGCCTTCCTGTGGCAGTTCCAAAGCTAAAGTCCAGGACTGATTATATGAGTTTCAGTAGCTTACAGTGGGACTTCTCGGTGTGGGGAGAGAGGTTTGTTCACTATTTGAAATATGCCTAGGGAATTATATGCAGAAAAGTTGCGCTTAGAAAGCATCGTGCTAGATGCATTGTTGTAAATTACTAAGTTGCCATATGCAAAAATTCTGGAGTTGTCAGCTTTGAATTGCTACGGCGAGGTCTGTTTTCTGGCAAATACAGTTGTATAGATTAAGAGCCTGCTCCCAGGTGAATTCCAGCTCCTGCGTAGCAGATCATAGTGTGAATAAAGGAACTGGTGGGGCCGAGAGGTCGGTGCTTCGTTTGCTGGGTAAGTACAGGCGTGAGCACCGTGGAATAACTTCCACCGAAGCGGGTGGGAGGAAACACGAGCCCAGTTTAATTCGTGCAAGGAGGTTGCCATTGCTATTTCACTCATCATGAGAGAACCTAAGGAATAGCTTCTTTTGGATATAATCAGTAAATTGATCTTTTATCCTAGGATAAGTCTATTTTATCTCAGGGGTGGGAAGCAATCTTTGGGTATCATTTTAGAGCATACTTCTGTAAGTTTTCAGTAAGCATCTGGAAATATTTCCCTTTATGTAATGTTGGCTGGGATTTACGTTGTACATGATGTCAAAACAAATACCCATTTCCACAGTTACATTTTGTTTAAAAATGTTAAACTTTCAGTACGCTAAGCATTCAGAAGTCAGGAAATAAAACGTGCAACCGCAACTTAGCCCTGTAATATTTATATATTACAGTAGGTGGCTGTTTTACTTAATGATCATATGCGGTTCTTCATATAGCAGTACGTTTTTCTTCTGGAGCTTTCAAGTGTGCGCAGTGGTCAGCTTTGGATATTTTTCATGGTCAAGGCAGTTCATCTATCCCTTTGTATAAAACCTTCTCTTGAAAACCGATATATTTACATAGTTACAAATTAGCTCTTTTTACAAAATCACAGCCTATTAACTGCAACCTAAGTGACTGACTGCGTATGCTTATTTTAGCACTTTGCAATTGTAAAGTTTAAAAAAAAAAAAAAATTGTCTTGCAACACCTTCAAGCCAGTCCCTTTGCAGTTGAGACAGGCTAGAATATGCACACGAGCATTTATCGCAGCCATAACTTGCAGCAGCTCGCTAACTTACTGTGTCTGATCGTAGGTTTTTGCCTAACAGCTGCAGGATGTTCAGTTGCTTCCCTTTTAGCAGAGTACCTTTTTTGCCGTGAAGCTCGTATATTTAGCCTGTTGATTACACAACTGACTTATCTTTTTGACTTTTCAGTTGCCAGTTTCATGAACGTATTGCTTGACTTTTTTCCTCTTTTAGGCTATTCTTTTAATTCTCTAGGTTATCAGTCCTGACTAGTTGTTTGTGTTTACTAAAACTCCTTGTATGACTTGCTTTCATTTTATATCCTCATCAGTTTGCCTAAAAATAACATCAGTGACTTGTAACGAGAAATTCAAGCTTTTTCCTCATCCCCTTGTAGCCTGCTCTATCTGGAAAACCTTCTTGGTAGTGATTTCATATTTCCTATTTGTTCCTCAGCCTTGACTGTTCCTCCCTTAAATATGTCTTCAGTCTTTCCCTCTTGTTCCGATTTCCTATCCTTTTAGCAAAAGATGTTTACCAGAAATTTTCACACTTCAACATGTTGCTGGTGACATTTTTCACCCTCGCCAGCGCTGCAGTACTATGAAACAATATAATGGAAAATGTTTTTCCCCAGCTATAGGTTATAGCCGTTTGCTTCGCCTCAGCTCCAGTGTGGGAAATTGGAAGGTGCTGACAGAAATTGTCTACTTTTAACCACTACCTCATTCCTTATTTGTTTTTGTGTCCAGCTATGCCGGTCACAAGAGATTTTCAAGATTCTGAGTCCTATTCAGTTTTTCTGAGCAATAGTCTCTTATTTTTCTTCTGGTTTGACAAACCACCCTTTCCTCTTTGTAAAGCAAATTTAAAAACATCCAAAATTTTTCTTACCGCTAGTCTCAAACCCTCGTTTCCTTTTCTTTGGTGAGCTGCTGTAGGTCTTTTGATGACCATTTCACACTTAGCTTTATACCCTGCCTACGCTTATAGTGGGCTTCTCCATGAGGCAGCCATGACTTTTAATACTTACCATACTTTGAAGATTCAGCCTCTATCAGATAACTAACAATTTTTTAACCTTTCCAATATGTAGCTTGTGACAATGGATATGTATATATATATATTTTAATTATCAATACTCTTATTTTGTCTCTTTATATATGGTGCAGAAGTGATATTTTGTATCTCAAGCTGCATTAGTTGAGCCACTAAGACGAGTTTCCTGAGCCCACCAAATATTGTTCAGTGGCTGCATCTTTTTTTCACTTTTTCATTTTAGTGCCTCTAGTCTGTGATGATATTTGGGAGGCAGCTCTTGTTCCATGGGCCTTCATGCATCAGTTTTTCAAAGCATAAATGTACTCAACCGATATGAATCCTGTTTTTTTAGGAGGTTTATCCAAAAAACACCTAGTCCTTTCAGCACAGGCTAATGCACAACATGGTTATTTGAAGAAATGCTGTCTTCATTGGAATACTCCATGGAAGGAGGGCTTCAGGAGGCCTCCTTCCTGCTGAAGGAATAAAGTGTGGGAGAGAGGTGGAATCACAATTAGGATGCTATTTCAAATGTCTCTTGTACTGTGAAAGAGATTCAGGAGACACAGAAGGAGTTACAGTGAGAAGAAGGGTGGGAGGTAAATGGAAGAAGTGTAAGTATGTGTGTAATTAGCAGAGCCTGGAAGGTTATTGGGTAAATGTTTTAAAGACGGTGCTTACAAAGCATTACCTCTGTCTAGAATAAAGTTTATAGGCTTCTCCTTTTTCCACTGGGGTTTTTCTTTAGAATCTATTGACTTAGTATTTTGAAAAAATGCATGTGCAACTATTTCTCGAGTATTTTTATTACTTTCAGTAGGATCCTACAGTGTCCTTAGGGAAATAAAAATCTCCCAGAGCCTTGTGTTAAACAAAACCCAGATTTTGCTAGCAATCCTCATACCACAAACACCGGGCAAACTCGTCCCAAAGGAGAAATTATGTTAGAATGCTAATACCTTGAAAAAGGTTCTTTTTTTTCTCTTCATTTGGCTGTTTTGAATGTTTCTGACTAATCACAAATGGTTCTATAGTTACTGGAAAGTTTGCTGGAGGATGTTGGAATATGTTTCTGAAAGGTCTTTGCTGTTGTCGTGCTTTCAGAGGGTAAGTCTTGCTTTCCTTCGTGTTTTGGAGCTGACAAAAATGCTTTTTAAGGGTGCAGGTGGGATTATTCTGTGGAAGGCAGGGAGGACTTTAGCCCAACTGGTAACAAAAAGAAACCTTTAGAGCAAAGAGGGCCTGCGACATAATTTTTGCTTGAGATTTAAGGGCAGAAGCTGACATACAAAAAGCAGCAGAATTACAGGTAGGTTTTGTTCTTGCAGAGTATTTCAGAGAGTAGATGACATAAAGCTGTTATAGTCCAGTTTCCCCATCCTCAGCGCTAATGTAACTTCCATTACTGTGGCGTTTGAGGGCCTCTTGGGTCCTCCAAAAAAGCATAATATGTAAAATCTCACGCGCTTCACAGGTTGCAGTATAAATCCCTCCCCAGTTGATGGGGCTTCATGGAAGGCATGCGCTGTGGGCATGCATGTTGAAGGTACTTCAACAGTTAAACCCGCTACCTGGAAAAGAAATTCAGCAACGTGTTGTAAAATACATTTTGAAACAAGAAACCGCTTTGCTGCAGATTGTAGGCCAAAGGGTTGGTAAAGAGCGGTCTGCCTCACGATTACGTTAGCGGTCCTCCCGGCACAACTGCGGGGAGCGCGGCGAAAACTCAAGGCCGCAGCTCATTGATGGAAGACCAACAAAGTTCAGGGATGTGATTGAAAAACAAGAATAAGAACTTCCCCGTTGAAGTGTTTGTTTTGAAATACAAGCTTTAATTTTCTAAAGGAATATGTTCTCTTTTAAAACAAGTTGTCATCTGCAATGATTTCTATTCTGTTAATATGCTTATAGGACTCTTACATAGGCTACTCATATTGCAGTGCGTGAAAACGATCATATCTTTAATAATTCAAAAATTAACAAAATGAAAGCTTTGAATTGTGCATAAACCCTCTCAGGGCATACTTTGGGCTTGTTACTTTGGAGTGGCAGGAGATGATTAGTAACCAACTATGATCACTAGAGTTAGTGCTCTGATGGTAAAAGGTTTGTATTTTTTGTCTGGTTTTTTTTTCTTTCTTTTTTTAATGTCGCATGTGGTTGTGATTATCAGGTTAGGCACTGGATCTGGAGTATACTTTTGGACACATTAACTAAAATACTTTGGTGTGCTGGGTAAATTAGTCATTTAACTTCTAATAGAGATGCGGATTGTAAATACGACTTTGCTTTAGAGGAAGAGGTTTTAATATGGGGACAAACCCTGTTAAATCGGGACTTCTGGCAATTCTGAGTTTTGCTTACAGGAGAATAGCAAAATAAAAAGATATCCTTAAGGGCTGTTAAGTGCAGTACATTAAGCTCCAGCTTGGCTTTTTCTTATTAAAGAGTTTGCTTATTGATGTAGAGAGAGATACTTGCAGACTGAGAGTCTGTCTTTCAGTTTTTGGTAGTGGTTCAGGAATCAGTGCAATTTTGATCTCTGTAGATAGCGATATTGGGATATTCATGGAAGATCATTATTGTGACTGCAGCCACAATATGTAATTTAAGAAAGCCTTTGATTTGGCAACTGGAAAACTTAAAATAAATACAAATATAAGTTTTTATTGCAGAGGAGGACAGGAGGCAAGAAAGAATAGTATGTACAGTATATATTTCCACAGTACTCTTTTGCAGAGATAAATAAAAGATGGCATAGTACACCAAATTATGAAACCAGTCAGTAGGCACTTTATGTGGCTTAACAATTTTCTTTAGTTCCTAATTAATTTATGATTTAAATGTTTGACGCTGAAGTTCTTTTAACAGAAAGCGTTTAAGATCTTAAGAAACATCAGAGGGAGAATAACCATGTGGAGTGTTCTGTGGTCAGTAAACGCGTAGAACAGTATGTATTACCATAATTATTAATCTCCTGAAATATATAACGTACAGAATGCAGGTCATTTGGTGGCCAGATCTCCCTATCTCTCTCTTATAGAAAACTAGTTACTACTTATTCATCCCTTCTCTTACAGAAGGAAGAGGCTTTGCTAAGCGGGCCATTAGTCAGTGGGAGGAAGTGGGACTCCTTAAAAGCAGAAATGATGAAAATTGAATGGCAAGAAACTTTTTTAGTCATCAAAAAAGGGGTGGGAAGAAGGGCTACAGTCAGAAGATGGTGTTTTTGTATGACTTCTTGAGAGAAGAGGTTAATTAATGAAGTTGGTCAATGATTTTAGATTTTTTGAGACATCTATGTTCTTGTCATGAAACATGAAGTTTCACTGAGATGTGCCTCATATATTAAAGAAAAAAGTGATAGTGGTAGCTTTGTGTGAAGTAGTCCTTGACAGCAAATTCTTGTTTTTACTGCCCAGAACAACCCTGAATTTATAAAAGGTGCTCTTATCCATGTTTGTTAGGGCAGTTCCTGTAAAACTCATTTTTACTGGGCCTTTAAGTCATCTTTCAGGGCAGGGGTTGCGCATGTGTCTGCTGTATTGCTCTAGGTGAGTTGGCTGAAGATCCCGGGAGGAAAGAGCATATTGATTCTCCTTCTGCAGGAACCTTTGAAATGGTGGCCAACCTGATAGCAGAGAGCGTGCAAAGACAGGAGACTCCTCTTTGCTTTGTGAAAATCGTCCGCTAGGTGAAGGGAAGCGACCTCGGCACCGAGAGAGGGGCGTCGGGGGGAAGCGAGCGGTTCCCCCGCTCATCAACTGGGCGTCCTTTGGCTTGTGCTGGCCGCTCAGTCAGAGCTTGCATGTGCTGTCTCTTGGCCAGCTTGTCATGAGGGAAAACGGGAAGGAGTTGGAAACACTGTGCAGGTGGCTAGCGCGGACCTGGAGACTTTCTGACGTGTGAAGGATAAGATCAGAAAGAATATAAGAGAACCGTGGCATGGGGTATCAGAAACTATGGAATAGCTTGTTTTAATTATCTTTCCAGGCTTAGGTGTGTGTCCACATGGCTTATAAAAGAAGTCGATGAGATCTACCAGGTGATAATACTGCAGAGCCCTTTCTGTTTGTTTTTAGCTTTACAACGCCATTGGTTTTGTAAAGGGATGTGAGAGTCCAGAGAATTTGCTGGGTTCTTATTTGGGGTAGACCTAAGTGCTAAAGAACTTTCTGTTCTTTTTTTTTTTTTTCAGATATTGAAAAATATCACTTGGTATGCTGAACGTGTTTTAACAGAGATCTCCCTTGGGAGTCTTCTGATACTGGTCGTGATAAGAACCATCCAGTACAACATGACACGGACAAGGGTAAGAGTTATATTTAACGCTTACGTACATACTGTTGAAGTTAGAAATCCACACTACGAATTCAATTTCAAACAGGGTGTGGGATTTTTCTTGGTTCTGTTGCAACCGGTTGGCATCTGAAGCTGTAGGAGGGAAGGAAATGGGAAGATCAGCCATATTAACTAATCACAATATTAAGTGCTTCTGAACTTGTAACACAATTTCTGTATTATCATTTGATTCATCGGATAAAATTCTCTAAAGTCCATAATCCAAGTACAGCACTAGATATGTAATTCTTGAAAGAAATAGAGTTCAGATAAGAAGAAATTCCACATAAAGACTTACAGATTTATTTATTTATTTATTTGCCTGTATGAAGTTACGCAGAAGTGGAAATTTCAGCTCTGTTTGTTAGATTTTTTTTTTCTTCTTTTTAATGAAGTAGTACAGTGATTGGATAAGACCTTTCGAGTTCTGGCAAAGCATAACTGCTTCAACTTCATAACCTTGTAGATTATTTTTGTGAATTTTTCAAGCATATGATTCTAAGCCTTATATCAAACATATAGCAATGGTATCAGGCACTTTATTCAATTGTTAAAAATATTTTAAAGTCACAGAACTTTTTTTACATTAAAACAGCGCAAAAATTGATTAAATATATTTTGATCTGGAGAATGTAAGGATTTAACATTTATGATGAAACCAATTAGAGGAGAAGATTTTTGGCATATATTTGTGGAATTTTGAATTTGTTATGCTCAGGTATAAATGTATATTTTAGATATGCGTAGAGAAAAGAAATCCTTTACTTGTACAAATAATTAAACATTGATGCACAGGGACTGGTCACACCCCTAACTAGAAGTAAAGTCTGGAAGTCACATAGCTGTTTCTTGCAAAGTTGAATATACAGTTGGAAACCCTGCTATTTTTAATAATACCACAGTGTCAGTATGACAGTTTAAGATTAATTCTTTTTTCCCTTTTGAGCAGTAGTCCCATCCACATTTCCTTGTCTGTGGCCAGGATTAGTTGATACTGAAGACTCCCATATGGCTGTGGGTTCTGAAGTTTGTCGCGTCTGCGAAAAGCCTTCGCTTTGATAGGGCCGTCATTGAAATGCATATCTGGTCAAATGGTTTCAGAGTTTCTAATAGGGGAAGCAGAACTCTGAAGTATCATGCAGTAATAGCTATGGGGAGGTGGGATACCTCGAATGTTTAGAAAGAATTGGTAGAAAGATCAAGAGATATGAAGCAGAACATTTAGGATAAAAGGTAGGGGAGGAAAACGTCTTTCAGTATTTGTTACATCCGTGATGTTGTAAATCAACATTGCTAAAGATATAAGGGTACACACACGCACATATATGTGTACATGCATGTGCACACACACACTTGCACACACGCACTAAAATGTGTGAAATCACTCTTGTAAGCCTTATAGAAAACACCTTAAAACACTCCCAAGTACGCGATCAGCAGTTCTGCTGTACATCTTTGACCACTTCCTATAAAGCAACAGATACTTATCAGTCTTCTGAGTGGTTTCCTTTAGCAGGTATCACCGTATATAAAAAGGAGAGTTTGATGTGTTTTTCTCCTCCCTATTTTTTTTTTTTCCCAACAGGACAAGTACCTTCACACAAATTGTCTGGCAGCCTTAGCAAATATGTCAGCACAGTTCCGCTCACTTCATCAATATGCTGCTCAGAGGATCATCAGGTAAATATAAGACGTCTGAAATAGAGCTCTATTTAAACTCCTCTTTCTTTGCTGAAAGTCAGCAGCAGAGGAGCTTGAATTTTGTGTGCCTTAATAGATATTTCAGTTACTTAGTTCATCAGTTGGAACTCAGTTAACCCTCAATAAATCTGACTTGCTTCTAGAGCCTGATTCTGTTCTGAATGCACAAACAACACTCGTTTCTCTCTCTGAGAAACTTTTGACCGTTCTCTTAACAGAATAGCTCAGTGGCTGCTGTTAAACTGGAAGATTTTCGGTGATTTGTAGGAGCTATGCTTTTTCAGTCATGTATCAAGTTATTACAAAGATGCCCTGTGGGGTGGTTCTCACATACTGTGCACGCCGGATTTTCAGCTTGGTTCAGTTCTTCCCGCATGTTTGGCAAAAGATTTATTTGTTAAATCAGGCAAAACATAATGATTATTTTGTGACGGGGTCTTGTAAATATGGGCCATAGACCTTACACCTCTAGTTTTCAAATGATTATTTATAGTGATAAATTAATCAATATCTGCTCTGCTTCCAAAAACGGAGCCATAACTTTGGAGAAGTAGATACTGCAGTTGGTCCTTTTTTTTTTTTTTTTTTCCCCCCCCCTCCCCTGTGCTCCAGACCACTGTGTAAAGGCAGGTAATCATGCAGCAGGTACTGATCTCATTTTGGCAGCCAACCTGCTGCACACCCCAAAGCAAACCAGGAAGGTCCTTATTAATGCAATTTAGAGTAAACTTTTATAGTGCTTGGCAAGTATAGACTGTGTGCCAAAAACAAGTAAATGGTAACTGTGTGCCTGTACACTTTGTAAAGGACTGGGTTAACAATAAATACATTTTGTTCTTAAACCGCTGCTATTTAGGATTTAATTCTTTCCTGGCCCCTTGTGTTTGGGAAATGCTTGCTTCCCCATATATTAACTACTAACCGGCATGAATGCATCCTGTTATTACCTTCTCCCTGCTTGACACACACAATCTTTTCATGCCCCTGGCAATGTTAATGGATGTTCAGAATTTGAATTTGAGCTTTTTTTCCTGCTACCTGTTTCTGATAATGTCTCAGATATCTGTACTTCTCATTTCTCAAATCACAAGCTTGGAGTACAGGTGAATTTCTTCTCAGCTTTCCAAGCCTTTACTGATGTTGGCTTCTGAAGTGAAGTCGTAGATCCCTGCCTGGTGTTAGGTACGCTACCCTGAGGCTCACAAACTCACTCCAGTTCTTAATGTGGTACTTCGTTGCCTGCTTCAGAGTTCCTTTTCCTACATTTCTGATTTTCTTCCATTTTATTCTATTGCTGTTTTCTCAGACCTAAGTGAGAGGTGTTCCTCTGATTATATTTTTGGGCCCTGCAGAAGTTACCTTGCTAGTCCTGGTATAGCTGGCTGTTATCACCAATCAGTTATTTTGTAGTTATGTAGCATAACGGCATGTGTATTTCTGTGTGGCTTGCTTTTCATCAAGCTCCTCCAAGTTAATAGGCACCTACTGTTCAAAATTTAAAGCTGTGGTTCAAGTGGATTGTGGAATGACTAAGCATGCAGTGTGCTGGCGGATGAGAAGGGGTGGAAGGAGTAATCTCAGTACCCTTCTGCACATCTGACCTCAGCCTTTCTGCTTTGATTGAAAGGCAACAGGAGCATTTACAGGCAGCGAGGCTCCTCCCGGCACCTGCATTTTTCCTAATGGGTTTTCTACCTTTCTCATGTGCTGTTTTCACCACCTGTAACTGCATCTTTGAGGCAGACTGACTCCCTGAGGGTTAAGACCCATCTCAAGACCCAAGGAAGGATGTGCAACGCAGTGAAATTCTCTTGCACTCCTTGCATGCAAAATGTCAACAATTTGCTGTAAAGCCTGGATGCCTTATTCATTTTAACTTTGCATGTCTAGACAGAAAATGTCCCTGTAACATTGGCTGCTTGATTTTAGTGGTGAAATAATTGTGCTAATATTCTTATCGGAGGTATAATTGCAAACTTTTGTTGTCACTTCATGCTGTTATGTGCAGAAAGGAGACCATAGTGGTGAATGGCAGAAAACAAAAAGAAAAATTGCCGCACTTAAATTGTGTGTCAAATTATCTATTGGAGGGTGCTCTTTTATTGTATAAAGATCTAATAAAGCCACATTTGAAATATAATGCCAAACAGAAATAAAGATGTTAGAGCAAAGAAAATAGTAGTGGCATATTCAAAATTCTTAGTTCTTCAAAAAATGTAAGCTCTTAGTAGCTACCTTGATTGGTTTCTGTACAGCACTTAGCAGAGACTTAGCATGGGGTTGGAGGCAACGCGTTATTACAATTAATGTTAACAAAGGTTCAAATGCACTGAGAATTGCTCTGTCTTGTCCTTATTCAGAGAGTAAGACTGTGCTTAAGGCTAACTCTTCAGTAATCTTTGCGGACAGATAGAAGATAATTTAGTTTGTGACCTTGTAGCATTTGAAAAAAGTTTAGAGACTAGTCTGATGGGAGAGTTGTCTGAGCAGGGTGCTGGTTATGCCAACTGTTGGGTGCTGACAGGGTTGGAGTCCTGTTTTCCTGGGTGGAAATAATGTAAGGATAGACCCACAAACTGGGCATGCCTATCAACTCGAAGGGGTTGCAAACAAAAGGGCAATATGATCTATATTATGTCATATAGAATATGATGTTTTTATATAGTCTAAAGATATTCCACCCTAACATTTTTAAGCAACTGCCATTTTGTAACCAGCTGCTTTTTATTACTGTATGGTAGAAGCTACAATGAAAGAAGGTGGCTTTAAATTTGAAACAGAACCAGAAAAACAAGGGGAGGGTTAAGGAATATACTGGATTTATTTTTTTAAATATGTGATATTGACCCAAAATCCTATTCTGCAGTTAGAAGCTGTACATCTGGACAATAGACACAGAAATGGCCACCAAGGTTGTGATTTAATTTGTCACTGTGATCGTGATTGCTTATAAATCCGAAGACCCTACTGTAAAAAAATGTGTTAAATTCTGTAGTAAAATGTCCTATGGGACTATGACACGGGGATGCTGGAAGGAGGAGTAAGCTCCAGAGGAGCCTTTCTCCTGTAAGGTTTTACTGCTAATATAACAGAACTTTCTCCTCGGGAACTTTACAACCAGGGGTTCCCAGGCAGGCTTAAGCACCGTAAAGGAAGTATTTTAAAACTGATTTCCTCTCAAGATGAATAGTTTCTTTATAAAGAAGTCTTGGTTATCAAGAAAAGCAATAGGAATAAATATTTATGAGCACATGTATTTCATAAGAGATACTTTGTCCTTCCTTTTCCCAGCTTATGGAGTCTGTTAGTCGCTATTATTAAATTTGGCCGCAGAATCTTTATACTTAGATTTTGATTCTGTCATCAGAGTGCAAGCACCTCTGTGAGGGAATAAACCACAGTGTTCATAATGAAAAAGTGTCTTCTCTGAAGGAAAAGCCTAAAAAGAAAAAAGGACTTTATTACTAAGTATTTTAGGGTATAGTTTTTAAAATTATAATAGCTGTGGAGCACTTAACCTAAAATCTGCTTAGCAATACAAGTGAATAAACAGTCCTACTTCAGGCCTCACCAGATGCTCTAATGATTCCTTCCGTAATGTGAGAAGTAATTCTGTTTCCATGCAAGCTTTTTTCCTAATCCTCTTCTGAGCAGAGACTGCCAGTTGTTATAAGTTACAAAGACTATTTTCTATGAAAGAATTCGCTGAGATTATTCAATAGAATATACCTAGAATCTCAATAAAATACAACTTTATAACATTGGGTAATTTATATCACATTCCAACGGGCAAGAAAATTGACAGATTTGTTTAAATCTCTTTTATCACAAGCAGCTGCTGGAAGTAAAAATAGATGTAATAGATGTTTTATAATCAGATGCAGCACAGGATGCATTTAATGCTGAATGTCCTCTACTGTAGACTGCCCTGACTTTGTATATATTGAGAGCCTTCACCTCTGTCTTCTGTTATCTTATTAATTGTGGAAGGGTTTGTTTTTAATTACGCAGAAGCTATTTAATCAGCATAGTGCTGAGAATATTGTCTGCACTGCACTGTCTCTCCTATCTGTAAAGTGCTGACACCTGTAGTATCTTTAAATAATACTGGTAGACTATTATAAAAATATCTGCATAGATGTGGGTATTGTCACAACTGATTAGACTACCAGATAGTATCTAAGCAGCAAAGCACAACCAGGTGAGGTGTTTCACCCCTGCAGCGCGGACAGGATAGGATTTTCCTTTGCTTGGTTTATTGGACAGGTCGGCTTTTACCGGTTTACTCTTATCAGCTTCATTTGCCCTGCCTTATTCTACTGGTACAATTACTAATAAGTAAAACTACACACCTAAGTGGCATAATAGCGCAAGAATTCAGTGTGTCACTTAAAGCCACACCTCAGCTTGCATTAATTCCTCTAACCTATTTGGAAACAGCTTTTGTGATATTTGACTTTTCTATAGCTAGTCTGCGTCCTATAGTATTGTGTGGCACTCTTGAAAATGGAGAAAAGGCCTTTTCCCTAAACAGCTCTAGGATGGCATCTCATCGCTCTGTCATTCTAATAAAATTAGTGACATAAGACTAATTACTTAAGGCAAATATTTTATAGCTTCCTATAGTGTAATGCTTGCTGTTTTCTAAGCAGGCGCATACCACTAGAGGTTGCCATACACCTCACTAATTAAAGACATGCACATTTAACATTAAATGAATTTATAGAGCTAGAAACATAGTTTTTCCTTTTTTTCTACTCTATCACCACAGCTATTCACATGCATGGCTGTGTGAACTGCTAACAACATTATATCAGTTGTACTTCTCTCTGTTAGATGACAGAAAAGTAGGAACTTAAGAGAAATGTCAAAAGATGTTGCATAATTATATGAGCGTAATTTTTTGCTGATTCCTTTGGCTATCCTAGGGAGTTAAATGGGAGTCAGAGGAAGATAGGAAATAAGAGATTTTTGTCATTCTCCTAAAGCTCATGGAAGTCAGGTGGAATAAGGAAAAAAGACCTGCTTAAAAGGAACCGCATTTTAGCAGATCAGAGATTTCTTTGACTTGTGCATGCTGGATCATGAGAGTGTAATATGTTTTACCTGAGTGTCATCCTAACCCTGCTGTACCTCTGTTATGAGAGCAAAGAGTGAGTTATGTGCAACCAGCCATACTGATACTGCTGAGTATCTGTAAGAAGCAGAGATCCTAACCCTACTTCTCACTGATCAGCTAGCCTTGAAGCTGATGGTGGTGAGGGATGGAAGAAATCCTGGAGCATGATGCTGGGCTTCAGAGTGTAGCTCAATATTACTTTTTTTCTAATAGAGTTTCAGGTAGTGTCCTTAAATATCCATACTTCAGTAGTAAAGTCTTATTTTTGTCATCTGAGAAGGGGTGGATTCTTTCTTTTTACATTCTATATGTACATACAGCTTCTACAAGTACATGAGCAACAAAAGGAAGGCTAGGAAAAACGTTGGCCTGCTGCTAAATGGGTCAGGGGCCCTGGTGACAAAAGACATGGAAAAGGCCAAGGTACTTAATGCCTTCTTCATCTCAGTCTTTACTGGTGAGACTGGCCTTCAGGGATCTCAGGTCCCTGGGACCAGAGGGAAAGTCTGGAGCAAGGAAGACTTACCCACACCCATGTTGCAAGGCCACTCTTGATTATCTTTGAAAGGTCATGGAGTTTGGGAGAGGTTCCTGAGGACAGGAAGACAGCAATGTCACCCCGATCTTCAAGAAGGAGGATCTGGGGAACTACAGGCTGAGTCAGCCTCACCTTGATTCCAGGGAAGGTTATGGAGCAACTAGTCCTGAAAACCATTTCCAGGAGCATGAAGGACAAGAAGGTGATTAGGAGTAGTCAGCAAGGATTTACAAGAGGGAAATTGTGCTTAACCAACTTGATAGCCTTCTACGATAAGATGACTGGCTTGGCGGATATGGGGAGAGTGCTGAATGTTGTTTATATCAAATTTAGTAAGGCTTTTCACATCGTCTCCCATTACATCCTCATAGACAAACTGATGAAGCATGGACTAGATAAGTGGCCAGTGAGGTGAATTGAAAACTGGCTGAACTGCTGGGATCAGAAGGTTGTGATCAGCAGCATGAAATTCAGCTGGAGTCCAGTCGCTAGTGGTGTAAACTAGGGGACAATACAGAGTCCAGTACTGTTTAAAATGTTCATTTATGACCCGGATTGTGGGACCGAGTGCACCCTCACCAAGGTTGCAGACGATACAAAACTGGGAGGTGTGGCTGATGCACCAGAAGGTCGTGCTGCTATTCAGAGGCACCTTGACAGGCTGGAGAAATGGGCAGAGAGGAACCTCATGTAGTTCAACAAAGGGAAGCGCAAAGCCCTGCACCTGGGGAGGAATAACCCCATGCACCAGTACTGGCTGGGGGCTGACCTGCTGGAGAACAGCTTTGCAGAGAAGGACCTGGGGCTCTTGGTGGATGAGTTGGCCATGAGCCAGCAAAGAAGGCCAATGATATCCAGGGCTGCATTAGGAAGAACATTGGCAGCAGGTCAAGGGAGGTGATCCTCCACCTCTACTCAGCACTGGTGAGACCACACCGGGAGTGCTGTGTCCAGTGCTGGGCTTTCCAGTCCAAAGAAAGACATGGATTTACTGGAGTGGGTCCAGCAAAGGCCCCAAAGATCTTTAAGGACTTGGAGCATCTGACATACAAGGAGAGGCTGAGAGAGCTAGGGCTGTCTAGCCTGGAGAAGAAGAACCTCAGACGGGATCTTACCAATGTTCATGAATATCTGATGGGGGGGCATAAAGGAGACAGAGCCAGACTCTCTTCAGTGGTGCCCAGTGACAGGATGAGAGGGCACAAACTGTAACACAGGAAATTCCACTTGAACATAAGAAAACACTTTACTATGAGGGTGATTGAACACCGGAACAGGTTGCCCAGAGAGGTTGTGGAGTTTCCATCCCTGGAGGTATTCAAAACCCAACTGGACATGGTCCTCGGCAACCTGGTCTAGGTGACCCTGCTTGAGCAGGGCTTGGGCTAGATGATCTCCAGAGGTGTCTTTCCAACCCCAATGATTCTGTGATTCATTCTTTAACAGCATCTTCATCATTTTATAGTATCAACTGTTTTGTAAGCTACCAAAAAAAAGTTCCCCTCCATGTGCTGCCGTTTTTGAGAAGTTTCACCTCCACAGCCAAACTATTTGGTTTGTACTTTACTATGTTTGATATTTACTTATTCTACCACTGTTTCTTTTTATAGTAGTCTTAGGGGGTTGTCCTGAGTGAAAACAATTAAAGTTTTTCAAGAAAGAGTGCATGATGTTGCTTTAAAATTCATGTTTTGAGCTCAGTTAAAGATAATATTTAATCCATTTTAATCTGAAATTGAAATATGAGCATTTCTGTAGATTTTTATGATATTATGAGCTGCTTTTTCAGAGTATGAGGTTTGAGCAGTGCTGGAACAACTGCAAGGCATGATCTTCATTGCTGTTTTGATAGCAATGGCAAAGAAAAGCAACTGCAGGTCATCACTGTTCTATTTGAATAGACAATGCCATTTTTTAAAAACATCTTTAATCCAAAGAAAATATTTTCCTTCCCGTTCCCTTTTGTTGTTTTGACAATTTAGTTCTAAGAATTATATTTTCACTGGTTTTTATTTTATATTCTCAGTTTTACACATTCATGCAACATATGTGTTAATAATTAAGAATTTACCAGCTGCAAGTGGCAGTGGTCAGCAAATTTCATGCTGGATGAGAAATAAAAGTTTACTGTAGATAATGCTACAAAGAGTAAAAAATACATATGGTATGAGGGCAAAATATATTTTTCATAGCACTGATTGTTTACTTTGGCTCTTTCCTAAAGAAGGCTTTGGATTTTGATTTACATGTGTATTTTATAATCCTGTGTATGAAACCATGTAGATAGTCTATTAAAATATGGATGGAGTAATGTGCATCTGGAAAGATGTCAGACTGTAATGATTTCAAGTTTATCTGCTTTTTTTTTTTTTCAGTGATGGCCCTAATTTCCCTAAATGAAATTGTCAAAAGTTCTGTAAAACATTTGTGATTAACAGAGTAACTCCTGGTTGAAAAGTGAATTACAAAAATGGTTTTCGGTACAAATTTTTTCTAGTTGGGCACACAGGTTTTAATAATTTAAATGTGTGTGTCTTAGGCATTGGTACAATGCCTGAGTGCCTGGGCTTGCGGATACGAGAACTAGTTCATTTGCAGAACGCAGCTTTAGGGTTCAGTGCCTATCCAGGAATGGTTTTAGCGTACAGTATAAATATCTGTTGGGTTTGTGAATTTGAATGTTGGCTAATTCACAGTGTCCCTTTAAAAAAAAAAAAAAATTATGTTTTTCTTTCTGTTTTCTTTTATCGATCATCTTTATAGAATCATACATTTTTGTCATGTTCCCCAAATTATTTGTTGGAATGCTTGACCTTTTAGTTTGCTTGAATATACTTTATGCCTACCTTTGTATAGGCTCTGTATAAGCAGATTTAGTGTCTTATAGTATTGTTCTTAAACGAAGAAAGCATATGACTTGCCTGTGCTTTCCCCTACCTTTGTTGCTTTTATAAATTAGGGACAAGGAGGAACTCAATCAAATTTTTCACGTGTCACTGTGTTTGGTAGAATGATGATGAAATGCATGTCTTAATTAGGTCTGGTATCAAGGCCTTTTTTTTTCCCTCTGACGTTGGATTTTGTATTAAAAAGGAGGAAAAAAAAAAGGCAATTGATTAAAGTTTTATGTAAGTGGAGCTTTTAAGCACTTAAGCGAGCTAGCTTAACTTCCTGAAACTGAGTGCCAAAAGAAGAGAGCTGAGCTTGAGAAACAGACTTACATCCCTGGCTTGTAAGTTTGAAATCCCCCCCCTTTTTTTTTTTATTAGTTTTTTTTTATAGTAGTTTTTTGGAAATTGTCAGTGTTAAGGCCCCATTCAGGTGTGCACGTGGAGCTTTCGGTTCTTATGGCTTTGGGGATCAATTGAAAGAGCTCCTGATTTCACAGGCTTGAGTTTGAAAGCAAAAAAAAAAGTAATTTCAGAATAGTTTCATGTCCATCATCAGTTCCTTAGAGGTAAGTTGTAGCACTGTGGTTTGGGGGTTGGCTGTGCTGTTGTTGTTGTTAGTTTTGTTTTGTTTTGTTTTTTAACTCCAAACCTAAGCTTTCTTCAAAAAAGATCTCATAGAAGCAGAAGACATTTTGAGCTGGCCAGGCATTTACCTATTCAAATAGCCCGGTAAAAGAAAAGAAAAACATTTATGCAGGAGCAAGACGTGTGATCTGACCTGCTTATTAGGGGCCACGCTGAACTGAAAATTCGGAAATTATTAGTGCGTGAATGTGGTGAGATTAGAATTTACCAATTGCTTAATAAAACTTCTTATCTGTGACAGCAACGGGTTGTAATTGCTGGCTTGAAATTCGTTCGGCTGCTCACATAGGAAGATAAGCAAATTGCTCCCCCACCTTGCTTTACGCTACGTGAGCATTCTGGTTTTCCTGCCTATTTTTTCTTTCTTTTATGCTCACGGTGCTGTAGAGAAGCTCTTTAAAATACACCTTCCTGTTGCAATCGAAAACAGCAGTGGGACAGTTGGTGCAGAAAACTTGTGAAACAGAGTTACCCAAATCAAAGGCAGTTCTTAGGCAGCAAAACTTGGGGGGGGGGGGGGGGGAATGCCAGGTTGCTGCATGAATGCTTCCAAGCTGTTTGATTTCTAAGTTAGTTCTCATTTAAAAACATAAGTGTAGGGACAGAGGAGTTGCTTCTGATACCGGATTCTCGTTTCCAAACGGATGATAAGACTTCCGAATAGCAGGCACTTAGAAACTTTAAATGGGATGTGTGACCCGAGCGAAAGAAATTCAGTGAATGGGATATGTAGTACTTTTCTTAAACTTGTCTTTATGGCTTCTTTCCTGTAGCAGAGGAACAAACGGCATTAAATTGGAAAGAGTCATTTTTTAAATATAAATTTTCCTATTAATTGTTTTGAATTTAGAGGTGGAACTCTTTCACTCTCTGAATACTTGCATTAAAAACTCTTATTTCAGAAATGTCAGCTTTCAGTTTTTAATAATCGGAGAGCAACATAATATAATTTAGATGTCAGTAGACAGAGCTAAAATGTAATAGCCCAACCTGTGCCTTTATCAACACACAACGCGGAAACTCTCTCCCGTTTCCTTTAGTAGTTCTGTTGGGAATGTTGTAACAAGGTGTTTCTGTGGCTTAGAGCTGTGTGGCCTTGAGGACGCTTTGAAACGTCTAAGTTTGCCTAATACCCAGCACATGGGAACCTGGACATTCGTAGCAGCTTTTTAATGCCACTGTAAGTAAGAAAGATCAATAAACAAGTCTTTTATATCCTGAGTTCAAATCTTAATTGGACTGTTAAATTAAATCTCGGCTTACTCATCTCTTATTCATAACAGAGAAGTGTCCATAATAGAAACCCTGGAGAAAAGGGTCTGCTGCTGATTTCATACCAGTGTGCGTCAAGAGACTCTTCAGAAGTCAAATTATATAACAATAAAAGATTAAGCTCCAAAAGGGGTTCTCAGAATTAAAGTCCTGCGGCCAGGGCTGTTAAATGCTGAGCCGCTGAGCATCCGCTTTCCTCCTTTCCTCCTTTTTTTTTTTTTTTTTTTAAACCAAAAGAAAAGGAAGAAGAAATGGAAGGTAATCAGTAGTTTCACTGAACGAGTGATATCTGCCTCTGCAGATACTGTGAGGGATATAGTTGCAAATCCTGGCTTCTGAAGATGAAATGTAAATATCTCTGCTCTGGGCTGTTCCAAAGTAATAGGTAATTATTTCCTCTCCTTTTCTTTTGCATCGTATGTGAATTGTCCTTGTGCTAGAAGTAAATACCCTTAATGAAAATAAGAGCAATATTAGGACTGGGTTCTTTTCTAACCATGAGAAAAAGCATCTTTCTGGGCTCTCAACCTCATGTGATTTGTGTGCCACTCAGCTAGTTTCTTTGATTTTGTACGTTTGCCTAAAAGCAGAGGAGAAAGACCTGTTCATCCCGGCAAACTTCCGTTGCCCTATAATAGTCTGCTTGATGAATTTACGTAACTTTGAGATATTTGCGTGTTGATACCTTCCCCCCCGTGTGTGTGTCCTTTGCTTTGGTGACATTTGCCCTGTGTTGTACACCTTAGATTTTTAGAGATAAATTCATGTTCTTCAGTATAGATGGCCACAGAACCGATTGGCTGAAATAACCTCAAAAATAAAAATTAAAATCCTCAAAGATGGTTCGCTTTTAATGCTTCTTGAGTTTGAAATAGTCCTGGTAGCATTTTAGCGTAGAGGAGAACCCATTTGTAGCTAACCTGGATATAAAATGATATTCTGGCTATAAGAGCTACTGCAGGATGAGAATGTTTTTGTTGTTTTTTTTTCTCCCCCCCCCCCCCCCACACACACTGTGCAGTATGTTACAAAAATGATAATCCCATTTTTACTGGATGTTCCAAGAGATGTTCTGAAAATGGCTTTTCAGAAAAGGGCCTTCATCATATTGCCATGTTCAAGCAATGTTTGAAAAACTTGATTTTTCTCTGCAGACTGTTAGGAGTAGAAGTTGCGTGCACAGCAGGATACTTGAAGAGATTTTTGCATCAACTGTTTAGCCTCGGCTTTTTGGTAGTTTTGGCTTGTTCTCTCATGAGCTGTTCACTGGCACGGACGCACTGCTCTATTTGCAATTGCTTTTCATGCTCGTTTTTGTCCGCTGTGTCGCTGATACTTCTTATACATAAGGAGTTTGCAGAATCTCTGGAGAGGCTTTTGTTGGGATGTAGAAACAATATACAAAGATGTCAAGGGTGTTAAATAAAAGAAACATATGCTGGCCTTATTAGTAGCTTGCTGACCTAGATTAGCTGTGGGGAAGCTTATAAGCTGATCAGCTGTTCCAAAATTGAGAGGTGTCATTGCAATTAGTAGACAAGGCTGTGACAAAATGAGGAGAGAATTGTTAAAATAAGGGAAAAGAGAATATTAGCAGCAAATGGCCTTCTTTTGATATGACTTAGCAAAGTAGAAATGTAATCGAGTTAATTTTTGAAACAAATGAAGCATTCTTTGTTGCTGTGCATTGAGTGTAGTTGTGCTCAGAGATACTAAAATACCATTCCATGCCGCTTTAGCTCTAGCAACGGAAAGAGGAGCGAGTACTACATGCGGTTGGCCTCTTTGCCTGTAACATATGGAGGTGAGGTTTTAGGCTGATATCAGCTGTTTCCAACATGGAAATATCATTGAACTTGGTTTAAGCCTGGTTGAACCTGCTGGGGATTCTTAGTGGGCACCTGGTAGGACATTAATACCCTCGCTACCCATCTGGTGTAGGCAGCCGAACGCCGCATACCATTAGAGGTGCTCTGAGCCTGGCACCCGCGAGCTCCTGCTCCTGGAGGTTTCCCAGATGGACAGACTGACAGCTTTAGTTTGAGATAGGTTGGATCTGTGCGAAGCGCTAGAATATATCCCAGCAAATGCCTAGTTTCTGAGTAGTTCCTCTCACCCTGAGAAGGATGTGGTGTGAGGTTGGGATGGGGGTTGTTTTGGGGTGGGATTTTGAAGTGGTGTAGCCTAGTGGGCTCATTACAACGTCTGCTTTCCATGTCTACTTCTGCACCAGCTTGCGGAGGTGGCTGGAGCAAACTGCTGCTTTTCATATAAAAGAGCGGAGGTGCATGTACCGTGCTAAAAACTCAGCTTTGAACAATATACTTCTGGTGTTCCTGACCACTTTGCGTGTGTCTCCTGCAAGATGTAGCCTTTGCGATAATTGTTTCGCTTTGGCGAAGGTTGTTTTCTGCCAAATTGTGCTGCGCTTCGGTGTGTTACAAGCTGTTAGTCACCACCAGGCTGAATGTGGAATCAAACGAATGTAATTCAAATTAGCAAAAAATCCTGGCCCGAGGACTGAAGTAAATGCAAGTCTTGGTATCTATTTCAGGGAATTTAAAGCATCAAACGGATTCTTATATGCAACAAAAAGCTGCTGTTTGGGTGTGGCAAGTCCCCTTGTCCCACCTTAATGCATAGTTACTGTTCCCCATAAGCTCTCTGGAAATAGTGCAGTTTGATAAAAGTCTTCAAATTGGGAAATTATTTTTTTTTTTTTGTGAAAGCTTACAGCTTTCAAAACTGTTTATCTTGCACATCTGTTGTTATGGAGAGGAAGCAATATTTGGGGAAAGCCTTCCGTGATACCGCCCGTCTCCCATTTGTCTTGATGGGCTAGCCTGCCAGCCCGGCTCTGCCTCGCCCTTTGCCTGTCACTCGCTGTTGGTCACCTGTAGGGTTTTGGCCATCGCTGTCTTCTGTAACTCATTTTAGAAGTGCTTGCAGTCTTGAATTACTGCTATTGTCCTCTGTTGAATTTGTGCAGAAATGCCACGTGAACTAACTATTCCTGTGATGCCCTTCTAGTGCTGTTTTACAGATGAATTTGCAGAGTAAATTGAGACTGTCAGTTCTTCATAGATGCTTAGTGTTCAGATCCCAGCTCCAGCGGCAGAGCTAGAATTGACCCTGGCACTTGTGCAGTCCCTGTTGCAGAGAGTGCTGTGAGCGCCCCAGATTGTCCTGAGCACCCATTACAAACTGCAGTATTGCAAATTACAAAATAATTGCTTTAGACGGACTTTAATCATTCTTGCTTTATTTTGGGGGAGCTAAAGGGAAGAGATGTGGTTGCTCAGGTTTGTGCAAGATGCTCGAAAGGTTCTTGTGTTGTTGCAGCTTCTGTCCCTTCTCGCCTAGGCAGCTCGTACAAGATAGCAGATTCAGTGACGTGCACGCTGTCACTGCTCTGAGTCGGAATTGGTGAAGAGGGTAAAACATGCAGATAACGAGTTGGCTTGGTAATTGCTTAAATAAGTTCCAATAAGGGAAATTGTCATATGTTTTTTAAAAATTTTATTTCTGAAATCTACACAGCAGAAGAAGCTCAGATAGGTTTCCTAGTGCAAATCAGATGCAGACAGTATTTCAAATAACGTGTACGTAGCAGAATAAAGAGAGCATTTAGGCATTTCTTATTTGAAATCTAGAGCAAGGGTACCTCCAATCTCAAATGCATGTGGTTTAGGATTTTCCCGTATCTAATTTACCTGAGATCATTTTAAGTTTTATAAATTTTCAGTTGTTTGAAAACATCTGAATATTCAAAGGAAAAATAATTTCCATGGAATTGTATTGGGAATTTTTGGTTTCATTTTCTTTTTTCTGCCGTTCACAAATTGACCTTTGGTAATGTGCTGTGGTGTTCAAAATAATCTGGCAATCAAAAATGTGATATATTCATGAAAGGAGGCTCGTTTGTAGCAAAATGCGGTATTGCTAGCAATTACTATATGACTTCAGCAAGTTCCAGAAGAAAAGCTGGTATGCAAATTTACTTTGTTATTTTTCCATATTTGCAAGGAAATTGAACAGTTCTTCCCATTTGGTCAGACCAAGGTCCAGTTCAACCTGGAAGCTGCTCTCCAGCAGCATTTGCTGGTGGCTGCGTAGGAGGGCTATGGGGAGACCAAGCGTGCAGCAGCGCTTCCCCCGTTTAGTCTCCCAGGCCCCAGGAGTTTGCCGGCAGGGCATTTACCTGCCTTCAGAGTCCCTCTTTGAGCCAGCTAAGCACTCTTAGCACCCACACCGGCCTTCCTTGGTAGTGCCTGCCATGCTCTAATGTGCTGCCTGCTAAGGTATTACTTTCTTTTTTATAATGAATTTAGCACCTGCTATTTTCATTTGATGGCTTCTAATTTTTTGTATCTGAATATCATACGTTTTCCATTTTAAAAAGTGTATTCTGCGGTAACAATTGTCCTGCATCAGATTTGCTAAGGTTAAAAAAAGAAAAGAAAAAAAAAAAGCAAGGGGAAATAAAGAATTTAAGTAGTCTTTTAGAAACTATTATTTGTTCTTCTGGTTGAACCTTAGAAACTGCAGTCTTGTCTTCTCAGTTAGTATTGAATGAGATGTATTTATAGGACGGTGTTCTGTAACAGAAATAAAGAAGTGACTCAAGATAATGACTTGCTTGAACCTGTCTTTTGTCTTCCGTTGCAGGCTATTTGGCTCATTAACTGTTTTTTGCAGATACAACATGCACTGATTCCTTTTTAGAAATTTTCTCTTTGGAGAGAAATTTGGAGAATGGTCTAAATAAATGCATGAATAATGCCACAGGGATTTAGCTTTGACAAACTAAAATTGTATTATTGCTGTAAGTAAAGATTAGTATGAAACAAAATATATCATTGATTATAAATCATGTTTGTTTTTTTCTTGTAAGACTGCTGCTTATTTCACATTTAACTAATGCCATTATTTATATATGTCTGATGTCTTCACAGCTTTGCAGTTCAGTGAACTAACTTCTACCTCCAGGTGTGTGGAAACAGGATAGATATGAGTGAGGGAGTAACTGCTGGAGAAGAAAATAAACCGGTTACTGATAACAAATCCATATGAACTGGTTCAGTCCCTTCCAAAGAGAAGCCCCCTTCAAAGAGCTTTTTGAAAACTTCCTTTCAAATAGGTACACACCACACATGGAAATCTGGAATTTAGACCCCATGCTTAAGTAAGGATTTTCAAATAGGCTTTCTAACTGCTTTTAGGAGGACAGAATAACTGTGTATGAAATTTCCGTGCCCATAAATACTTGAGCCAAGACATTTCTCACCACCATATTCTTTCACCGGAATTTGCATGGCTCACAGGAAGAATATTGTGCTTTAAAAATCTAGCACTTTTAATGGAGGGTGAAACTATAGGCACACACACACACAAAAAAATCAGGATTTAACAACCTTAATGTGCATCAGGTCTTTGTTGAATGACTCAACTTTTTTAATGGTAATGGCCTTCAGCAAGTTTAGGAAAGAACAGGCTTTTAGATAAAGTAAATACACTTAATTCTGCAGTGCGTAAATAAATTTGCTGCGAAGTTGTGTTGAGACATGTTTCTATAACTCATTAATTGTGCTCTTGGGTCCACAAATAGGTCTTTCTCCAAATACCACAATTTACATTGGGCTCGGATTAGAATAACGTTGCGAAATGCGGGGCAGCTCAGACAAGCTGTGCCGAACAGTTGTCAGCTGACAGCCGGAGAGCCCCCTCTCGCTGCGCGCTGGTAGCTGTTGGCCTCCTGACGGAGGACGTTCAGGTTCATACAGGCTGCGGACCTGTGGCTTGTGCAGAGATGCAAATGTCTGTATGAAAACCAGTGTAGTAGGCGTCTCCCGTAGTCCTCGGTAGAGTTTATGAATTATTGCAAGTGTCTAGCCAAAGGATGAAAGTACAGAACATTTCAAAAGCAACATTCCCATAGTGGCATTTCTTAAGCTGCCAGGGATATGTGCTTTCCAAAAACTGGTGCATCCGTATGGTTAAAGCCTTCGTTCTTTGTCTCAGACTTTGGTACTGCATCAACCCTTCCTCCTAGCTCTTTATATCTTTATTCCTATGGGTCTTCAGTTCCTTGTGTCTGGTTCTAATATACAAACTTTTGTTCTCCTTGACAGAACTTCAGTTGTACAGAGATAATTTGGCCTCTCTGTACAAGAATCTCATAATCTATCGTTTGACTTTCAATCTAGTGAATATGTCAGGGTATCTCCAAAGTTTGTTTATTTTTCGTTTCCTTGCTGCCCTTCACAATAAATATTTTTATGCGTAAAGATAATATTCCTCTCGTAAGCCTTTTGTGTACATTTGGCCAGTGTTGTGACAGAGTGCTTCTTCAGGGCATGGGAACTTATGTCTGTGACGCATTATCACAAATAATTGCTTCTGAAATATTTAAATAGTTTTCATGCTTCTCTGTTCTGTGCTGTTATGGCACCTTTGACCCTATGACCTCCACACTGCTGTTTCACAATAATGTAATTAAAAATCCTGTCATCACTCTATGCTATAAGATATAAATTTATTGGTTATTTCACTTGCATTTGAAAAGTAGGCCTGAAAAAATGAAGTTTTTGTTTCTTTGTTTTTAGAAAGCTAAGTTGTACTTTTGAAGTTAGGAAAGTTAGGCAAGGATCAAGGAGGATGGAAACCGGTAGTGAAGTAGGATCAAGTCAGGGATTACTTAAGAATTGACACACGCGAGTCCGCAGGATCTGAGTGTGCTGAGAGCTGACCTATGCCATTGCAAGACCACTGTCTATTTTTTGAAAAGTCGTAGAAGGAAGATCCCCAATGACTGGGAAAAGACAGCAAGGACATCTGGGGAACTGCAGGCTGGGCAGCCTCACTTTGACCCCTGGGAAAATCCTGGAGCCACGGCTTCTTGGAAGCCATTTCTAAACACATCAATGAGAAGAAAGGGATTGACAACAGCCAGCATAGATTTATCAGAAATAGTTTGAGCTTGACCAACTTGTCTGCAGTGATAAAATAACAAGGTCTGTGGAGAAGGGAAGAGTGGTGGAAGTTGTCTACCTTGGCTGTAGTAAGACTTTTGACAACAGTCTCCCTCAGCATCTTTGAATGGGATGTTATGGTCTAGATGGGTGGACTACTAGATGGGTGAAAAACTGGTTGGATCATCAGGTTCCAAGAGTGGTGGTTAATGGTTCATATTCCACCTGGATGCTGCTTACAAGTGGAGCTCGTCAGGGATCTGTACTGGAAGCTGTCCTGTTCAATATCTTTATGGGTGACCTGGAGAAGGAGACAGAGTGCACCTTCGCTGTGTTTGTGGGTGACTGCAAACTCTGGGGGAGCAGGTGATAATGCTGGAGGCCAGGGACGTTGTTCAGAAGGACCTTGGACAGGGCCTACAGGAAGCTGGTGAAGGTCAGCAGGGACAAATGCCAAGTGCTGCCCCTGGTCTGGAAACGCTTCTTGTAATGGTAGAGGTGAGACTGCCTGGCTGAAGGCAGCTCTGCTGAAACGTCCCTGGGGATCTCAGTAGATGGCAAGCTGAGCAGGAGCCAGCCATGTGCCCTG